>NC_133457.1:56813663-57126520 GCF_048565385.1 Saimiri boliviensis | reverse complement strand
TCATTTTGGAAAAGACTACTTTTGGTCCATTGTACTGCTTTTGCTCTTTGCTGAAGATCAGTTGGTGATACTTATATAAGTTGACTTCTGGGCTCTCTGTTCTATTTGATCTGTTCTATTGATCTAGCAGTCTATTCTTTCACCAATACCACATTATCTTGCTTACTGTAGCTTTATAGTAAGTCTTGAAGTTGGATAGTGTCAGTCCTCAGACTTTGTTTTTGCCTTCAATATTAAGTTGGCTTTCAGGGTTCTTTTTTTTTTTGCCCCCCATATAAACTTTAGAATTAGTTTAATATCTGCAAAATAACTTAGCAGAATTTTGATTGGGATTAATTTAAATCTTATAGATCAAGTTGAAAACAATTGATATCTTGACAATATTGCATCTTTCTATCCATGAACATAGATTATCTCCCCATTTATTGATTCTTCTTTAATATCTTTTCTCAGAGGTTTATAGTTTTCTATATATAACTATAAAATATAAATAAAATTATGAAATTACAAATATAATTTACAATTATACAACTTATAATTTAAAAATAATTATAAATATAATTATAAAATAATATATATTTATTCTGTGGGATTTATTATACCTAAGTATACAATTTTGGGTGCTAATATAAATGATAATGTGTATTTAATTTGAAATTCCACTTGTATTTTTCTGCTCATATATATAAAAGCAGTTTACTTTATATGTTAACTTTTATCCTGTAACCTTGCTATAATTGCTTATTAGTTTGAAGACTTTTTCATAGATTCTTTCATATTTCCTATAGAGATGATCATATAATCTACAAACAAGATGGTTATATTTCTCTCTTCCCAATCTGAATACTTTTTATTTCCTTTTCTTGTCTTACTGAATTAGCTAGTACTTCCAATATGATGTTGAAAAGCAGTTGCAAAAATAAATACCTTTGCTTTGTTTCCAATCTTAACAGAAAAGCTTAAAGTTTCTCATCCTTACATATGAGGTTAGCTGTAGTTTTTTGGGTTTTGTAGATGTTCTTTATCAAGTTGAGGAATTCCCCTTTAACCTAGGTTGCTGAAATTTTTTGTCATAAGTGGGTGTGGATTTTGATAGATGTTTTTCCCACATCTATTTATATTGTCATATGATTTTTCTTTAGCCTGTTGATGTGATTAATTAATTTGTCAATGTTGAAACAGCCTTGCATACCTAGGGAAAAATAAATCCCACTTGGCTGTCATGTATAATTTTTTATATTCATTCTTTGACTCAATGTACTAATATTTTGTTGGGAATTTTTGTATTTATGTTCCCAAGAAATATTAGTCTGTAGTTTTCATTTCTTATAATATCTTTGGTTTTGGTAGTAGGTTAATGCTGCCCCATAGAATGAATTGGAAAGTATTTCCTTTGTTTCTCTCTTCTGAAGGAAATTGTAGAGAATTTGGTGTAACTTTTCCTTAAACTTTTGGTAGAAACCACTTGTGAAACCACCTGGGCCAAGTGTCTTCAGTTTTGGAAGGTAATTAATTATTGATTCAATTTCTTTAATAGCTATAAACATATTCAGATTTTCTATTTCTGCTTGTGTGAGTTTTCACAATTCTGTCTTTCAAGGAATTGGTCCATTTAATCTAGGCTATCACATTTGTAGGCATAGAGTTGTTCATAATATTCCTTCATTATCCTTTTAGTGTCCATGAAATCTGTAATGATATATTCTCTTTTATTTATAATATAGTAATTGGTCTCATCTCTCTCTCCTTTTTTTTTTTTTTTTTTTTTTGTTAGCCTGGCTAGAGGCTTATCAATTTTATTTATCTTTTCAAGAAACTATCTTTTGTTTTGTTGATGTCCCTAATTGAGATCCTCTTTTGAATTTTATTGATTTCTGTTCTAATTTTTATTACTTCTTCTCTGCTTACCTTGAATTTAATTTGCTCCTCTTTTTCTAGTTCCTTGAGGTGGAAGCCAAGATTATAAATTTTAAATTTTTCTTATTTTCTAATATATACATTTAATGATAAACATTTCCCTGTAAGCTCTACTTTCACTGCATACCTAAAATTTTGATGAACTGTGTTTTCATTTTCATTTAGTTCAAAATATTTTAAAAATTTCTCCTGAGATTTCTTTGACCAATGTGTTATTTAGAAGTGTGTAGATTAACCTCCAAATACGTTTTGTATTTTTCAATTATCACTCTGTTATTGATTTCTAGCTTAATTTCACTGTAGACTGAGAACAGATATCATATCATTTTTATTCTTTTAACTTTGTTAAGGTGTCTTTTATGACCTAGAATGTGGTCTATTTTGATGAATGTTTCATATAAGCTTGAGAAGAGTTTGTAATCTGCTGTTGTTGGATGAAGTATTCTATAGATGTCAAGTATATCCATTGATTAATTGTGCCGTTGAGTTCAACTAGGTCTACGTTAGTCCTTTTGGATTGCTATAAAGGAATACTTAAGGCTGAATAATTTATAAAGGAAAGAAAAGAGGTTTATTTGTCTCATGGTTCTGTATAAGAATGGCACCAGCAAGAATGGCTTCTGGTGAAGCCTAGGAAGCATTTACTCATGGCAGGAGAGCATGGGAACCAGTGTGTCACATGGTGAGAGAGGGAGCAAGGGGCAGGGGAGGAAAGGAAAAGGAAGTATGCCAGGCTCTTTTAAGCAAGCAGTTCTTACATGGACTCATAGAGGGAGAACTCACTCACTACTGTGAAGACAGGACCAAGCCATTCATGAGAGATCCACCTCCACAACCCAAACATCTCCCACTAGGCCCATCGTCAACATTGCAGGTCATATTTCAATGTGGGCTTTGGAGGAGACAAAACATCCCAATATCAAATGTCCTTACTAATTTTCTGCCTGCTGGATCTTTATTTCTGATAGAGAAGTGTTAAAGTCTCCAACAGGAATAGTCAATTTATCTAGTTCTCCTTGCTGTCTGTCAGTTTTTGCCTCATAAATTTTGATGCTCAGTTGTTATGTCCATACACATTAAGAATTATTATATCTTCTTGAAATATTTACTCCTTTATCATTATGTAATGCTTTCTTTACCCTCTGATAATTTTCTTTCTTCTGAAGTCTTTTAACTGAAATTAATATATCTATTACCACTTTCTTTTGCTTGATGTTAGTATGGTATAAACGTTTTCCTTTACTTTTAATCTGTACATGTCTTTATATTCAAAATGGTTTTCATGTAAACAGCATATAGTTAATTCTTGTGTTTTCATCTACCTGACAATGTCTTTTTTATGGATATATGTAGACCACAGGTATTTAATGTGATCACTGATAAGAGTTTGATGACTATCTACCATATTTTTTATTGTTTTCTATTAGTTTCTCTTGTGTTTTTTCTACTTTGTTTTTCAGACTTTTTCTGCCTTTTGTGACTTTTATTAGGCATTTTATATAATTCCATTTTTTCTTCATTTTTAGCATGTCAATTATATCTTTTTAAAAAGTAATTGCCATACAGTTTGAAATACAAATGTACAACTAATCTAAGCTCACTTTCAAATAATACTATAACATTTCATGGATAGTGAAAATAACTTGTGATTACAAAATATTACTAATTCTTCTCTCTTTTCTTTGTTGGCTATTAATTTTACTTACACAAAAGCATACAAAATTGAATACACTGTTGCTATTATTTTGGATATTTTGCTAATATTTTGACAAAACTTATTTGTTAGTTCAATCAAGAATAAAAACAATGTGTATCATATTCATTTTACCTTCACTTGTTCATTCTCCAGTGCTTTTCCTTTCTTAGATTTGAGTTTCTGACGTATATTATTTTCCTTCTCTCTGAAGAACTTACTTTAACATTTCTTGCAAGGTAGGTCTACTAGCAACAAATTCCTTCAATTTTTGTTTGTCTGAGTCTTTATTTGCTCTCCACTTTTGAAGAAAAATTCTGCAGCTAGAGAATTTTAGGTTGATGGTTGTGTTGTCTCAATGCTAAACATTTTGCATCTTTCTTTTGCTTATGTAGTTTCTGAGGAGAAGTCTAATGTAATTCTTACCTTTTCTCCTCTATACGTAAGCTTCCCCCCCACCCCCGGCTTCTTTCAAGATTTCTTTTGCTTTTTTGTTTGTTTGTTTGTTTTTGGAGGTGTGGGGCAAGATGGAAGAATAGAAGCCCATGCTGTTCATCCCCCCTTGCTGGAACACCAAATTTAACAGCTATCTGCACACAGAAAAGTACTGTCATAAGACCCAAAAATTATGTGAGAGATAACAGTATCTGCTTTTAACTTTCTATTGTGGAAAGAGGGATCAAGAAGAGCAGAAGACAGTCTTGATTTACTGATGTCACCTCTCCCCTAACCCCTGGCAATGGCTGTGTGGTTCAAAGAGAGAATATGTACACTTCAGAGAGGAAGAACACACAGTGACTGGAGGACTTTACACTGAACTCAGTGCTACCCTGTCAAAATGGAGAATAAAGCCACTGGGTTCAGCTAGCACTCATGCATGTGGTTGAAGGGAGCATGTGAATTGGCTCTACCCAGAGGATAATTGCCAATTCCAAGAGTCAGAACTTGAGTTTCTCAGCAAGCCTTGCTACCATAAGCTGAAGTGTTCTGGGGTTGTATGTAAACCTGAAAGGCAATCTAGAACACAAGGACTGCAATTCCTAGGAAACTCCTAGTTCTAGGCTGGGCTTAGAGCTAGTGAACTAGGGTGGCATGTGACATAGGGAGATACCAGCTGGCATGGTAATAGGAGTGCTTATGCCGTCCCTCTACCATCTCAGACAGTGCAGCCACTAGCAATGAAGTGAATACTTCCTTCTGCTTAAGGAGAGGACAGCAGAGAGTAAGGAGTACTTTATCTTGCATCTTGGATACCAACTCAACTACAGTAGGATAGGACACTGGGCAGAGTCATGAGGCCCTGATTCCAGGCCCTGGCTTCTGGATACATTTTAAACACGCCCTGGGCCAAAAGGGAAGCTGATGTTCTCAAGGGAATGACCTAGTCCTGGCAGGATTCATTACTTGTTGAATAAAGAACCCTTGGGTCTTGAATAGGCAGCAGCAGTACCCAGGGAGTATGTCATGGGCCTTGGTCTCTGAGACATGCTGGCTTCAGAAGAGACTCAGTACATTCTCAGGTGTGGTGGCTATGATGAAAGACTCCTTTTGTTTGAGAAAAGCAGAGGGAAAAGTGAAGGGGACTTTGTCCTTCATCTTAGGTACCAGCTAGGCCACAGAAGGGTAGAGCAACACACAGGCTCTTGGAGTCACCAAGTCCAGGCCTAGGCTCTTGGATAGCATTTCTGGACATGCCATGGGAAGAGGGGAGCACACAGCTCTGAAGGGTGAGTCCTAGGCTTAGCAACATGAATATTGGCAGTGGCTTGGCAAACTTCCTGTGGACCGATGGTGGTGGCCACAGGGAGAGGCTTCTCTGCCTGTGGTAAGGGACGGAAATAGTGGGAAGGTTTTGTATGACAGTTTGAGTACCAGATAGGCTGCTGTAGAATAGAATGTTAGGTAAATTGCTAAGGTTTTTTACTACAACCCTGCCATCCAGACAGCATCTCTGGACATGCCCAGGGCCTGGGGGAACTCACTACCCTAAAGGAAAGGTCTCTGAAAAAGGCTCAATGCTGTGCTGCCTTCAAGTCTAACCCAGCACACTCCCAGTGGTGGTGGCCATAAGGGTGCCTGCATGACCACACCCCCAGTTCCAGGTGGCTCAGCACAGAGAGGGAGACGCTGTAGGATTAGGAGAAAGAACAAGAGTCTCTTCCTGGAAATCTAAAGAATTCTTCCAGATCTTATCCAAGTTCATGAAGGCAGTACCTCTGCATCTGCAAAAACCACAGCATTATTGGGCTTGGAGCCCAAGTTCCTTTGAATACCTGGAAAGCCTTCCAAAGAAGGATAGACACAAACAAGCCCAGACTGTGAAGACTGCAATAAAGTAACTCTTCATGCCGAGATACTGAAGAACATTTACAAACATCAACACCATTCAGGAAAACATGAAATCACCAAATGAACTAAATAAGTCACTGGGGACCAATTCTGGAGAAACAGAGATATATGACCTTTCAGACAGATTATTCAAAACAGCTGTGTTGCGGAAACTCAAATTCAAAATAACACAGAGAAGAAATTCAGAATTTGATCAGATAAATTTAACAAAAAGATTGAAATAATTACAAAGAATTAAGCAGAAATTCTAGAGTTGAAAATATAATTGACATGCTAAAGAATACAACAGAGTCTTTTAGTAGCAGAAATTATTAAGTAAAAGAATTACTGAGCTCAAAGACAGGCTATCTGAAAATATAGCATTAGAGGACACAAAATAAAAAATAACAAGAAACAATAAGGCACACCTGCAAGATCTAGAAAATAGCCACAAAAGCACAAATCTAAGAGTTATTGGCCTTAAAGAGGAGGTAAAGGAAGAGACAGGGGTAGAAAATTTATTCGAAGGGATAATAACTTCCCAAACCTAGAGAAAGATATCAACATTCAATTACAAGAAGGTTATGGAATAGCAAGCAGATTTAACCAAAAGAAGACTACCTTTAGGCATTCAATAATCAAACTCCTAAAGGTCGAGGATAAAGAAAGGATCCTGAAAGCAATAAGAGGAAAGAAATGAATAACATACAATGGAACTCCAATACATCTGGCAGCACGCTTTTCAGTGGAAACCTGACAGTCTAGGAGAGTGACATGACATATTTAAATTGCTGAAAGAAATAACTGTTACCTTGGACCAGTATATCTGGCAAAAATATGCTTTAATCATGAAGGAGAAATAAAGGACAAACAAAAGCTCAGGGATTTCATCAACACCAGACCTCTTGTAAGAAATCCTAAAGGGGGTACTTCAATAGGAAAGAAAAGGACTCTAATGAGCAAGAATAAATCATCTAAAGATACAAAACTCACGGTAATAGAAAGCATGCAGAAAAACACAGATTAGTATAACACTGTAATTGTGCTGTGTAAACATCTCTTAAGTAGAAATACTTAGATGAACCTATCAAAAATGATAACTACAACTTTTCAAGACATAGTACAATAAAATATAAAGAAAAACAAAAAAATGTTAAAAATCAGAGGAAGAACTTAAAGTGTAGAGTTTTTATTTTTTATTTTCTGCATATTTCTTTACACAATCAGTGGTAAGTTGTCATCCGTTTAAAATAATGAGTAATAAGATCATATTTGTAAGCCCCACGGTAATCTAGAACTGAAAAGCATCGAATGGATACACAAAAAATAAAAAGCAAAATATTAAAACACACACCAAAGAAAATCACCTTCACTAAAAGGAAGACAGGAAGAAGGGAAGGAAGAAAGAGAAGACACACACACACACACACAGACACACACACACACACACACACACACACACAGAGAGAGATAACAAAACGGAAGGAGCAAGACCCTACTTATCCATAATAACATTGAATATAAATGGACTAAACTCTTCAATCAAAAGATACAGAAGGGCTGAATAGATGAAAAACAAAACCCACTGATCCACTGCCTACAAGAAACATCCTTCTTCTTATATACACAGAGAATGAAAATAAAGAGATGGAAAAAGACATTCCATGCCAATGATAACCAAAAAAAGAACAGGAATAGCTCTACTACCAGAAGAAAAAAAAAAAGATTTTAAGAAAAACTGTAAGAAGAGACAAAGGACAAAGAAGAAGGGGTCAGTTTAGCAAGAAGATATAATGATTGTAAATATATATGCACCCAACACTAGAACACACAGATATATAAAGCAAATATTATTAGAGCTAAAGAGAGAGATAGGCTCCAATATAATAATAGCTGAAAACTTCAACACCTCACTTTTAGTATGGGATAAATTTCTCAGATAGAAAATTAATAAAGAAATGTAGGACTCAATCTGCACTATAAACCAAGTGGACCTAATAACTATTTAAAGAACATTTTATCCAATGACTATAGAATACACATTTGTCTCCTCAGCACATGGATCATTCTCAAGGACAGACCATATGTTAGTCACAAAACAAGTTTTAAAATATTTGAAAGTTGAAATTATATCAAGCATCTTCTCTGATCAAAATGAAACAAAACTGGAAATCAATAATAAGAGGAATTTTGGAAACTATATAAACATATTAAAATTAAATAATATGATCCTTAATGAATAAAACCTTCAACTAACCTAATGATGCATCCCAATGGCCCAGAAAAGCAAACTAAACTTCATAAGCAAAGGAGAAATAAAATCCTTTATGAACAAGCAGCTGCTGAGAGATTTTGTCACCATCAGGCCTCCCCTAAAAGAGCTCCTGAAGAAAGCACTAAACATGAAAAGGAATAACCAGCAACACCCATTGCAAAAACATACCAAACTGTAAAGACCATCAATACTATGAAGAAACTGCATCAACTAATGGGCAAAACAACCAGCTAGCACCAAAATGGCAGGATCAAATTCACATATAACAATATTAACCTTAAATGTAAATGAGCTAACTGCCCCAATCAAAGGACACAGACTGGCAAAGTGGACAAAATGTCAAGACCCATCAGTGTTCTGTATTCAGGAAATTCATCTCATGTGCAAAGACATACATAGACTCAAAATAAAGGGATGGAGGAAGATTCACAAAGCAAATGGAGAGCAAAAAAAACAGCAGGGGTTGCAATCCTAGTCTCTGATAAAACAGATTTTAAACCAACAAAGATCAAAAGAGACAGAGAAGGGCATTACATAACAGTAAACGGATTAATGCAACAAAAAGAGCTAACTATCCTAAATATGTATGTATCCAATACAGGAGCACCCAGATACATAAAGCAAGTTTTTAATGACCTACAAAGAGACTTAGACTCCCACGCAATAACAGTGGGAGACTTTAACAGCCCTCTGTCAATACTAGACAGATCAACAAGACAGAAAATTAAAAGGATATCCAGGACTTGAACTCAGATTTGGACCAAGCGGACCTAATAGACAACTACAGAACTCTTCACCCCAAAACCACAGAATATACATTCTTCTGAGTACCACACTGCATTCATTCTAAAATTGACCACATAATTGGAAGTAAAACACTCCTCAGCAAATGCAAAAGAATGGAAATCATAGCAAATAGTCTCTCAGACCACAGCACAATCAAATTAGAACTCAGCATTAAGAAACTCACGCAAAACCACACAACTACATGGAAACTAAACAATTGGCTCCTAAATGACCACTGGATAAATAATGAAATGAAGGCAGAAACAAAGGTTCTTCTTTGAAACCAATGAGAATGAAGACACAACATACCAGAATCTCTGGGACACATTTAAAGCAATTAGAAGAAAATTTATAGCACTAAATTCCCACCAGAGAAATGAGGAAAGATAGAAAATTGACATCCTAATATCACAAAAGAACTAGAAGAGCAAGATCAAACAAATTCAAAAGCTATCAGAAGGCAGGAAATAACTAAGATCAAAGCAGAACTGAAGGAGATAGAGACACAAAAAATCCTTCGAAAATAAATAAATCCAGGAGCTGGTTTTTTTTTGAAAAGATCAACAAAATTAGATAGACCACTAGCCAGAATAATAAAAAAGAAAAAGAGAGAAGAATCAAATAGATGTAATAAAAATGATAAATGGGATATCACCATCCATCCCACAGAAATACAGACTACCATCAGAGATTACTACAAACACCTCTATGTGGATAAAACAGTAAATCTAGAAGAAATGGATAAATTCCTGGACACTTACAAACTCCCACGACTAAATCAGGAAGAAGCTGAATTCCTGAATAGACCAATAACAAGGTCTGAAATTGAGGAAGCAATTAATAGGTTACCAACCAAAAAAAGTCCAGGACAAGATGGGTTTCACAGCTAAATTCTACCAGAGTTTCAAAAAGGAGCTGGTACCATTCCTTCTGAAACTATTCCAAATAATACAAAAAGAGGGAATCCTCCCTAACTCATTTTATGAATCAACATCATCCTGATACTAAAACCTGGCAGAGACATAACTAAAAAAGAAAATTTCAGGCCAATATCCATGATGAACATTGATGCAAAAATCTTTGATAAAATATTAGCAAACCAAATTCAATAGCACATCAAAAATTTATGCATCACGATAGCATTGGCTTCATCCCAGGGATGCAAGGCTGGTTTGACATCTGTGAATCTATAAATGTAATGCCATCACATAACCAGAACCAAAGACAAAAACCACATGATTGTCTCAATAGATGCAGAGAATGCCTTTGACAAACTCCAACAGCCCTTTATGCTAAAAACTTTCAATAAACCACGTATCAATGGATTGTATCTCAAAATAATAAGAGCTATTATGACAAACCCACAGCCAATATCATACTGAATGGGCAAAAACTGAAAGAATTCCCTTTGAAAGTTAGCACAAGACAAGAATGCCCTTTCTCACCACTCCTGTTCAACATAGTATTGGAAGTTCTGGCTAAGGCCATCAGGCAACAGAAAGAAATAAAGAGTATTTGAATAAGAAGAGAGGACATCAAATTGTCCCTGTTTGCAGATGAGATGATTGTATATTTAGAAAAATCTAATCATCTCAGCCCAAAGTCTCCTTAAGCTGATAAGCAACTTCAGGATACAAAATCTGATAAGCAACTCAGGATACAGAATCTATGTGCAAAAATCACAAGCATTCCTATACACCAATAATAGACAAATCATCAGTGAACAACTGCTACAAAGAGAATAAAGTATCTAGAAATACAACTAACGAGAGATGTGAAGGACCCCTTCAAGGAGAACTATAAATCACTGCTCAAGGAAGTAAGAGAGCACACAAACAGATGGAAAAAATATTCTATGCTCATGGTTAGGAAGAATCAACATCATGAAATTCGCCATACTGCCCAAATTAATTTATAGATTCAATGCTATCTCCATCAAGCTACCAATGACTTTCTTCACAGAATTGGTAAAAAAACAAAAAACAAAAAACAAAAAAAACACGTTAAACTTCATAAGGAACCAAAAAAGAGCCTGCAATCCAAGAATCCAAGATAATCACACACACACACACACACACACACAAACACACACACACACACACACACACACAGCTGGAGGCATCATGATACCTGACTTCAAACTATATTACAAGCCTACTGTCATCAAAACAGCATGATACTGGTACCAAAGCAGAGCTATAGACCAATGGAACACTACAAAGGCCTCAGAAAGAATGCCACACAAGTGCAACCAACTGATCTTTGACAAACACAACAAAAACAAGTAATGGTGAAAGGATTCACTATTTAATAAATGGTATTGAGGAAACTGACTAGCCATATGCAGAAAGCTGAAACTGGATCCCTTCCTTACAACTTATACAAAAATTAACTTAAGATGGATTAAAGATTTATACATGAGACCTAACACCATAAAAACTCTAGAAGAAAACCTAGACAATACCATTCAGGACATAGGCATGGGCAAGGACTTCTTGACTCAAACATCAAAAGCAATGGCAATGAAAGCCAAAAATGACAAATGGCATCTAATTAAACTTAAGAGCTTCTGCACAGCAAAAGAAACTATCAACAGAGTGAACCAGCAACCAACAGAACGGGAAAAAATTTTTGCAATCTACCCATCTGACAAACGGGTAATATCCAGAATCTACAGAGAACGTAAACAAATTTACAAGAAAAAAACAAACAACCTTTTCAAAAAGTCGGTAAAGGATTTGAACAGAAACTTTTCCAAAGAAGACATTTATGCAGCCAATAAATATATGAAAAAAAAGCTCATCATCGCTTGTTATTAGAGAAATGCAAATCAAGAGCACATTGAGATACCACCCCACACCAGTTAGAATGGTGATCACTAAAAAGTCAGGAGACAACAGATACTGGAGAGGATGTGGAGAAATAGGAACACTTCTGCACTGTTGGTGGGAGTATAAATTAATTCAACCATTGTGGAAGACAGTGTGACAATTCCTCAAGGATCTAGAAATAGAAATACCATTTGACCCAGTAGTCCCATTACTGGGTATATACCCAAAGGAGTCTAAATCATTCTATTATAAAGATGTATGCACATGTATGTTTTTTGTGGCACTGTTCACAATAGCAAAGACTTGGAACCAACTCAAATGCCCATCAACGATAGACTGGATACAGAAAATGTGACACATATACCCCATGGAATACTATGCAGCCATAAAAAAAGATGAGTTCATGTTCTTTGCAGGGACATGGATGAAACTGGAAACGATCACTCTGAACAAACTGACAGAAGAACAGAAAATCAAACACTACATGTTCTCACTCATAAGTGGGTGTTGAACAATGAGAACACATGGACACAGGGAGGGGAACATTACACACTGGGGCCTGAGGGCTGGGGAACTAGGGGAGGAATAGCAGCACGTTGGGGCTTTGGGGAGGGATAGCATTAGGAGAAATATCTAATGTAGACGACAGGGCACTGGATGCAGCAAACCACCACCATGGCACATGTACACCTATGTAACAAACCTGCATGATCTGTACATGTACCCCAGAACTTAAAGTATAATAAATACAATTTTTAAAAGAAGAAAAGCAAGAGCAAACTCAACCCAAAATTAGTAGAAGGAAAGAAACAATAAAGATTAGAGCAGAAACAAATGAATTTGAAATGAAGAAAACAATATAGAAGATCAATAAAATAAAGAGTTCATTTTTGAAAAGATAAAGAAAATTGACAAACCTTTAACAAGACTAAGAAAAAAAGAGAGAATACCCAAATAAATAAAATCAGAGATGAAAAAGGAGACTTTATAACTGATACTACAGAAATTCATAGGATCATTAGTGGCTACTATGAGTAACTATACGCCAATAAATTGGGAAATCCAGAAGAAATGGATAAATTCCTGGACATGTACGATCTAGCAAAACTGAACCTTGAAGAAATTCAAAACGTGAACAGACCGATATCAAATAATGAGATTAAAGCTGTAATAAAAAGTCTTCTAGCAAAGAAAAGCCAAGGACCCAGTGGCTTTACTGTTGAATTCTATAAAAAATTTAAAGAACTAATACCAACCTACTCAAACTATTCTGAAAAACAGAAGAAGAGGGAATACTTCCAAACCCGTTTTATGAGGCCAGTATTACCTTATTACCTTGATACTAAAACCACAGATGGAAAAAAAAAAAAAAAAAAAAAAAAGAGAGAGACAACTACAGGCCAATATCTCTAATGAATATTGATGCAAAAATCTTCAACAAAACACTAGCAAACCAAATTCAACAATACATTAAAAAGGCATTTTATCATGCCCAAGTGGGATTTATCCCAAGGATGAAAGGTTGATTCAACAGATGCAAATCAATGTGATACATCATGTCAACAGAATGAAGGACAAAACTGTATGATTATTTGAATTGATATCAAAAGAGCATTTAATAAAGTTTAACATTTCTTTGTAATAAAAATCCTCAAAAAACTGTGTATGGAATGAATCTATTTCAACAGAATATAAGCCATATATGACAGATGCACAGTTAGTATCTTACTGAATGGGAAAAACTGAATGCCTTTCTTCTAGATCTGGAGTATGACAAGAATGACCACATTTATCACTGTTATTCAACATAGCACTAGAAGTCTTAGCTACAGCAATCAGACAAGAAGAAAGGAGGAAGTCAAATTATTCTTATTTTCAGATATGATCTTATATTTGTAAAAGCCTAAAGATGTCACAAAGAAACTATTAGAACTGATAAACAAATTCAGTAAAGTTACAGGATACAAAAGCAATAAACAAAAAGCAGTAGCATTCCTATGTGCTAACAGTGAACAATCTGAAAACAATCCCATTAACAATAGACACACATAAAATTAAATACCTAGGAATCACCTTAGCCAAAGAAGTGAAAGATCTCTACAGTGAAAACTATAAAACACTGATGAAAGAAATGGAGGAGGCCACAAAAAAATGGAAAAATATTTCATGTTCATGGATTACAAGATTCAATATTCTTAAAACATCCATACTACCCAAGGCAATCTACAGATTCAATACAACCCCTATCAAAATACCAATGACATCTTCACATAATTTTTTTAACCTAAAACATACGCAGAATCACACACACACACACACACACACACACACACACACACACACACCACAATAGCCAAAGCTATCTTGAGCAAAAAGAATGATACTGGAAGAATCTCATTATCTGACTTTATACTACAAAACTACAGTAATCAAAATAGCATGGTGCTGGCATGAAGAAAGATACATAGGCCAATGGAACAGAGTATAGAATCCAGAAGAAAAATTCACACTCCTGCCGTGAACTCATTTTAAACAAAGGTATCAAGAACATACACTGGGGGAAAAGGCATTCTCTTCAATAACTGTCACTGGAAAAACTGGATATCCATATGTAGGAGAAGGGAACTAGAGTACTATCTCTCACCTTGTATGTAAATAAAATCAAAATTGGTTAAAGACTTAAATCTAAGACCTCAAACTATGAAACTATTACAAGAAAACATGGGGGAAACTCTCCAAGACATTGGTGTGGGCAAAAATTTATTGAGTAATAGCCCATGAGCACAGGCAACAAAAGCAAAAGTGGACAGATGGCATCACAACAAGTCAAAAAGCTTCTGCAGAGCAAAGGAAACAATCAACAAAGCAAACTCATAAACTACTCATCTGACAAGGAATTAATAACCAGAGTATACAAGGAGCTCAAACAACTGTACAGGAAAAAATCTAATTAGATTTTAAAATGGGCAAAAGATTGGAATAGATATTTCTCAAAAGAAGACATATAAATGGCAGACAGGTATATCAAAAGGTCCTCAGTATCATTGATCATCAGAGAACTGATGATCAATGATACTGAGACAACACTTCACCCTCATTAAAATAGTTTTTATCCAAAAGACAGGCAACAACACATGCTAGTGAGTATGTGAAGAAAAAGGAATACTGTTGGTGGGAATATAAATTAGTACAACCACTATAAAGAAAAGTTTGGTAGTTCCTCAAGAAACTAAAAATAGAGCTACCATATGATCCAGCAATCCCACTGCTGGGCATAAACCAAAAAGAAAGGAAACAGGTATGTCAAAAGAGATACTTGCACTCCTGTGTTTGTTGCAGCATTGTTCACAATAGCTAAGATTTGGAAGTAACCTAAGTGTCCATCATCAGATGAATGGATAAAGAAAACATGGTACTTATATAAAATGGAATACTATTCAGCCATAAAAAGAATGAGATTCTGTCATTTCCAACAAAATGGATGAACCTGGAGATCATTATGTCAAATGGAATTAATCAGGCACAGAAAGACAAACATCAAATGTTCTCACTTTTTTCTGCGATGTAAAAATCAAAACAATAAAATATATGGAGACAGAGAGTAAAAAAAAATGATTACCGGAGGCTGGGAAGAGTAGTGGAGGAAGGGGGCTGGAAAGATGCTGGGATGATTAATGGATTAAACAAAAAAAAGTTAAAAAGAATAAGATTTAGCATTTGGTAGCACAACAGGGTAACTATGTCAATAATAATTTAATTGTTAATTCTATTTTATTTGTTGAGACAGGGTCTTGCTCTATTGCCCAAGCTAGAGTGCAGTGACATGATCACAGCATACTGCAGTTTCAAGCTCCAGGACTCAAGCCAGCTTCCTACCTCAGCCTCCCAATTAGATGGGGCCACAGGCAGGTGCACCATGCCCATCTAATTTTTTTTTTTTTTTGTAAAGATGCAGTCTTGCAATGTTGCCCAGCCTGGTCTCGAACTCCTGGGCTTAAATGATCTTCCTGTCTCAGGCTCCCGAAATTTCTGTGATTATAGGTGTCATACACCACACTCAGTCTAACTGTACATTTAAAAACAACTAAAAGACTTGAGGGAATGGATACCCAATTTTCCATGATGTGATTATTATGCATTGCGTGCCTGTAACAAAATATCTCATGTACCTGATAAGTATACATACCTACTATGTACCCGTGAAAGTTTTAAGAAATATTTTTAAAGATTTTTTTGGCTTTGATTTTCTGAAATTTGTATAAGACTAACAAATGCATTTTTGTTTTTGTTCCTTTGTTCATTTGCATTTATCCTGCTTGGTGTTTTCTGCGCTTCCTGGATCTGTAGTTTGTTGTCTGACATTCTCAGTTATTATTGTTTCTAAGTACTGCTCTGTTTCTGTTTTTCATCTCCTGTTTGTATTCCCATTACACATATGTTACATCTTTTGTAGTTGTTCTACTGTTCTTGGATATTCTGTTCTGTTTTTTGTTTTTGTTTTAGTCTTTTTCTCCATGGATATTCTAATTTGGATTTCTTTTTTCAGTCTTTTTTTTATTTCTTTGAGATGGAGTTTCCCTTTGTCACCAGGCTGGAGTGCAGTGGCAGGATCTCGCATCACTGCAACCTCCAACTCGCTGGTTCAAGAGATTCTCCTGCCTCAGCCTCCTAAATAGCTGGGATTACAGGCACATGCCACCATGTCAAGGTAACTTTTGTATTTTTAGGAGAGATGGGGTTTCTCCATGTTGGCCACAATGGTCTCAATCTCCTGACCTTGTGATCCACCTTCCTTGGCCTCCCAAAGTACTGGGATTACAGGTGTGAGCCACTGTGCCAGACCAGCCTTTTTATAACTTTTTCATTTTTTGAGTTTCTATTGTCATATCCTCAAGTTCCAAATATTTTTTCCTTAGAAGTGCCCAGTTCACTGATGAAATCATCAAAATAATTCTTTATTTCTATTACAGTTTTTTCTTTTCTTTTTTTTTCCTCTTAGGCATTTCTTTTTTATTCTTAGGATTTTCATCTATCTAATTACATTATTCATCTCTTCTTGTAGGATGTCTATCTCTTTCATCAAAGCCCTTAGTATACTAATCATAGTTTAAAAAAAAAAATCTATGGTCTAATAATTCTAACATTCCTGTCAGATCTGACTGTGGTTTTGATGCTTTAGTCCCTTTGAAGTCTGTATTTTGCCTTTTAATATGCTTTATAATTTTTTGTTGAAAGTTGGACATGATATACGAGGCAAAAGGAATTGGCATAAATAGGCGTTTGGTGATGTAGTGGTGGGACATTTGTTGGAGGGGGAATGTTCTATTGTCCCATCATTAGGTCTCGCTCTTTTGGTGAGCCTGTCTCTGGACCATGAACTTCACCAGTACTACTTCTTTTTTTCTCACCTTAGAGGGAGCTGGAGTTTCATTTTTCCCTTCCCTTTCCTCAGGTTATGCTCTGATAAAACCTCAGCAGGTGTGGCTCTGGTAACATTAGTTCTCCTAGGGGCAGGTCTCGTTAGGAACAGACTGTTCTGGCATATCTTAAAATTGTTACTTTTCCATTCTTGCCAAACCATGGGGATATTTTTCTTCAATATTTGCTGTGAGAACCTGGTGGAGCTCCTAGAAGTAAACCGTACAGAAACGTGGCACCCCTGAGGTTTTTATCTCTCAGACTTGTCCACACTGAGCTTCCAGCAATGCATCAATTATAGCTTAGGTTTTTCTACACCAGCGCCGGTTCCTGTGGAGGTTTCTGCTCAGGGGTTTCTGCTCAGGTATGGTGTGATTCTCTACATCTGCCTGTCTGTCTCTCCATTTTTGGGAGCATCAATTTACCCTATGATCTCACTTCTCTGATGGGTCCAAGAAGAGTTGCTAATTTTTTCAGTTTGTTTAGCTTTTACTTGTTGTTAGGACAAAGTAACAACTTTTAAGTTCTTTACATGTACTAGAAGCTGGCAGTCCCTGCTGAAATTTCTTAGAAACACATTTTTAATAAGGGCTGAGCCACAAAATTCCAAGTCATAACACCAAACTGGTACTTCATTTCCAGTATCTGTAATACTAAATACTTATATATTCAACATGTATCTATTGAATCCCCACTCAGTTTTGCATTGAGGGCTCTGCAGTTGCAGGAGTTACAGTACTGGACATACGACAGAGAAGCAAATCATCAAACTCAAGGAGTTAGAAGGAGGCAAGTTAGAAGGAAACATGTAATTGCTATTTGAAAAAGAACAAGTTGTTCCAAATCTGATCTGAGCAAGAATTTATCTAGAATAATGTAACTCATGACACTCTTTTGAGGACATCCTGATTAATGTTTAAATAATTTCCTTATAAATTTTAATCGATAAAAATTTGTTCTGGGAAATTAAGTAATTTGCCATCTGGATGGCTGTCAGTTAAGAGCCTGGTGATCTTTAAACAAATATTATTTTCTTTTTCTATCTACTCCAACGAGAATTATCTAACCATTCTTGTTAACAATACAATTTCTTACCAGGAAAGAATCTTTAAGTTGCCCTACTCTATGACAGACCTTGTTTTCCTGGAAGCAAAGTTATAATGAAAATTGGACATATACTCATAACAAAATTGGCTCAAAGCCCCCCCCTTTTTTTTAACATTGCAATGGAAATTACTGAATTGTGATAAAAGCAAAACAATATGGGGAACACTTGAGTTTCAGATGTATGGTGGTAGGTGTGGAGGTGGAGAGGTATTCCACCAAAAGAGACATCTCAACTGACTAGAATGAGTAGAAGAAAGGGCAGTGAGGGATGAGGTGGGAGGAGCCTGAGGAATTAGAGAGTAGCAAAGAAAAGGAACCTAGAAGAGGAAAGGCAATACCTGGGTAGCAAGCCTGTGGTGAATCTGCCCATGCCCCTGGGGCCTGAGATCTTCCTTGTTCTCCAGCAGAGCATTTCCATCTGCCTGCATCTGCATCTCGACTGGAGAGCTTTCCCCTGCTGGCAGAGGCCACTTTCCTTCTCCTGTGAAATACTGGTAAAATGCATGAGAGAAATGACACCCTAAGAATAGCCCTCAATCAGGGGGCCGGGCGCGGTGGCTCAAGCCTGTAATCCCAGCACTTTGGGAGGCCGAGGCGGGTGGATCACGAGGTCAAGAGTTCGAGACCATTCTGGTCAACATAGTGAAACCCCGTCTCTACTAAAAATACAAAAATTAGCTGGGCATGGTGGCACGTGCCTGTAATCCCAGCTACTCAGGAGGCTGAGGCAGGAGAATTGCCTGAACCCAGGAGGCGGAGGTTGCGGTGAGCCGAGATCGCGCCATTGCACTCCAGCCTGGGTAACAAGAGCGAAACTCCGTCTCAAAAAAAAAAAAAAAAAAAGAATAGCCCTCAACCAATGGCTGGGGTAGTGGATTTGTAAATACCCAGGTCCTTTTTCCCACAAGCGGGAAAATTCTGAGTGAGTTTTACAATGCTTCCCACTATTTCCCTGCAGGATTCAGTACCAGTCACCCACTCTGAGTTCTGATTTTGTTTTCCTGTGTTGCTTCCCCACTTCCTATCAGTGTTTTCAGTGCTTCCCAAATAAACTACCTGCACTCCAGTCCTTCGTAGGGTCTGCTCTGGGGAGCCCAGGCTGAGCAGCCTGTTGGGGGTACTGCAAGCAGCTGAGTAAGAGAGAGAACCTGCAGTATGCAAGGTAAGAAGCAAAAAGTAAGGTTGCGTCAGAATATTCAGGGCCGTGATTTGCTAGATTCAGCACATAAAAATACAGAATGCCCAGTTAATTTAATTACAGATAAAAGCATAAATTTTTAGCATGTATGTGTCCCATGCAATACTGGGATATACTTATACTAAAAAAATGCCGTATTTGTCTGCAATTTAAATTTAACTGCATGTCCTGTATTTTATTTGTTGTCAAATAAAATACATGCATTTTATTTGTTTCTATTTCTAGGACTTTTTTTCTTAATTTCTAGCTCTGATTTTATGAGACCTAGAAAGAATATGGGGCTTTATCTGCAGGACAGTTTGGCTCCAGGGTGGAGCATAGATTTGAGCAAGGCTTGAGAGACCCGTGAGGAGGTGTTTACCACTGCCCAGAGGCAAGCCTGGGCCTGGGGCAGGTAGGAGGATGGGAGAAGTGGATGGAAGGCATAACAGCATTTGGAAAGCTGTCTGCAGCTCTCAGACTACCTGCCAAGCAAACAGAATTATCTCATTGGACACAATAGTAGGAGGCGGCCAGAAATGACTTCAAGATGTCCTGAAAATGCAAGATGGTTAAAGAAAGACACCAGATCTAGTAGTGAAGTTCCTCCCTTCCCCACCCCTGCAATGTGCTCATGGCCATGGAGTGAAGCACACTTTCTGAGGCCCAGGCATCTAGTGCCCTGAATCAAGCTGCAGGAGTAGTTTTATATCTGAACACTCCTCCTGAGCTGCTCTGGTGTTTTGTGTTGTAATGAGCTCAGCTCAGCCCTGTCTCCACATGGACCCCTCACCAAAGCCTCTGAAAGGGCAGACATGGTGTTTGATGAATTACCAGCTGTGCACAGCAAGGGGCACTAGGAAAAGCAAATTCTCTTCTGGCTCACTTTTTGTCTTCCTTTTCTTTTTGCCTGAGATGGACCTTGCTCTATTAGATAGTCTCCATCTATGATATATTAGTCAGGTTCTTTAGAAGGACAGAATTAATGAAACATATATATATATATATATATATATATATATATATATATATATATATAGTTTTAGGGGGAAGATGTAGGCTAGGAGGCTAGGCCAGTCTAATCTTTTCACATTTTTTCCATTTGCTTTATTCACTGGCAGCTGATTAGAGTTTGCCCAAACAGATTAAGGATGGTCCTGCCTTCTCCAGTCCACTGACTCAAATATTAATCTCCTTTGACAACACCTTCACAGACACACCCAGGATGAATAGTTTGTATCCTTCAATCTAATCAAGGTGACAGTATTAACCATTGCAAGTCCACCCCTTGTCAACTTGAACCCACACACATCTCCTGAGACCATAATCTTCAAATAAACACAATAAGGACATAATTATGCCTCACATAATACAACTATCCTTTGTACAGACAGAAACACACCAATCCCCAACCCAAATACTATTACATAAAGTTAACAATACTTAAATGCTGATGTGAAGTCAATAAATCTTACTGTCACATGACAAAGGAAAAAGGAAATAAAATGAAGAAATTTTCTTAGTACAAGTGTATACATGCACAAACATGTTTTTAACAAAAGAAAGAGGAAATACTCATGACAATTATAGTCCCCATTTCTGTAGCTGGTATTGATGGCTACCTTCTACTACCTATTTTGTATTCCCTTTGCCTTCAGCAAGAATGTCAGAAGGTTGAGGGTTTTTTTTTTCTTGGTGGAGTGACTCAAACTTGCATTCCTGAAGGGGCTGGTCTATGTGTAGTCCTGCCTGGATAAGGCTGTTGTAGTTTCCCATTGACCTTAATCACAGGGCATGGTAATACCAACAGAGGCCATAATGGAGCTCCTGTATTCCACATATACTCTTCCTTACCTCTGTTGTGGAGTAGTGGACTGATTTTATCTTCATAGCCTGGCTCAATCACCCTTGCCAATGCTGTAACTCCCTTCTTAGCCTGTTGAGTTAAAGGTAGGAGGAGACTAAAGTGTCCAGCTGGCAATCTCAACTTCCAGTTTAATGGAATTGTTGTTGTGTCTCCTGGTGGTAGTGTTCCTCCTTTTGGAACCAAGACCTTTAGGCCAGCAGAATGTAATGTTGTGGGAACAGGAAGCAAAAATCTTGCTAGTGGATCACCAGGGGTGATGGCAAATGGTACCGCTTCCACTTCCACCCTTTGGTTCCTGGACCCATGAATCCTGGCTATGGGAGAAACAGTACCATATATTGGATGCAGATTGAGAGCATACATGACTTTCTGGATAACTTTGCCCCAGCCCTGCAAGGTATTGTCACCTAGTTGGCATTGTATTTGTGACTTCAAAAGGCTATTCAATCATTCTATCAATCCAGCTGCTTCAGGATAATGGGGAACATGGTAAGATCAGTGAATTCCATGAACATGAGCCCACTGCTGCACTTCTTGAGCTGTAAAGTGAGTGCCTTGGCCACAGGCAATGCTGAGTGGAATACCATGACGGTGGATAAGGTATTGCATGAGTCCACAGATGGTAGTCTTGGCAGAAGCATTGCCTGCATGATAGGCAAACCCATATGTGGAGTCAGTGTCTGTTCTAGTGATGACAACTGTCTGCCCTTTCCATGATGGAAGGGGTCCAATGTAATCAACCTGCCACCAAATAGCTGGCTGATCACCCGGAGTAATGATGCCATATTGAGGGCTCAGTGTTGGTCTCTGCTACTGGCAAATTGGGTAGTCAGCAGTGGCCATAGCCAGGTCAGCCTTGGTGAGTGGAAGTCCATGTTGCTGAGCCCAGGCATACTCTCCATTCTTGCTACCATGGCCACTTTGTTCAGAGGCCCATTGGGTGATGACAGGGGTGGCTGGGGAAAGAGGCAGAATGTTGTTCACAGAATGGGTCTTCCTATCCACTTATTAAAATCCTCCTCTGCTGAGGTCAGCCATTGGTGAGTACTCACATGACATACAAATATTTTCATGGTTTTTGACCACTCAGAGAGGTCCATCCACCTACCTCTTCCCCAGATTTCTTCATTGCCAATTTTCCAATCATGCTCTTCCAAGTCCCTGACCATCCAGCCAAATCATTGGCTACAGCCCATGAATCAGTATATAATCACACATCTGGCCATTTCTCCTTCCATGTAAAGTGCACAACCATGTACACTGCTCAAAGTTCTGCCCAGTGGGAAGATTCCCCTTCACTGCTGGCCTTCAGGGATGTCCTAGAAAGGGGCTGTAGTGTACCTGTCTACTTTTGGGTGGTGCCTGCACATTGTGCAGAACCATCTGTAAACCAGGCCCTAGTCTCCCCTTCCTCTGTCAACTGATCACAGGGAACTCCCCATGAGGCCATGGCTACGGGCTGGGGGAGAGAAGGCAAGGTAGCTGAAGTAGAGTCCATGGATATTTGAGTCACTTCCTCGTGTAACTTAATTGTGCCTTCAGGACCTGCTTGAGCCTGATCACATACACACCACTTCCATTCGATGATGGAATGCTGCTGTGCACAACCCACTTTATGGCTTGATGGGTCAGAAAGCACCCAGTTCGTGATAGGCAGTGCAGGTTGCATGGTGACTTGATGACCCATAGTCAAACATTCAGTTTCCACCAAAGGCCAAAGGAGAGCAGTTATCTGCAGAATATTGCAGAGCCTTGCTCCAAAATCCTAGAGGCCTCTTCTGTGATTCATCTATGAGGGCCTGCCAAAGGCTCCAATCAGAATCCCTATCTGCCACTCATACCTCAACTACCACTGGATCTGTTGGGTCATATAGTCCAAGTGGCAGAGCAGCTTGCACAGCAGCCTGGGCCTGTTGCACAGTCTTCTCCTGTTCTGGACCCCATTCAACACTGGCGGCATTTGGGGTTACTTGATAAATGGGCCAGAGTAAAACACCCAAATAAGGAATGTGTTACCTCCAAAATCCAAACAGGCCCAATAGGAGTCATGCCTCTTTCTTAGTTGTAGGGGGTGGGCCAAGTGCAGCAACTTATCCTTCACCTTAGAAGAAACAGGCCCCACACACTGGACCCCTAGAAATTTAACTGAGGTAGAAGATCCCTGAATTTTAATCAGATTTATTTCCCATCATCTGGCACACAAATGTCTCACCAATAAGTCCAGTGTGCTTGCTACTTCTTGCTCACTGGATCTAATCAGCATAATGTCATCTATGTAATGGACCAGTGTGATATCCTGCAGAAGTGAAAAGTGATCAAGGTATCTCTGAATGAGATTATGACACAAACTTGGAGAGTTGATATACCCTGAGGTATGACAGGAAAGGTAATATTGCTGGCCTTGCCAGCTGAAGGCAAATTGTTTGTGCTTATGGACAGGAATAGAGAAAAAGATATTTGCCAAGTCAATGGCTGCATACTAGGTACCAGGAGATGTGTAAATTTGCCCAAGCAATGAAACCACATCTGGTACAGCAGCTGCAACTGGAGTCACCACTTAGTTAAGCTTACGATAATCGACTGTCATTCTCCAAGATACATCTGTTTTCTGCAGAGGCCAAATAGGAGAATTGAATGGGGATGTGGTGGGAATCACCACCCCTGCATCTTTCTTTCAAGTCCTCGATGGTGGCACTAATCTCCACAATCCCTTTATGGATGTGATATTGTTTTTGATGTACTGTTTTTCTAAATAGAGGCAGCCCTGGTGGCTTCCATTTGGCCTTTCCCCACCATAGTAGCCCTCACTCTACCAGTCTGCCATTTGCTAAGTATGTCTATGTCAATTACCCATTCTGGCACTGGGGAAATGACCACAGGATGAGCCGGGGGACCCACTGGACCCACTGTAAGTCGGATCTGAGCGAAATTCCTCAGAGTAGTACCACCAAAAATCCATTCTCATGGTGGAGATGAAATAGAAAATGTGTTTTGTATCACACGGCCTTCTCTGTGTGAAGAGCTCTTCAGTTTCATTTCAACTTTCATGAAGGAAATTCTATACCTGTGGGAATCCACTTCAAAAACAATAGACTCAAAAAGAAAGAAAAATGAAATCCATTATAGTGATGCATCACTCTTCTATTTTGCTCTGTTTCTTCAATTTGTAAAATGCACACCAAAGACCATTAGGGGACGTAATTTGAATTGCTTCACTCCAAACTTAAAGTGCTGAGAGAAAGAAGAAAAAAAAGAGAAAAACTGCAGCAAACAGAAACAGGCTTTTCATTTTCTAATACCTGAAATTGACTGTCACTTTTATTTCTGAAGTTATATTAAGCTTTTCCCTCAAACTAAATTATAAATACTTGTCTCTGACACTAAAAGGAACACGCATATCTAGAAGTCCCATGTTTCCTGCCCACATTCACATACACACACAGGCATAGTAGTGTGTTTGGCTGTGTAAGCCATGCTTTGGACCACACATCCAGCAACGCTGCAGTGATCATGTGGGCACCCCAGGGTCTATGAGTCCACTCAGTGCCAAGGATCATGAACAATGGCGGAACAACAGCACAGACCTCTGTAGTAGAAGTAAGCCTATCCAGCCACAGAAGCTTTGGGTTCTACTCCCTGTAGTGAAGTGCTTCCTTCTGGGACTGTTTCCCAGACCAATGTTGCATACCACATATGAGCACCTAGGAGTACTGCCCTTCTCACCCTTGCTCTTGCTGAGTATATGCAAATTGGACTGACCTAATATGTTAATGCTGAAAAGCTGAGGTGGCCCTCACTGGCAGCCAGCATCCTTTGTGTGTTGGTAATTTGGCCAGAACTGGCATCTACAGTCCTAATTCACATAATTGTATACTCTACACACTCAATATTTTCCTCAAGTAATTCGTTATATTTCAGCTGCCTGTGGCCTCTGCACACTGTTAAGAGGTCAAATACAACCAGAAAACCTATGAATATTATAATGAACAGCCAGATGTCACCTGAATCAGTTTCACCTGATTAGGAAAGTTCTATAGTTATCACTCTAAAAAGTGTCAGCCAGCCCTTCTTCAATGTTATAGTGTCAGGAATTTTGCTGCCTAGTGAAAGAACCTATTACACTGTTACATAGCTCTAAACAAGGATGTTTCTGTTTCTGTTTCATTTTCTAAACTGTGCTAAAATCAGTCCTATAACATCTAGACTCTCCTCTTAGCTGCACCATCCTGGATAGACTCCAGTAAGTGAGTCTGCTAATGAAAACGTGCCCAAATCAAGTGGTTCTTAAAGTGCGCCTCTCAGAGTGTACACCCCCTTTCCTGAACTCCTCATCCCTCTCCTCTCTCTGGATATAGCAGTGCCATCTGCCCTTCACATTGAGATCCTAAGAGAGATTTCATTTTCAGGATGGGCTCTTGTGTTCCATTCGGAGAGACCCCCGCCTAATCCCATAAGGCATACAGAGATTGTCCAGCCCGGGGAAGTCTGTGGACACATGTAGTGAGTGCCCACTCTTCAGGAAGCCCAGTGTGGTGAGCTTAATGTGGTCTATTCCCACAAGCTACATAAATTACTTACATAAATTAAATCAAAGGAAAGAGAACAAAAGTGTAAGATGCTTTATAGCTTGCTTTTTGTTGGGTAATTGATTATTTTCCATGCCTGTGACATTATAAATCTGACAGAGAGTAGAGGAAGCTGGCCTATCATTGCCCCAGATAAGAAAGTTGGACATGAAGCCCTCATTTTCAATTATCTATTTTGCTTACAGACAGCTCACTTTAAGGGGAAAGAAAAGATGACCAGGCTGTGTTGCAGAGCCTGACCCTGGATGACTCTCTTTGAGTATCTCCTTTCTAAGATGGGTTTTTGTTCATTCGTGAAATACATGAAGTAAGGCCTCACCTGTCAGGGCTGAGAAATCAGTGCAGGTAATATTGGTTACCCCAGTTTTTCTTGAGTAGAAAATGAAGCAACTTCATTCAGAAACTTGACTAATAATGATCTCTTAGCATTTTGAATGTTTTATTCACTACTGAATAAAAAGTATCTATCCATTTAGTTGAGGCCTGGAAGAGAAAAAAGTCTTCTCTTCTGCTAATATATTGTAGAAGAAGGAGAAGAAAAAGCAGGAGGAAAGGAGAAGTACCGGGAGGAGGAGAAAGAAAAGGAAAAGGAGATAGAGAAAGCAGACAGGGAAGGGGAAGGACAGGGGAATAAAAGAAAGGAAAAATTTCTGACTCTTTGGATCTAACGGCCAAACTGGTTCAGCTGCCTATTAGGGGTGAGTAGTCTGTTTGACTGTACCCCTGCTTAGATAATGAGCAAATAACAGTGTTGGTCATATTTACCCCTTGTGTCTCATGATGTCTGCTACATTCTGGGGCTTCACTATCTTTGGGATAGGTCCCTCTAGGCCTTGTAGCCTTCCACTATGGGATTTCTTAGAGGGCCTTGGTGAGGAAGTAAACAGGGCCTGATCTCCATGTGTCCTCAGCGAGATTGCAAAGCTGGATCCCACTTCTTTTTTTTTTTGAATCTTTAAACTCAATCTCTTGGCAGTACTTGGCTCAGAATCTAATATGGAGCCCCCTAGTATTATGAGAACTACACTAACCAGCCTGGCTCCCCTTGGGCCAGAACTCCCTGCATCTCCCTGGTATAAGAAAAATAAATGCTGCTCCTCTGTGCCTGGGTTCAGATTTGGTGATATGACTGTCAGCTCTTCTAAGCCAGGAGTTCAAGACACACAGTTGCTATGAATTAAATGTGTCCCTCCCAAATTCATAGGTTGAATTCCTAACCCCTATGTGACAGTGACTGTATTTGGAGAAAAGTCCTTTATAAAATTAAGGTTAAACAAGGTGATAAATAAGGATCTATCCCAATCCAGTAGAGTTAGTTTCCTTATAAGAGGAGACACCAGAGAATTTGCTTGCTCTGTCTCCATGATGTGAGGACACGGTAAAAAGACAGCCATCTGCAGGCCAGAAAAGGAGTCCTCACTAAAGACTGAAGCTTCCAGATCTTGACCTTTGACTTTCCAGCTTCAAGGACTAGGAGAAAATAAATTTCTGTTCATTTCAGCTGTGTAATCTACAGTATTTTGTTATGGCAGCCAAGCAGACTAGAATAACAGATGAGTAAAACATGTGCCTGTCTCACAGTTTTCCAAGGAACATATAAAAATAACATGGCTTCCAAGCATCAATCAATGGACACTTTATAAAGTGTTTTCACACCATTATTAAATTAGATCCTAATTGCAGATCCAGGTGGTACATTCAGGTATAAATTTTACCAAAGGGGAAAGATGGAAGGTAATTTGCACAGTATCATCCTGGGAGTCAGAGTCTGAGCTTGCACCCAGTTCGCTTTTCTTTGCGTAACACTAAGCTGCTCTCACAAGTATACCTTCACATTGTGATGTCTTCTGCAAATCTGATAAGGTTTCAATGTCTTCACACAAACATCTATCAAAGTATTTAAAGGGAGAAGTTTTAATAATGCTTTCTAACTTAAAGGTGACAGATGGGTTTCATCTTGTAAGTTAATGGTGACTGCCTGGGATTGGCTGCCAATCCTTTGTACTGACAAAGAGTCTGAGGCCATGCAACAAAGAATACCTAGATCAACTAATAATGTCTGCCACAAGCACAGGAAGTGGAGTGTGCAGCTTGAGAACTTAGGAATACTGCTGCTACTCCAACCTTCAGGATGGAATGGAGCATTTGTGGGCGAAAAAAGAACCTTCCAGTGTGAGGAATAGAAATATTATAAATAAGGTTGGTCAAGGACAATTATTTTTCTCTCTTAGAATTCTTATTTAATCTCTCTGGTAGCATCTCTCTGACTTTTCATTCTTTTCTGTTGTTGTGAAAAGTCAGGACCTCAAAACCAAATTCCAGAAGAAATTCCTCCCATGAAGCTTTATGTAGAAGATAATGAGTGTTTGAGGGAACAAAGTCTTTAAGATTTTACAGTAAATGCAGAAGCAGATTTCATGAAGGACTGATAAGAAAGGGAAAAACCGGTTCTCAAGAACATTCCCAGCAACTGTTTCATAACTGGGAGAACAATTGCACATGTAATCAGAGAGTATACAACTGTGATTATAGTGGATTCTACCAAGAGACATAATAATTCTACTATAATTATATATCAGCAGTTAGGCCTCAAAGTCTTTTTTTAGAAAATAATGACTATAAGTCTTACAGGAATAGATCCATGATAACAAGAGACATAAGGAACATGGTAAGAACCCTTGTGACTAAGGAAATGGTATCCCACCCCTCTCCACTCCTCCATTTTAAACCTCCTCCAAAATGATTTCTTACTGCAGAGGACAGTAAGCCAAAGTGCATTCAGCCTTTAATTTGAATTCTTATCATGCAGTCTTGCATAAAGTAAACTTATGCTTTCAAAACAGATAATTTTAGAATTATTTAAGACGTGAAGTAGCTTAAACAAGACTGGCTAATTTGGCAGTACTTCCTGGCAGACACGACTTCACACAACTGTGTTTCTTACCTAAAGCTTATAAAATGCCACTTTCATTTACCTAAAATGATGAAGACATTCTTATTGTTATGGAAACCATATATATATATATATATGACATTAGTTTATGATACAATTAGAATGTTTTAATTCCTGTTTTTTTAGGTTATGATTCGAAAAGTTAATGCTTTTTCCATTAACTTTTAAAAGCAGTTTTCCTAACGCTCTTGCCTCAGCTGCCTTTTACCTGGGTGCTGTGAGCCACATGTTCTCTACACTCAATATTTATGTTCCTGAGAAAAGCTCCCTGGAAAAGTGAATAATGCAGTTGAATTTCTAATATGGCTCTTTTAAAATGAAGGTAATAACTATAAAACTGTGGCACAAAAAATCGTAGCAAGCTGGTGGCTCTAGCATAAGCATGGAAATTTTGTGTAAAAATGAAGTAAGGAAGATCCAAACCAATTATTATCTCAGTGACGGGTTTCTCTTCACTAAAAACATGATGCTTTGTCCTTATTTCATAAAATACTTATTTTGAAATGAAAAATTGGTTACCCAAATACTCCTTATTTGAAAATAGGGCTCAAAAAAGATGAGAGAATTAATCTGAAGTATAATAATACACAAATGCTTCAAATTATTTTTAAAGTCATAGAACAAAAAATACTCCATTGTAGTTATAGCAGATGTTAAAATTTTTATGTAAGTTTTCAGATTGAGAATACTACTATCTTAACTTTATAAGACACTTTAGTGCTCCCAACTCCCACCTGTTTGTGGCCCAGGTATCATCTAGGCCCCTCTCCTAGATGATAGGGACCTGAGAGACAGAACTTGACCATTGCTTAATGAAAGCTTCACCTCTTCCTCAAGTTCCCCTCATGTACAAGGTGAGAAGACAAAAATATTCTAAGTTCTTAAAGTCATTTCAGCCTCTGGATTCCATCTGCCTCAATTTTCCAGTGTCAACTCAGATACAACACATCTCCTTTTTCAACTTCCACAAAACGTACTGCTCATACACAGCATGCGAAAGTGTACCAGGCTTTCTCAAGATCTGGAGGTACTGGGAGACTTAGAAGAGGTTTACATGACAGCATGCAGCTAACCTCAGAAGAGCGTTACTCACCTTTGTTCTTTTCCTATCTTTCAGTGTCTCCATCAATGAGAAGGTGCACTGGTCTTTCTTTTCACGGAGTTTCCTATCCATACCTTTGGGCGGTTCTAGTCCTGCTGCTTTCCTTTCTTCTTGCCCCTTTTTCTCTGGGGTAAACTTTTCTCTCATTTTCAGAGTCACATGTTATCCAGTAAGATGCTCATCAAGATCCCACATATGCCTCAATATAAGGGATCCAAGAATATGTTTCCAAAAAAGAATATCACCTTTATAAAATTTTGGTCAACTAAAATATATAAGTGATGGGTATAGATGAAATAATCAAATGTCTTCTCGCAGTCTGGAGTTTATCAATTTAATCACACAATTATATTTGAAAGAACACAGTATACAGGAATACACGGTTTCTTAAAATACAATTTTTTCTCACTCTCACCACTCATGAAAACTTTTCTCATTGGGCATGGATGTCTTTGCCATCAATAGAGCCACTGTTAAGTCATCCATCACAGTTTTCCAAAACATATTGTATTAGGGTACTCTAGAGGAACAGAAATAATAGGATAGATGTATACAAGAAGGGGAGTTTATTAAGGAGTATTGACTCACACAATCACAAGGTTAAATCCCACAATAGGTGTCTGCAAGCTGAGGAGCAAGGAGGCCAGTCTGAATTCCAAAACCACAAAAGTGGGGAAGCCAACAGTGCAGCCTTCAGTTTGTGTTCAAAGGCCCAAGAGCCCCTAGCAAACCACTGGTGTAAGTCCAAGAGTTCAAAAGCTGAAGAAATTGGAGTCTGATGTCTGAGGGCAGGAAGCATACAATGTGGGAGAAAGATAAAGGCCAGAAGACTCAGCAAGTCTGCTCTTCCCAACTTCTGCCTGCTTTAATCTAGCTGCACTGGCAGCTGATCAGACGGTGCACACACAGATTGAGGGTGGGTCTGCCTCTCCCAGTCATGGACTCAAATGTTAATTTCCTTTGGCAACACACTCACAGACATACCCAAGAATGATATGTTGCATCCTTCAATCCAATCAAGTTGACACTCAGGGTTAACCATCATACACATCAAGTTAATTTCTTTCTAACTAGTTTCAAGTATAGCATTTTTAATCCAATCAGCCTGCTTTTACTGAATTTTATCCAATTTCAAAATGAACACTTGTTATTTATGTTCTCCATAATTTAACCACTTAATTTGCTTTTTCAAGTGACCTTTAAGTCTTATTTTCAATAAGATTCAACACTTGCAATTGAGAGGCTATGGTGGGGAATAATGACTGTAGCTGGGTTAAATTTCTTTGGCTCCTTTTCTGTAACCAATTCTCTTGGGTAACCTTTATAAACAACTGAAACTAACATTGACTGACTGAGTTTCAAGAATTTTCCCCAAATCTTCCCCAGTTATTTTGTTGTTCAACATGAAACTATTGAAAGAACGTCCTATAACATGCAACTTTAAGATTGCTATGATTTTTTAAAGAATAAATAATTTGTATTGCATTTTAGGTTTGGGGGTACATGTGAAAAACATGTAAGATGGTTGCATACGTACACACGTGGCAGTGTGGTTTGCTGCCTTCCTCCCCATCACCTATATCTCATATTTCTCCAGATGTTATCTCTCCCCTACTCTCCACCCCCCACTGTCCATCACCTAGTTCCCCCCCACAGACCCCAGTGTATGATCCTCCCCTCCCTGTGTCCATGTGTTCTCATTCTTCAACACCTGCCTATGAGTGAAAACATGCAGCATTTGATTTTCTGCTCTTGTGTCAGTTTGCTGAGAATGATGGTTTCCAGGTTCATCTATGTCACTACAAAGGACACCAACTCATTTTTTTTTATGGCTACAAGGTATTCCATGGTGTATATGTGCCACATTTTCCCTGTCCAGTCTATCATAGATGGGCATTTGGGTTGGTTCCAAGTCTTTGCTATTGTAAACAGTGCCACAATGAACATTCGTGTGCATGTGTCCTTATAATAGAACAATTTATAAACCTTTGGGTATATACCCAGTAATGGGATTGCTGGGTCAAATGGAATTTCTATTTCTAGGTCCTTGAGGAATGGCCACACTGTCTTCCACAATGTTTGAACTAATTTACACTCCCACCAACAATGTAAAAGTGTTCCTATTTCCCCACAACCTCTCCAGCATCTGTTGTCTCCAGATTTTTTAATGATCACCATTCTAACTGGTGTGAGATGGTATCTCAATGTAGTTTTGATTTGCATTTCTCTAGTGACCAGTGATGATGAGCATTTTTTTCATATGTTTGTAGACCTCATATATGTCTTCTTTTGTAAAGTGTCTGTTCATATGCTTCGCCCACTTTTGAACGGGCTTGTTTGTTTTTTTTTTCTTGTAAATCTGTTTTAGTTCTTTGTAGATTCTGGATATAAGCCCTTTGTAAATTCTGGATATAAGCACCTCATTTTGCAACTTTTCAACATTTTTAGATACAATAGTAAATGCTTTCCTAAACTCCTTTTCATTAAGTTTTTGTTCTACAGTAAAGCTCAAAAAAATTAGGGGAATGCATTTCAGAAAGCTCAGTACTACTTCCTGAGACAATCCAGTATTACAGCATACACTAAATTTAAGAGCCTAAAAAAAAAAAGTGTAGGAAATATTGACTCTATTCATTTGTAAATTGGGACTAGTTCTACAGCATTCCAAAATGTAAATAATGCATAGAGTCCTTCTCTACCCATCCTTATTAATTATTCATTCACAAATATTTACTGAGCATCTCTATTCTATGTCAAGCACTATATTACATACCAGACACACAAGAGAGAGCAAGCTTACAGTTAGAGTTAAATGTTTACAAATCTACAAACTTTTCTTTGACATAACATCATTTTCCTAAGAGTTGCATGATAATCAACAATACATATGATACAGAGAATTATATTGTACTTGGAATGAGATTTAACGAACTATTGTTCACATTTTTAGTTATATATTATTTTAATATTACTGTTGAGTTTACTTCAACAGTAATATTAAAATTTACTATAAATAAAAAATAAAATTTAAAATTTATTATAAATAATACAATTTACTTATAATATGTACTATTTATTAGTTTACGGTTTGACACTTTTATCCCTTCCTGATCAACGCTAGAATCTTACTTTTTTTTTTTAATTACAGTCAGTACAGAAGGATTTATTAGCATTTATGAGATTGCAGCACTGAGATAAACATTACTGGAGAAATGAGTCACAGACACTACCCTCAAGGAACTTACTATATTTTTGAGATGATAACATAAACAGCTAGACACCAAGATGTAAGCTGTGGCTAATTAAATATGACAAGTTAAACACTCACATTTATCTTTTTTGATAAAACTATAGCTCTTTACTAGAAAACATTTAAAAATAGAAAGACATGCTTATCATAGATAAGAAAATGTCACTATTCCCCAAATTGCTGTTGGCTTCAAAGCAATTACTAACAAAATTCCAACAGGCTTTGTTGTTGTTTTAATTTTTTTCAACTTTATTGAGATATAATTGACAAATAGGACTTGTATACATTGCAGGTACGTACTTGCTGCTGTGATATATTGTAAAATGATCACCATAATCAAGCTGTTAACAAATTTACGACCCTTACATAACTATTTTTCTTTCCTCCTTCCATTCTTTCTCTCCTTCTCTTTTTTCTCACTCCCTCTCTCTTTCTTCCTTTTGCAATGAGAACAGTTAAGATCTACTCTCCAGCTAATTTCAAATATACAGTACAGTATTGTTAACTGTAGTCACCATGCTATATATTAGCTATCCAGAACCCATTTATCTTGCACAACCGGAACTTTGTACCCTTTAAAAGACACAGACTGGCAAATTGGATAAGAGTCAAGACCCACTGGTGTGCTGTATTCAGGAGACCCAACTCATGTGCAAAGACACACATAGGCTCAAAATAAAGGGATGAAGGAAGATTTACCAAGGAAATGGAAAGCAAATAAAGTAGGGGTTGCAATCTTAGTTCTTTAAAACAGACTTTAAACCAACAAAGATAAAAAGAGACAAAGAAGGGCATTACATAATGGTAAAGGGATCAATGCAACAAGAAGGGCTAGCTATACTAAAAAGATATGCAACCAATACAGGAGCACCCAGATTCATAATGCAAGTTCTTAGACACCTATAAAGAGATGTAGACTCCAGGAAATAATAGTGGGAGACTTTAACACCCCATAGTCAATATTAGATCAATAAGACAAAAAATTAACAAGGATATTTGGGACTTGAGCTCAGCTTTGAACTAAGTGGACCTAATAGACATCTACAGAGTTCTACACCACAAATCAACAGAATATATGTTCTTCTCAGTACCACATCACACTTATTCTAAAACTGACCATATAATTTGAAGTAAAAAACTTACCAGCAAATGCAAAAGAACAGAAATCATAAGTCTTTCAAACCACAGTGCAATCAAATTAGAACTCAGAAATAAGAAACTCACTCAAAACCACACAACTACATGGAAACTGACCAAACTTCTCTGGAATGACTACTGGGTAAATAGCAAAATTAAGGTAGGAATAAAGATGTTCTTTGAAACCAGTAAGAACAAAAATATAATGTACTAGAATCTCTGGGACACATTTAAAGCAGTATGCAGAAAGAAATTTATAGCACTAACTGCCCACAAGAAAAAGCAGGAAAGATCTAAAATTGACACCCTAATGTCAAAATTAAAAGAACTAGAGAAGCAAGAGCAAACATATTCAAAAGCTAGTAGAAGATAAGAAATAACTAAGATCAGAGCAGAACTGAAGTAGACAGAGACATGTAAAACCATACAAAAAAAAAAAAGTCAATGAATTCAGGAGCTGGTTTTTGGAAAAGATGAACAAAATAGATAGATCACTAGCCAGACTCATAAAGAAGAAAAGAAAGAAGATTCAAATTGATGCATTAAAAAGTGATAAAGGAGATAGCACCACTGATTCCCACAGAAATACAAACTCCATCTTAGAATACTATAAACCCCTCTAATAAATAAAGTAGAAAATCTAAAAGAAATGGATACATTCCTGGACCCCTCCCAAGACTAAACCAGCAAGAACTCAAAACTCTGAATAGATCAATAACAAGTTCTGAAATTGAGGCAGCAATTAATAGCCTACCAACCAAAAATATCTAGGACCAGACAGGTTCACAAATGAATTCTACCAGAGGTACACAGAGGAGCTGGTACCATTCCTTCTGAAACTATTCCAAACAATAGAAAAAGAGAGACTCCTCCCTAACTCATTTTATGAGGCCAGCATCATTCTGATACCAAAACCTGGCAGAGACACAACAAAAAGAAAATTTAAGGCCAACATCCCTGATAAACATCAATGCGAAAATCCCCAATATAATACTGGTAAACAAAATCCAGTGGCACATCCAAAAGCTTATCCACCACAAACAAGTCAGCTTCATCCCTGGGATGCAAGGCTGGTTCAACATATGAAAATCAATAAACATAATCCATCACATAAACAGAACCAATGACAAAAACCACATGGTTATCTCAGCAGATGCAGAAAAGGCCTTCGACAAAATTCGACAGCCTTTAATGCTAAAAATGCTCAATAAACTAGATATTCATGATAAACCCACAGCCAATATCATACCGAATAGGCAAAACCTAGAAGCATTCCGTTTGAAAACTTACACAAGACAAGGATGCCCTCTCTCTCCACTCCTATTCAACATAGTATTGAAAATACTGGCCAGGTCAATCAGGCAAGAGAAAGAATGAAAGGGTATTCGATTAGGAAGAAAGGAGGTCAAATTGTCTCTGTTCGTAGATGACATAGTTGTATATTTAGAAAACTCCATTGTCTCAGCCCAACATCTCCTTAATCTGATAAGCAACTTCAGCAAAGTCTCAGGATACAAAATCAATGTGCAAAAATCACAAGCATTCCTATACACCAATAACAGACAAACAGAAGGCCAAATCACGAGTGAATTCCCACTCACAATTGTTACAGAGAGAATAAATTAGGAATACAACTAACAAGGGATGTGAAGAACCTCTTCAAAGACAACTACAAACCACTGCAAAAGAAAGTAAGAGAGGACACAAACGGATGGAAAAATCATTCCATGCTCATTGTTAAGAAGAATCAATATTGTGAAAATGACCATACTGCCCAAAGTAATTTACAGATTCAATGCTATGCCCATCAAGTTACCATTGACTTTCTTCTCAGAATTGGGAAAAACTACTTTAAATTTCACATGGAACCAAAAAATGAGCCCTCATAGCCAAGACAATCCTAAGCAAAAAGAACAAAGCTGAAGAATCACCTTACCTGACTTCACTCTATACTATAAGGACAGTAACCAAAACAGCATGGTACTGATATCAAAACACATATATAGACCTATGGAACAGAACAGAGGCCTCAGAAATAATGCCACACATCTACAACCATCTGATCTTTAACAAACCTGAAAAAAAATAAGCAATGGGGAAAGAATTCCCTATTTAATACCTGGTGCCGGGAAAACTGGCTAGCCATATGCAGAAAGTTGAAACTAGATCCCTTCTTTACACCTTATACAAAAATTAACTCAAAATGGATTAAAGACTTAAATGTAAGACCTAAAACCATAAAAAACCTGTAAGAAAACCTAGGCAATAACATTCAGGACATAGGCATGGAGAAAGACTTCATGACTAAAATACAAAAAGCAAAGGTAACAAAAGCTAAAATAGACAAATGGGATCTAATTAAAGAGCTTCTGCACAGCAAAAGATACTATCATCAGAGTGAACAGGCAACCTACAGAAAGGGAGAAAGGTTTTGCAATGTCTTTATCTGACAAAGGGTTAATATCCAGAATCTACAGAAAACTTAAACAAATTTACAAGAAAAAAGAAAACCATCACAAAGTGGGCAAAGGATATGAAAGACATTTCTCAAAGAAGACATTTATGCAACCAACAAACATGAAAAAAAGCTCATCATCACCGGTCATTAGAGAAATGTAAATCAAAACCACAATGAGATACCATCTCACACCAGTTAGAATGGCAATCACTAAAAAGTCAGGAAACAACAGATGCTGAAGAGGATGTGGTGAAATAGGAATGCTTTTACACTGTTGGTGGGAGTGTAAAGTAGTTCAAACATTGTGGAAGACAGTGTGGCGATTCTTCAAGGATCTAGAAATAGAAATACCATGTGACCCAGAAATCCCATTACTGGATATACCCAAAGGATTATAAATCATTCTACTACAAAGACATATGCATGCACATGTATGTTTATTGTGGCACTGTTCACAATAGCAAAGACTTGGAACCAACCCAAATGCCCATCAAAGATAGACTGGATAAAGATAATGTGGCATACATACACCATGGAATACTATACAGCTGTAAAAAGGAAGAGTTCATTTCCTTTGCAGGAACATGGATAAAGCTAGAAACCATCATTCTCAGCAAACTAGCACAAGAACAGAAAACCAAACATCACATGTTCTCATTTATTAGTGGGAGTTGAACAATGGGAACACATGAACACAAGGAGAGGAACATCACACACAGGGCCTTTTGGGGGGTGGGAGCTAGGGGTGGGATAGCATTAGGATAAATTCCTAATGTAGAGAATGGGTTGGTAAGTGCAGTAAACCACCTTGGCATGTGTATACCTATGTAATAAAGCCGCATGTTCTGCACATGTACCCCAGAACTTAAAGCATAATAAAAACAGAGACAGGAATATAGACCAATGGAACAGAATAGAGCTCAGAAATAAATCCATATATTTATGGTCAACTGATCTTTGATAGGGATGCCAAAAAAATACGTAATCAGGGAAAGGACAGTTTCTTCAATAAACGGTATTGGGAAAACTAGATATTAACATGTAAAAGAATGACATTGGATCCTTACCTCCTATCATATACAAAAATCAACTCACAATGTATTACAGTCTCTAATACCTGAAACTGCAAAACTAGAAGAAAAGATAGGAGAAAATCTTCTTGGCATTGGTCTTGACAATTTTTTGGTTATGATATCAAAAGCACAAACAACAAAAGCAAAAATAGACCCATGGGTTTGCATCAACTGAAAATCTTTTGTAGAACAAAGGAAGCGATCAAGTAAAAAGTCAACCTACAGAATGAAGGAACATATTTGCAAACCATATATCTGATAAAGGGTTAATATCCAAAATATGGAAGAGACTCAACTAAATAGCAAAAAAACAAATAACCCAATTAAAAAATGGACAAAGGATTGGAGTAAACATTTCTAAGAAGATATAGAAATGGCCAACAGATATTTTAAAAGGAACTAAACATTGCTAATCATCAGGAAAATACACAACTAAAACCATCATGAGATACCACATCATATTTTGTAGAATTACTATTGTTCAAAAAAAAATTGTTGGCTATAATGTGAAGAAAAGAGAATGCTTTTACACTGTTGATAGGAATGTAAATTGGTACAGCCATTTATGAAAAATGCTATAAGTTTTCCTCAAAGTTTAAAATAAAACTACGAAGTTTTTAAATTGTGCAATGCTACAAGGAAATTAAATTGTGTATCAATATATCCATTAATATAACTTATTTATAAATTAAATACATGCATTTCTATACTAATATACATTATGGGAATTCATAAAAAATAGCCATTTTAAATGAATGAACTTTTAAAAACTTAACAAGAAACTTATATTCTAGTTTCTTCCTGCATCACACTAAACCCACTTGCATAGCAACTAAAGTATGTGCACAGTGCTTTGAAGAGTACCAAACCTGTTCACTAACGTTTAATGCATTTGACCTTAATATTTAAATAATGAATTGGTAAAGTGAAAGTATACTCATTGAACTATTTTACAGATGAACTAAGTGTCTTTCAAAATGCAATGTGCATGTAATAAATACATGCCCATATAGGAAAACAACTTGTGAAGAAATATATTTTTCCTCAAACTTCTTCAATTTCCCTGAAACAAAATTATGTTATGATTTTAGATTGGTAATTGAAATAATATATAACATGAAGTAAGTATCCAAGTTTGGAACTTTAATGGAGAATATAAATATTTTATCTCATAGTTCTAGTTATCTTTGTACAAATCAATATGAATTAAATTCAATGACACGCCAATATACACATACTATAGGTATTAGTGCCTACTATGCAGTTAATAAAATATTCAATTGTGATTATTTACTAATTTTTTCTTGAAAAGTAATGAATGTCTTATTGTTTATTGTTATAATTTATCTTATTACTACAATAATAATTCTTTTGGAAAACTTTTTGAACAAAAAGGGCAAGAACAACAGACCCAGTTGCTGAAGATATGTTGGATAAAAAAAATGTTCTATCATTTTAAAATCATGTTTTAAAACATATAGATATCTGTAAATAAGTATATATATGTGTATGTTTCTATCTGTAAACCACAGGGCTTGCAAAAGGAAAAAAGTGATTCTACACAGGAAATTCTTGTAGTAGGTACTCAAATCTTCAAGATTAAGGATGAAAAGAAAAAATTTGAGGTCAGAAGGGAGAAAACAGCTTCTTTAGGTACCTCAGTAATTATTCCCCAGAGCCTTCAAAAGCCTTGCTTTAGATCTAATGCAGAATAAGAATATATTAAATGGAAAAAAGAAAAAATTGTCTCAAGTAAAAATTATTAGCTAGAATATTTTAAAAAGTAGGGATGCCTGTATTTAAGATATCTTGATAAAAGTACTGAACTTCACATCTTTATGAATGGAGAAAAATGATATGAAGAGTTGGGTCATTGATGTTTATCTTATGAATATGGTCCCAATCAGAAGGGATGAACATTTTGGTCAATTTCTTTTCAATATAGAATGTATTTGAATAGATAGTACTAAATGGCCAAGTTGCTGTCATTTTTGACTGGGGAGAGTTTTGTCATTACCAACCCAGAATTCTCTTTTCTCAACCTTTCCCTTCTGGACAGTTTTGTTTGTTTGTTTGTTTGTTTTTCCCTACTCCCCTCCTTTATACCTTTGTATTTTTCCTTTTATACCATCAAAACCTTCTCAGGGAAGGATCTGCTCAGTTCATTCACAAAGATGCATAAATGGTTACTTAAGATGACTGTGCTTTGTTTTAGGAGAAATTGCATTGAAGATGAAGAAATAAATCTCTAAAGGTAAAATTTCAATCATCAATCCATATCTGAGAGAGATATTTTGGAAAGTCTTTCTCAGCTACCACATTTCTTTATCCCTGATATCTTGCCATGCATGCAGTTAGCTATTTGGCAGAGGTTAAGAGTGATCCATGAGGAGGTTTTAATGAAAGCATTTTGGGAAGTATAAATCACCATAAAATTGTAACTTGGGGAAATAATTACTACTGGGCTACTATACTTTTTCACTAAATGTTTTTGCTTATAATTTTTATCTAATAGCACACTGAATTTAGTTTTATATAATCTTATAACATCTCCATAGTTCTGGAAGGAAATTTTTTAACTTGGAAGTGCTATTTGAAAGCCAAGGTGTTCAGTGTTATTGGTTTAAAGACACTGTGAAGTTATAAGAGAATTACATTAAATATAGTTGCCATAAGTATGTATGTCAACTTCTACCCAATCAGCTACCGCTCTCTACCAACACTCTACTTTTTCTAGCAATTGCCTCTCTTCCATCAGTTTATCCCCTAGTTCTGGCAGAAGGTTTATTGTTTCTACATGACTCTGCCTTCCTGATCATAGCTCCAGGTAGGGTCAATAATACCTCTCTGAGATATTTTAAATCTTCAGCCTGGCCAATGCTAAGGTGTACAAATCAATACTTTGTCAGGCCTGTATTTTTTATAAAGACAGAAATAAGGACAGACAAGGAGCTGTGGTGACATTCATTTAGCAGCTTTGAGTTGCTCCTGTGGCCTCACTGTAGTTTTATTGTCCTGGGGCTTGAGGGTTGGGTACTTCAGTATAAAGCAGTAGCACCAGTTATTAATAAAGCTAATTTGGGCTGGATTTCTGTCAAGTGAAGTGCTTTTCATAGAATGGTTCTAGGGCCAAGCACACCAGAGTTACCTAGAGCATTTGTTAAATATGCAGATTTGAGCCCTAGTTAATAAGAAATGCTGGAATTCTGCAGATGAATCTAATTATGACTATTAAACATTTAATAACTGAGAGAAGTGACAGACTAAAATTAAGGGCTTACAAAGAAGAGTCAGGAGAGAAGCATGGTTAACGACATTTACTTTTAGTATGTTTGAGTCTAAAACATTCAGGTATATGTTTTCCCAGGGAAGGGAAAGGAGAGTTGGTGGGAAGAGTATGTTAAGGCCAAGGAATAAGAAATGAGTGTTCCCTAACTGTACCTGCTTTTATTCTTTCTGGCAACACAATTTAACTCTACCAATATTTAGAGAAAAAATAGGTAGCAAATCGTCTTTCTTCATAAGTAAAATGGTAATATCAATTCCTCAGATTTTAACTAAAAGATTTGATTACTGTAATTTTACATTACAATTATGTGGCTCAGTGAGCCATTTACATATAGATAATCCAATGAATGTAATAAATATTGACCAACTTTTGGTTGCTTGAAGTACTTTTCTGTATATGCCATTTCCTATTTCTGTACCCTTGTTCAAATAAATAAAAGTAATTATTAACTGAGAAACGTTTTTAGTTTTGAGTGTACTCCAAAAGTCAATTATTCACCATATTCAATAAAGGACCATTTTGGATCCTGTGCTTTGAAGTAAAACAGGAGACTGCATGAAAATCAGATAATAGATCAGTTTAGAGGAAAGAGTGAGACAACAGAGAAAATTATTATATACCTCCCCCAAGCCTCTTACAGTGGCTTAAATTTGCCATGCAAAATTTGATAGAAATAACTCGGTATGACTGCAATTAATCCTTAAGGCAATGCCTAAGGATTAAAAAAATGCTTAAGCGGGGAACGTGCTTCACTTTTTGTGTTTCTATAGTACCTCATTGCATACAAATGTTACTATGGATGTTGCTTCTTATAACAATATCTCAGAACTTTTGATGTTGGATGTAACAGAAAACCAAATTGTCACAGGTTACTGCTGTCCTCCTAAATCTACTTCTCTTTCTTCCTTAGTAAACAAGTTTTAGCTGGGCGTGAAGCTAGACTATATTTTCTTTGCGTATGGACAAAAACTTGTATTGAAATTCTTCAGGAATATCACATTACGTACAATTAACTAATTTATAAGGCCAATTATTATTCCTGAAAATTAATGATTTCTTAAGGCAAATTTTGAAAATGTAAAGTCAGAGGAATTCTGTAACTCCAACTAATTTTGCTGCACTTTTCTGGCAGTAGAAGTACATCTTTTAAGTCCAACCATAACAAAATCCTATATGTCAGAGATGGTAATTTTGTGGCTATGGTTATGTCACTGATTTTCATACAACTGTTTTGATATACAGAAAATTTGAGAATATGAAAGTATAAGAAAAAAGCAATATATGGTATAATCAAAGTTCTGAGTATAAAATTCAGTGTTGGGGTCAACTCAAATCATTTTGTTGTATTTTTCAATTTTTTTGACTCTCCACCAGCACCTGCTGCTCAAAACAGAGACTATTTAAGACATCAACCCCTTCACATTCAATTATTGAGTGTCTATAAATTCTTAGGCATTGAGGCAATTAAAAAAATAAAAGTACCAGCCCCTTCCCCAGAAACTTTGCAATCTAAATGAGGAGACTAGACAACTTATTTTTTAATGTAAAACACATAAACATTATTTTATTCTTAAATTATTATCTAATGAACAAATAGAAGACAATACATAATATATATTATATAGATAATATATGTATACAATATATATGATAATCACATATAGTGGTATGCTGGTAAATGTTTAACAACTGATGCTCTAGGAAAAAGAAAATTCTCACATCTTTTGCCAAATTCTATAAAGTAAATGCTTTTATCATGGCCCATTATAAAGGTACTAACGTGAAATTAACTGGCTTACAAGATTCCTCAAATTTTAAAAACCCACTCTCATGATCTGGTACATGCCAGTTCCAGAATGCCACCGTCTAGTGAGATTACAAATTATGTGAGATTACAAATAGAATTTGCAGAATTCACTTTATTAAGCATCTACTAAAAGCAAGTACTGTGTTCAATATTAGAAACACAAAGATGACTATAGTCCCTGCCTTCATATTATATAGTCTAGCAGGAGTGCAATTGGAAAAGTAAATCACTGACTGTAAACATAGCCATTAACTGTTACAATATGTGAAACATAAAAGAGGTAGCAAGTCACGCGGTAATGGATTCAAAAAGCTTCCAAGTGGTGATAACTGAGTTGGATGCTGAACAGGGTAGGAAGTGCTTATTGTTAAGCAGTACTGGCGATTTGACTTTAGCAGACCTAACACTTAGAGTTAGGCAAAAGCTGTGTTTACAGAGACTTGGGGAAATATCTTAGTATTCTTGCTTCCTTATAATCTTTTTAAAGACAAGCATTTAAAGTAATAAGTATCCATATTCAAATCAATCGATAAATGCCAAAAAATTGAGTAAAATTGTAACTTTTTTTTGCTAGTGATCAAAACCAAACATTTAATACGTTATGCCAGCATGATTAGTCTGTTCTCATGCTGCTAATAAAGACATACCAGAGACTGGGTATTTTATAAAGGAAAGAGGTTTAACTGACTCACAGTTCGACATGGCTGGGAGGCCTCACAATCGTGGCAGAAAGCAAATGAGGAGCAAAGTCACTTCTTACGTGGTGGCAGGCGAATGGACTTGTGCAGGGGAACTCCCATTTATAAAACCATCAGATCTCGTGAGGCTTATTCACTACCATGAGAACAGCACGGGAGAACCACCCCTGTGATTCAATTAACACCACCTGGCCCTATGCTTGACACGTGGGGATTATTACAATTCAAGGTGAGATGTGGGCGGGGACACAGCCAAACCATATCACAGCATATACAAAAGTAAATTCCATGGAATATTAATATCACATTAAAATCAAGATGTCTTGGGTAAGTAAACTTGAAAACATTTAGTGAGGAAAGTGAATAGGTTACTGAAATTCTTCCTGGGGCATTTACTCTGCTCCTATGCATTGTGATTTTTTCAGAGCAGGCTATATGTCCAAGATACTCTACAGAGACTCATAGAATTAGTGCTATAAGAAGCACACTTCAGGAAGTAAAAGTCCAAATGGCTCAATAACAGAATTTTAAAATAATTTTTTGTTTAAGAGCAGAGTCTCTGGAGACACATATCTAGTCAAACCAGAAACATCTCTAATTGTCTTTAAGAAAACACGAAACTAAATCACTACACCTGAGTTCCATTTTATACTTTCTCAATTATATCATGGATAATATAACACCTGACAATGCAGAGAAATTTAAAGATTTCTCTGGAATACTAAAGTCCTGTCAAACATGAATAGACATCATACAACTTATTTTTAAAGCTATAATGCTGTTTGGTAAGGTGATAAAACAAAATTGTGCCCCAAATCTTGGTTCATTGACAGTATCAAGGTTGACTTTAAAGACAATGATCTCCATGGTAAGAGTTGCCAGAATGGCTCTTCTTCCCTCACTTTCTGCAGAGCAGCTTTAGGCACTACCTTTATAAATTCCTTTCTTACTTTTTAAGGCATTTCTTGGAGGCTCCTAAAAAAAGAAATTCCACTCTGAGGGTTAGTTAACACTTAGACTTATCAGATGTTCTCTAAATGAGAACCAGAAGGCAACCTGTCCTGGAGAAATAGACCAGTAAGCCTTAGTTCGGAAGAGAGGGGAAAGATTTGTGCACAGTACATGATTTCCTTAGGAGACAGCAGTCCAGGTTTGGCAAGCAGTGAAGAATCTGTGTCTGGATGAGGCATCCCAAAAGTTGAAGTTTCTCTCTCCTCCTGACTTCTCATTTCCTACTTATGCCAACCAAAAACCCAAGGGTGATACTCTCTGTTAAGGTGAGCCTTCCAGGAGACACTGGGGAGTAGAAAAGGGAGAGTAGGGAGTAGGAGCAAATGAAGAATAATCAGCATATCTTCAAAATCAATTAAATTGTGATTAATGCCACCATTTTGAAATTTTCTCTAATAGATTATGGAAAATGTTTACTTATTACCCAAAATAAAATGTGTCTGATATCTTCAGTGTTTTAGACTGGGTCAAACAAATGCAGCTCATGGCTGGCTGCTTGCTTTTGTAAATGAAGTTTGATTGGCATCCAGCCACACCTGCCTACTCTGCAAACGCAAAGTTGAGTAGTTTGAAGAATGACCACGTGTCCTACAAAGTCTAAAATATTTGCTATCCTGTCTTCAACAAAAAATGACTGCTAACTCCTGGTTTAGACAGAACTTTTTTTTTTGTTGTTCCATTCTAATTTACCAGAATGTTTTCAAAGTGACTTAAAGTTTATATATTTTTTGAATTGGATTTGCTCTGTGAAACGATTCAGGTTATTTTACACTAAAAATCAAATTATTGTTAAGTTTGTAATAGTGAGGCTAGCACTATTTTCAGCAGCAGTGCTGTTGAAAAGCGGGAAAATAAAATGTTTGTTTTGAAAATATCTTTTTTTTTTAAGACCACAAACATCTAGATGTTTCCCAAGACATACAGAACACCACCTAATTAAATCATTTGTAGTTAGGTAAGCACATTTTATAAACACTTTACATAAAAACAAAGCCTTAGAGATAAAAATAATAATTTTATGTAACATCTTTGTAAAAAAATTTCTAATTTAAAATATAAGCTTTCTTGCCCTTATAAAGTGCACCAAGAGGTACCAATAACTATACAACTCTGTCAGAGATTTTGGAAAATTTTTTAAAAATTTGATATTATCTTTTTTCTTTTCTTTCTCTGGTGACACAATCTTTGCATTTTAATTATGTGAATGATAGAAGAAATAATTGTGATGTTTTACAAAAGGCCTCAAAACTCAGAATGAACAATGTAGTTTTCAGTTACATATTAGAGTATCAGTTATATATTAGAGTATCAGCCAAGTGGTATGAAGAGCATTCTGAGTACTTAAATTGAAATAAAACATATTTCTTGGTCTTTCAATGTCAGTTCTTTTAATGTCAGAGTGGTGTCTGGTTCAAGGTATCATTAGAGCCAAACAGATTATCTTGAAATGATTTGGGACTTTAGAACCAACTGGGGCTTGACTGCTGGCCAAAGTACTTTCTAACTTGTCTGAACCTAAATTTCCACCCAATAAAATGGAGATATTGGATAATATTTTTCTTGGAGACATGGTATGTATAGTGCCTGAAAAAGAATAAAATAAGAGCTCTTATTTATCCACTTACTATGTGCCAGCCACTAAGCTCAGTGTCATATACTTTACCATTATTATATCTAATTCACCGATTAGTTAGTTGAAGTGTTAACTTCTAGTTTACAAAGAACAGCTATTGATCATCTACTGCCTACTACATGCTGGGGTGGTGGGAGTTATATATATTTTCTTACATAGTACGCAATGACAGGAGTACATGTTATTATCATCTCCAGTTTACAAATGAGAAAGTTAAGATTTAAAGCAGTTAAATAGTTCGCCATGGTTACATGGCTAGTAAGATTCAGAACTAGGATCAGATTCCAGGAAGATTAATTCCCAGGTCCTTTGCCTTTAACTTTTCCGATACTGCCTTAGCAAGGCATAGGCATTATTATTATTATTGCCACAGGTATCAGTGCACTAAAAAACTGCAGTGATGTGTATGTTTGAAATTTGACTTATTTAGAGAACCAAATAATCTTAAGTATAATCTCTTGAATTGAGAGCAACCAACTTGGTACTGAATTGCAAGGTAGATATAAAGACAACTTCCAAAAGTAAAAATAGAATAAACATTCCACCCCTGGATCCACTTCCCTAAGCCTTCGAGGAACAATATTTGAAATTTTTATTCTAAAGTTATGCTTGCATTCACATCAAACATCTTAAATAGTATGGGCTGCTGAGAACTGAAAAAGCCCAAAGCTATTATGGGTTTTGTCAATTCTCAAGCGCTGAAAAAATAAGGTGTAGTAATGTTTATGAAAGAACATGATGCCAGATGTACTTAATGTCAGAAAAATCAGTTTGAGTTCCTGTGTTCTTGTAACTTCACTGCAGATTGTCAGCCCAAGTGATATGCAGAAAATACTAGCTTGCCTGATTTTGCCTTTACCCAAATAGTCTTGATATTATGGAATGGATGGATTAGAATTTCAATTTGGATAGGCATTTTTTTCTCTTCTGCTTTTTTTGTTTATTTGCATGGCTGCTAAAACTTCTGCAAGTAAATGACATATAGCAGAAAAACTGCTGAAGAACTTTGGTTTTTATTAGATTTGGACAAGTTTTGAAGAATATGTCTTCAAACAATAAAATACAGTGTTCAAATAAAATCACATATTTGTTGACCCGTGCTAAGCAAGCCACTTTGCAAATTCTGCAGGAAGCACAAGACCAGTCTATACCTTGCGACCTGGAAAGAAAATGTTAGAAATCCAAATAGTTAAGGACTAGTTTTTCTTTTTTGTTTTGCATTCCCATAATTCCATTCTTTCTACATTCATAAGTCACCCACTCATCAGAGAATTTCTGAATATGTGAGCATGCCACCTGGTGGTGGGTAGGTTACCAGACATTTGCAAAGAATTGATGGAAACTTCCTGGGTCCTTTAAGAAAAAGCAGTATCCTTGAGGCTGTGCTTGCATTATCAATTATTAAACTGATTTGTTCCAATAGTTTTAGTTTTTCAGCATTACAGTCAGGTCTTATTCATTATTACCATGTGAATGTTGTTTTAGCTGGTCAGTATAATGAGTCTAAAATAACTAAGGTAAAGTTCTACAGCCTGAGGGACTCCTGTCTTTCTCACATTGCCTAGGAGCATAATGAGAATTGAAGACACAGTATCTGTAATGCAGGTCCTGATTCAGAGGTAGCAATGAGAGTGGATTTCACAGGTCTTAAAAACACTGAGTTTTCCTCTTTTTTGCCATTCTAGGGTATGAGATTTGACAATTCAAAAGCAGATTCGGAAGAACTTAAATTCCAAATTCATCTGGATAATTTATAATGCACAAGAACTCATTTTATTTATATGATTACTACATTTAAAAGCTTTAAACGGCAAAATTAAATTTATTCCTAAGCAGAGATTGTTTTTATAGTAGCTTTGTATGGTTGACGATAGAAGAGATTAAATTAATATTTCAACAATATACCTCAGTATATTGTTTAAAATGTATAATAACATGCTGATTTTTAGAGAACCCTAACTGCTCCCTCATCAGTATGTGGAGTTGCCAGATAAAATACAAAATGCCTAGTCAAATTTTAATTACAGACAAATAATGAATAGGGTTTTTAGTATAAGGGTAATAGGGTTTTTTTTTTTTAAGTAATAGGGTTTTTAGTATAAATCCCATGTAATATTTGAGATATATGTTACTAAAGAGAGTTTCTTGTTTATTTAAATTCCAGATTTACCTGGTAGTCTTGTATTTTTATTTGCTAAATCCGGCAACCCCATCAGTAGGCTAATGTCTTTGAATGGTTTTTCAAGTAGTGTTCATGAAGTCAGCTGGCCATCAACACTTTTTACATTCACTTACTCATTAATTTATTTAACAAGTATTTGAATACCTTCCGAAATGTGATAGCATCAGGAATAGTTTTCCATAAACCCTATACCTCATAGAACATCAGTGATTCTCATTCTTGGTTGTCTATTGTAATCAGTTGGGAAACTTAAAAAAAAAGTTAACGGTGTCCCAATTGCATCCCTTAAATATTCTGAATTACTTGTTCTCGAGTTTTGCCTACTCATCGGATTTTATAACCTCCCCAGGTGATTCTAATGTGTGGCCACAGTTGAGAGCCACTTGCTGTAGTTGAAGACAAATTAGGTTTTCTTCGGCTTTATCTTTGCAATGCCTGCACCTGCCACCAGATGTGCCAATTAATGCTTGTTTCACTGAGCAGATCAACTCTTTTCAGAGAAGCAAATTGGCTTACAATTTTAGCTGATTGAAATTTCTCCAAAGCAAAATAACTCTTTATTAAGCTAGCATTACACATTTTAAAATTAAACCATTTTGCCTCAATTTTAGAACTATGAATTATTTAAATAAATGCATTCATCCATTTACTCAAAAATGCTTATTTCTATCTAAGCACTGGGCACTGTACCAGGCACTGGGGATGGAGCCACAAAAAGGCAAAGCTCCTATTCCTGTAGGAGGGACAATTCATATGAAAACAGAAAATAAGTACTTGCAAGGAAGAAAATGAATAAAGGGGTAAAAAGGAATTGAGTGGTGGGGAGCCTTGCATTTTAAATAAAGCGATCAGAAAAAAGGTTCATAGAGGACATTTGACCAGACACATGAATGATGTGAAAAACTGAATCACGCAAACAACTCCAGAGACAGGTAAAAGAAATAGCAAGTGGAAAGGCCTTGGTGTGTTCCTAGTAATAGTTGGAAGCACAGTATGGCTTGGCCAGTGTTAAGGGGACAGCAGTATAAGATGAGGCCAGAAAGAATGGTGTGTAGGCACTTGGGCCAAGGTAAGGACATTGAGCCATATTCCAGATGTGATGGGAAACCATTAAAAGTTTTGGGCTGTGGAGTAACAGATATGTTCTAATTGACATAATAAATATATCACTCTGGCTTCCATCTAGAGACTGAGTGTTGAGTAGAAGCAAGCAGACATTTAGGAGACAAATTCAATAGGTCAGGTGAAAGAGAACTGTAACTTGGATTAGGGTGGTAGTAGTCGAGGTTTCAGTGACTGGACTTAGAATAGACCTTGAAAGTGTCCAACAGTACTTGCTGATAGGTTGACTGTGGCTGTGAAATAAAGAAGAAATAAGAATATCTTGAATTTTAGCCATCTTCCAAGATGGAGATAACAAGCTGACACGCGAGTTCTAGCTGGCCTATGTTAAATTAAAGGGGCCTAATGATCATCCTGGTGTGCAGGACCACATGGCAGATACGTACATCTGGAGTTCAGAGAAGCAATCAGGGCTGCAGATAAAAATTTAGGTCATCAGTTATACAGAGAGGAGTACTTTCGTCCTCAAGTTTAACATATTGGACTGTTTTTAAACAAAGTGGGGCACTCATTTCCTTTTAAAGTGAATTACTTTCTCTGGGAGTTATACCTGTGACCTTTAGTTATACTAGCACTTTATAACTTACAATCATTTACTACACAAAATATACCCCCCCAAAAAAAAAATTATCCCCTACAATTTTAAAATGTTCTTGCTAGGCACATGTGAAGCAACTGTGAAAAGTATATTGGATGATGCATGGGGTCTTTTTAAACTATAACGAAAAAGGTCTCCTTATGACAAAGAAATGATCATTTTCAGCTATAACTGTGTTTTCTCCTAAAATGGTTTTATCTTATTTTAATTTTCAAATAATCTAAAAGTATTTTAAGTAAGTAAATTATGAATAAAAATTAATTTTTAAGCTATTGTATTTTTAGAATGAGTTTATAAAAGTAGTATTAGTTTTGATAGCTTCAATGAATAATTTTAATACATCAAGTACATTCTATTACAATAGTCACAAGAGGGTATTGTTTGTAAAAGTGTTGAAAAGCTGAGTTATAGTAGAAAAAAACAGAACTTTAATTTTCAAATTTGCCAATAAACTAAGTTGTGTGATTGAAGACAAATGGTTTAACTGTCCTGAACCTCAACTTCCTTATTTGTAAAAAGGCAATCTATCTTAAAAGTCTTCTGTGATTATAAGGCAAAGAGTCTTGTAGAGGTATTTTAAAAACAACAAAATTATATAGGAAAGACAGATACAATAAATCACGGAATACTGTTCCCATTCTTTTCTATTAGTAAATGTCCTGTATCTAGTACTCAAGAACTCATGGCAAATGGCAAGGATGCCACCTCACGAGGATACATTTGTGGAAAAGCATTTTAAATTCAAGAGCATGAAGTCTAAAAGTCTCATCTGTTTTCTTTTTGTAGTTGTTTCTGTGAAAGTTTATTGTTTACTTTTGAGCTGTTAATGTGATTGGTTTTATCCTTATTACCTTTCTCATGAAGAAATAACACATGTATTTGAGGTGGACAGACTAAAAATTACTGACTGATGGGAGAAACAAAATAACTGTAAAGACATCTGATAAGGCAAAAAGAAGATGCAATTCAAGTGTCCTTTAAATTCAACAGCATAAACAACAAAATTATGTATTTATATTAGTAACTACGATATATTTATGGCTGAGAGTTTTTTTTTTTTTTAATGAGAGTTAATTTTAACTAGTTAGCAAAGCTCTATTATTGGTCAACATTTAGAGTACGGATACAGTTGCACTAAACAGTAGTAGCATTAATTCCCATTTCTACCCTTTGTTTCCTGGACCTGTGAATCCTAGCTATGGAAGAAGAAGACACCATATATTGGACACTGATTTAGATATAAACAGTCTTGTAGAGAACATGCAAGTGGCACCAGTTACTTCTAGTGATACACTAGCAAACTTTTTCCTTCTCTTTCTGCCACCATTTGTGTTGCTATATCAGAATACCACTGACTGGGCAATTTATAAAGAATGTAGATATTTATATCTCGCAGTTTTGGAAGCTTAGAAGTCCAAGATCAACACACAGGCAGGTTTAGTTGTCTGGTGAGAGCTGCTTTCTGTTTTGACGATGACACCTTGTCGCTGCATACTCTGGAGGGGAAGAACACTGTTCTGACATAGCAGGAGGTGGAAGGGCAAGAGGGACAAACTCCCTTCTTCAAGCTCTTTACACAGGTACCTAACCCTTTTCATGAGGGAGGCGCCCTCATGGCCCAATTACCTCTTAAAGGCTCCACCTCCTAATACTATCACTTGGCAATGCCTGAATCTTGGAGATGACACATTGAAAGCACAGCAATTCCTGCACCTGATGCTTTGCTGGTCCAGAGTTTCAAGTTTCAAAGCAAGGAATGCTTCTAACAGGAGACACAGGAGAGAAATACGTGAAGACACAGAGGACTAGAGTGATGCATCTACAAGCCAAAGAATGCCAAAGATTGCTGACAAACCACCAAAAGCTAGGAAGAGGTAAAGGAAGATTTCCCCACAAGTTTCAGAAAGAGAATAGAGGACTGCTAACACCTAGGTATCTCGAGAACTCTGAGAAAATAGATTTCTGGGTAATTTTTAAAGCCATCTCATTTGTGACATTTTATTAAGACAGCCTAGGAAATGAATGTAGCTACTATTTCAATAAACTCTCCAGATGTAAACAAGGCGTAGTATTTGTTTAGGAAGAGTTACTATTGAGAGGATTTCTTGGATAAGGGGCTATGTCTCCTGTCTTCCAGAAGCCATTAGGCAGGGTAGAAAGGTAAATATGAATCGGATACTACAGTCTTTAAGTGAAAAAATGTTTATGCTCTCCATAATAAAGCACATTTTTTTCCACTTTAAGAGAATAATAGGGTGATTCTAGATAAAGAATTATGCAGACACACAAACCTGGAGAATATGAGCCAGTGTTACAAATGTAACAAGGAATGCTTTAACATACAATGATGTACTTTAAAGCTTTACCAGAGCCAAGGGCCTTAAGACAAAGGAGGTTATTATGCTACCCAAACTCTTAAAACAGTATTTGATTTGGGCCAAGGCAGTATAGGCACTCCAGACAGATGGGGGAGGAGGCAGGGAAATTTTAAATAATCCCATAAGGAAACTCTTAAAGAAGTATAACATCCATCATTTTGTCAACAGTGATTTGGTTAAGCCTGAGATTTTAGAGCAGTTCAATAGAACTTTGAAATTTAAAATGTGGTGTTATTTAACTGCTTAAAGCACATTTTAATACATCTATGTAATTCAGCACTTCATCACTAGTTACAACAACCAGAAAAATATGAATTATATATATGGAAAAATATATATAAATGCCATAGCCACAAATTCTTTAGACATTTAAGAGAAAAACCAGAAAATTCCATTTCATGGAAAAAAAAACCCCACAAAAAACCTATGTCAAAAGTGGTTTCAGGAAACAATAATAAATGAGATATATTTTTAGTAACAGAAAGTGGTAACCAGAAGACAGCAATCAGTTTACAATTAAAATATCATGAGGATGCAAAGATAGCTGTGTTTTTATCCAGAACAAGAAACAATAACCCTATGTCAAGAGCCAGTGCACAGCATAGAAAAAGAAATTATCCAAAGGGACATGATTAGAATGAGATTATTATCAAATGATTGGGCTGACCTAAAAATATTAATGTGTTGATGACTCAGGATCACTACATGGTAGAAGGTAGGCAAATGAAAATGTTTTATATTTGAACTATCCAGCAATACTTCGGTATTACATTTTACCTGAAGTTTAAGGATATATAATAGGTGGGATTTGAGCATACCCAGGTGTCAGAAACTAGAACATTACTCCTGAAGCAGCTACCTTCTGGTATAAAAGGCTATGCCCTCTAGAGCAATAAATATAAACTATCAACTAGATATATTCATATTTAGAAAAGAACAAATTAGTTCAAGCTATCTCCTATGGTCGCCTCAGAAATTTTTGTATCCTGATTTTAGCTTGTCAAGAAAGTGGAAGATCTCATGAAACATTTTACTGCCAGAAATGGAAGTGGGTCTATCACTATTACCATATAACTTTGGCCAAGATCCAGTAACGAGACCATATTCTTGCAGCAATTTTGGGAGCTAGGATTGCTGTTTGCTACTGTTTGGTGAATTTTTAAATTTTTATTTTAGAAATTCTATATTTTTTTCTAGGATTGTAGAATTTTTTTTCTACAGGGTTTTTACTTCTTTTATTTTACATCTGAATCACCACTCTTTCACACAGAGAATCCTGGTCCTCAAGGTCACCAGAAATGATAGATTTAGAATACAGTTACTCATTTCCTTTATCCCATTTTATAATATAAGAGGCTTAGAATAACACTATTGGCCGGGCGCCATGGCTCACGCCTGCAATCCCAGCACTTTGGGAGGCCAAGGCGGGCGGATCACGAGGTCAAGAGATCAAGATCATCCTGGCCAACACGGTGAAACCCCCGTCTCTACTAAGAATACAAAAAATTAGCTGGGCTTGGTGGCGCGCACCTGTAGTCCCAGCTACTGAGGAGGTTGAGGCAGGAGAATTGCTTGAACCAGGGAGGCCGAGGTTGCAGTGAGCAGAGATTGTGCCACTGCACTCCAGCCTGGCATCTGATGATGGAGTGAGATTCTGTCTCAAAAAATAATAATAACAATAACACTATTAATAACACAACTACTAATTATGATTACTGAATGTTAAACAAAAATGGTTTTGCAAATGTTATAGCTATTCTTCACTACTCCCCCATTAAAAAAAATAGTATCTACTCTTTCAGATCATATAGCCATTACATACTATAATTTCTCCCTTTAGCTTTATTTCTTCTTGCTTCTAAAAGTAACTGTATTTTTAATGCCCTTTTCCAGTCTTTGGATTGCTCTGGCAAGTCATTTTGGTTGTCTAATGCTTGCTTGTCTGGCAGATTCCCTCAGAAGTTCTCATGGGAATAATGGTTTCTGAGTTTACGCTCTACAGTTTGATTCTGCTATTTATACTTGAGATTAGTTTTGTTTGACATAAAATCCTTGGCTCAAATTTTCTTTTGTTGAGTGTCTCAAGAAAATTAAGACTATCTGATAATACTGACATCCTTATATAAGATGTGCTATATTCCCCTGGATTCCCAAGTAATTATTTTTTCTTTAAAGTCTAGTAGTTTTTCTAGGATATGTGTTGGTTCTGTTCTTTCTGGAGTGTGATTCTTGGATAAGAGTGTGATCTTTTAATGTATATTCACAATGGTATTTTCAAGTTTTAAATAATTGTTCTATTTCCTAGATTTTTTTGCAGGGGTGGGAACTCCTATGTAGGTACATTGAGTCTTCTTATCCTCAGTTTTTGTCATTCTCTCTCAGATCCTTTTTTATTTTATTGCATTTTAGGTTTTGGGGTACATGTGAAGAACATGCAAGATTGTTGCATAGCTACACACATGGCAGTGTGGTTTGCTGCCTTCCTCCCCTTCACCTCTATCTGGCATTTCTTCCCATGCTATCTCTCCCCAACTCCCCACCCCCCACTGTCCCTCCCCTATTTCCCCCCAACAGACCCCATTGTGTAGTGCTCCCCTCCCTGTGTCCATGTGTTCTCATTGTTTAACACCCGCCTATGAGTGAGAACATGCGGTGTTTGATTTTCTGCTCTTGTGTCAGTTTGCTGAGAATGATGGTTTCCAGGTTCATTCATGTCCCTACAAAGGACGCCAACTCATCATTTTTTATGGCTGCATAGTATTCCATGGTGTACACATGTGCCACATTTTCCCTGTCCAGTCTATCATCAATGGGCATTTGGGTTGGTTCCAGGTCTTTGCTATTGTAAACAGTGCTGCAGTGAACATTTGTGTGCATGTGTCCTGATTGTAGAACGATTTATAATCCTTTGGATATATACCCAGTAATGGGATTGCTGGGTCAAATGGAATTTCTGTTTCTAGGTCCTTGAGGAATCGCCACACTGTCTTCCACAGTGATTGAACTAATTTACACTCCCACCAACAGTGTAAAAGTGTTCCTATTTCTCCACATCCTCTCCAGCATCTGTTGTCTCCGGATTTTTTAAGGATCACCATTCTAACTGCTGTGAGATGGTATCTCAATGTAGTTTTGATTTCTCAAATCCTTTTTGCCTCTTTGTCTTGTGTTTGTTTTAAAAAATTTTTTCCCCTTTTAACTTATTAACTTATTGTTATTCCAGGAATTATTTGTTGTGTTTTGGGTATGTATGTGTGTGCACACGTTTGTTTTATATTTTTCTGGTATATTCATTACTTCTGAAAAATTCTTTTATTTCTTTGGTGAGCTGTAATCAGCTCATTTCTGAATTTTTCTAATTCAGATTTATGTTGTTATTAAAGGTCTCATATTGTTTTAACATCATTTAGTTCATTTAAAAATGATTTCATATGTCAAGCATGTTTTTCTAGTGTTGTTTCGTTGTCTACAGGGTTTTTCTGTTTTTATGGCCATCTTTTCTTGTACTTACTTTCATGTTATTTTACTTCAGTAGTTTTTCTGTGTTCATTTTTATGTGCATTTAAAAGAACCACACAGAATTTTTAGAGTTCAAAAATACTTATCTGAAATGAAAAATATACTGAATGAGATTAAAAGCAGAATGGACACTACAGAAGAAAGACTGGTAAATGTGAAGACATAGCAGTATAAACTATCCAAAATGAAACATAAAAACAGATGGAGAAGAAAACATCAAGAGTGTTAGCGGCTTGTGGGAAAATTTCAAAAAGACTAAGTCATGTGCAACTGGAGTCACAGGAAGAGATGGGGGAAAATATTTAAAAAAAAATTGAGTAAAAAAAATCCAAATTTAACAAAAGCAGAAACCTACATATTAAAGAAGCTCAATACTTCCCAAATAGAAGTGTGAAGAAAACCACACCAAAGCATGTAATAATCATATTGATGAAAACCAGTAATAAAGAAAAAAATATAAATGCAGAGAAAAAAAGTTACGTAACACACAGAGGAATAAAGCTAGGAATGACAGCAGACTTAGAAACTATGCAGGGCAGAAGACAATGAAACAGTATTTTTCTGAAAAAAGTCAACCTGCAGTTTTAAATCTAGAGAAAATATCTGTCAAAACTTGAGGTGATACACTTTTTCAGTCTAAAAACTTGAGGATAGCATCATTAGTAAACTATAGTACCAGAACTTGTAAAGGAAGAAATAGAAAAGAAAAATGGCACCAGATGGACATTGGAATTTACACAAAGAAATGAGGAGCATGGGAAATAAGTCACTGATTTAAAAAGGGAGATTAAAAGAATTGCTATTTCAACCTACATCTGCATTATGTCTAATGATGCCAAAAAAATAAATAAAATAAAATTCAGATACAAGAGAGTCCTCCAACTCATGGAAGACAGTAATCTACTCAAATAAACTGGGTACAATGTAAATAAGAAATACAAAATATGAGGAAAGCTCTATTTTCCTTGGCCCTATAGATGTTAATAAATTATCCTATTGTGTCTTATGTAAGAAAACCTTTTCAGATAAATTATAGTTTCATTTTGAGATCATAATCTTATAAAAAAGAAATTTATATTTAAACAGAGATAAGCTCCTTAAAGCCAAAAATTACTATGGCATCTGAAATTACAAGTGAAAAAGCTACTGAAACATTTTACAGGGTGAATTACTGTATAGCATTGGCTGGAGCCCAACAAATATTAAGCTGTGTACAGATTACATTGTTGAATGCCTGCTGGATAAGAAGTCACTAAAAAAAAATCACAAAAGCTCCAAACATAGTTAACTTTTTGAATGAAAGATTTAATTACAAAAACGAAGACTGGATTGATGTCTACAGAATTGTAATTGTTTCTAAAAACTGGACAAGCCTACAGATTTTGCTGGACTTGCTGTTTTGCTTGTATTTGTCTAGTATCAACACAAGTAATCATCAAAGATCTTTTATTTGAATACCTGGCATTAAATGCAAGTTGCACTAAAATATTCAAATGTTAAATAAATATTTTGAACTCTTGTGTTGACATTTGCATCAACGGTTCAAAAGTAATAGTGAGTAAAACTGCTAGCATGAATCAAGTCATTGTATTTTTCCTTGAACATACATGCTATTTAAAAAACACAAAAACAGACAGTTTCATTTAAAAACGTACTTTAAAAAGCTTACTAAGATCTACTGGTCATGCACAGTGGCTAATGCCTGCAATCCCAACACTTTGGAGGCCGATGGGGGAGAATCCCTTGAGGCCAGGATTTCAAGGCCAGCCTTGGCAACATAACAAGACCCTGTCCCTACGAAAAAATGAAAAGCAAAAAACAAAAAAGAAAACGAAATAGCCAGGCATGGTGTTGCATGCCTGTAGTCTCAGCTACTCAGGAGACTGAGGTGGGAAGATCACTTGAGCTCAGAGTTTGAGGCTGCAGTGAGCCATGACTGTACACTGTACTCCAGCTTAAGTGACAGAGCAAGACACAAAAATAAATATTCATTTTATTGAGTACACATTTTTTAAACATTTTGTGTAATGAATCGGAAATATTAGTAATACTGAAGTACAGTATCTTTAGGAAAAGCATTTGTGTAAATCTTTGAGTTGCAAGCTCAAATAGAGGCTTTCTTGTAGCTTTAGTTGAAATAGTAAGTATGATTATTTATTCTGATTATTTAAGACATTTTGTTGAACAGAAATGAAGTCTATTACTGCAAGAAAAATAATAAAAATAATTTGATGACAGTTTTTAAAAAATCAAACCACAGCTAACTTTTCTGACTCCTTATAGATACATCTAGATTTGCCAGACCTGAAGTTTACACCGTGTTTATGTGTGGAGCAGGGAGGATGGTGGTGGTAGTGGTTCATATTTAAGAAAAAGAATACAAAATAAATACAAAATGAGGTGCAAAATGAGTATTTATTTAGAATGAGAAAACATCAGTGAAGTAATTCAGATACCTTTCTTCTGAGGTCTCTTTAGGCAATTTAACCAGACATGTTTACACAGAAACACTTCTGACTGAAACCTGGCTTCTACTCTGTACCTAGGACCCGTTACTGTTCCAAGAAACTCCCTGCACTTACAGCGTCTCAGGAAAGTGAGGGGACCTGAAACTTAAATTTTATCAGCTGCAGAGTAAATCATTCCTACTGTTTCCATTAGAGTATGTTTCTGATAATATTATCTGATAGATGTATATTTAACTAATGAAAATCTTAAAACCTGTGAACTGCTGAATTTTAACAAACTGAAAACACTTGCATAACCAATATTTAGCTCAAGAAGCAGAACTTGAATCGCATCCCAGAAACTCTTTGTGCACCCTCCACTCACTACATGCCTCCTGTATTGCCCAAGAATAACGCTATACTCATTTCGAGTTACTGATTTTGTACTTTACATAAATGGAATAATAAGGTATTCTACTGGGTCTGGCTTTATCTTAACATTTTGAGATTCATCCGTATTTTTTATAGTGGTAGACCATTTCATTGTATTGTATTCCACTGTGTAAATATTAAATTTATTGTCTTAATTGATGAACATTTGAATAGTCTTTAGTTTTTTGCTATTATGAAGTGTTCTATGGACATTCTAATATATGTCTGTTGGTAAACAAATGCATGCGTTTTCTCATGGGTATACACTTAGAAGTGGAATTGCTGAGCCATGGGGTATGCATATGTTCATCTTTATCAGATGCTGCCAAACAGTTGTCCAAAGTGGTTGCACTAATTCAGACTCCCACCAGCAGTGTATGAGAGCTGTGATTACTCTACATCTCTGCCAACTCTGTTACTGTCCATCTATTTCATTTTAGCCATTTTGCTAGGTACGCAGTAGTATTATGCTATGGTTTTAATTTACATTAGGCTGAAAACTAAAGAAGTTGAGACTTGGTATCTTCTTTTTTGACATGCCTTTAAAAATCTTTCACCTGTTGTTTACCTTCTGACCCTCCAACTGGGTTTCTCAGTTTACATTAGTGTTTTATATAATCTGGATGAATACCAGTCCTTTGTCAAATACATGTATTGGAAATACTTTTTTGCTCTGAGTTGCCTAATCATTCTTTTAATGAACAAAGGTTAATACAGGCCAGCTGCTCATTTTAAAAATCTTTATTCTTAGAGTATTTTGTCCTTGCCTACATGTAGTAAAGCACTGAGCTTGTCCAAAGAAAGCTATGGCCCTTACCCCCAGCAGGTAATCTGGAAACCCTTGGAATGTCCTGCTTCATAAGTGTATCTTTGTTTACCTGCATGCCTTGGACCATGCCAGCTGTTAGTTCTTTCTTGCACTGCTATAAATAAATAACTGAGACTCGGTGATTTAAAAAGATGAGAGGTTTAATCGACATGATTCTGCAGGCTTTACAGGAAGCATGGTGCTGACATCTGCTCGGCTTCTGGTGAAGCCTCGGGGAGAATTCAATCATGGTAGGAGAAGAGTGAACAGAACCATCACATGGGGAAAGCAGGAGCCAGCAAATTCGGGGTTCAGAGTGCCACACACTTTTAAATGATCATATCTTGTGAGAACTATCACAAAGAAAGCACCTAGCCATGAGGGATCTGCCCCCATGGCTACACACCTCCCAGCAGGCTCATCTCCAGCACTGAGGATTATAATTCAACATGAGATTTGGGTAGAGACAAATATCCAAACTGTATCACCAGTCTGTGCTAACACTGTTATTTATGGCTGGGGCCCTGGGTAATGTGGTATCACATTGACCTCTGGAGAGGCTGGTAGCTCCAAGGTCAGCATTGTGAGAAGTGAGCCATAATTATGCCATTGATACCTTCCCCATCCCACCTTCAGTCCCCACAAAACAATGGACGCCAAGGTGTGGTTGAGCTTCCCAGGTTCCATTGCCACACAGTTCCATTACATCTTTGCTAGGAGAAGCACTGTCTATACAACTCCACTGGGAGAAGACAGCTGGTAGCTATGTCTGGCCTCTCCTGGACCCTGCCCTATATGCTTCCTCCTATTTAATCTATAATCTTTTGATACAGCAAACTATGAGTATAACTTTGCTGAGTTCTGTTTGTCTAGTGAATTACTGAACCTGAGGCGGGGTAACTGCTGCCTATCAAAGGTCATGCAAATGTCATTTTAAGGCTTTGTTGTTATGCACGTAGGTTGTGCCATCACTCTAGAAGCACTATTTGTGTACAGTGTGGTATATGAATTACAAGTCAAGATACATTTTTTTCCCTATGTGATATTCACTTGACCTTGCATCATTCATTGAAAAGACCACCTTTTCTCATTTTATTGATGTCACTTTTGCCATGTATCAGCTGATCTGTATGTGTTTCTATATCATTTTCTATTCTGTTCTATTAGTTCATCTTTCTGTTTTGAACAAATGTCATATTACTAATTTTTTAATTGCATTTTAGGTTTTGGGGTACATGTGAAGAACATGCAAGATTGTTGCATGGATACACTGGTGGCAGTGTGATTTGCTGCATTCTTCCCCATCACCTATATCTGACTAATTCTTTATAACGGTACTTCAAATCCATTAAATCCTCCAGCTTTGTTCTCCTTCAAAATTGGCTTGGCTATTTGTGGACTTTTGTATATCTATGTGAATTTTTAAAAATGTTTTTAATTTTTTTTTTTTAAGATAGAGTGATGCTTTGTCACCCAGGCTGGAGTGCATGGTGTGATTTTGGCTCACTGCAATCTCTGCCTCTCAGGCTTAAGCAGTCATTCCACCTCAGCCTCCTGAGTAGCTGGGACTATAGGCAGGTGCCACTACCTCTTGCTATTTTTTTTTTTTTTTTTTTTTGGTAGAGACTGGGTCTCACTATGTAGCCCAAGCTGGCATTGAACTCCTGAGCTCAAGTGATCTGCCCACCTCGGCCTCCCAAAGTGCTGGGATTACAGGTGTGGGCCATTGTGCTCAGCCAGCTTGTCAATATATATTTTTTAACCTGCTGGAATTTTGAGGAGGGTTATATTGAATTATAAATTAACATTTTTACAGCTGATATCTTTACAGTATTAAATCTAGTAATCCTTGAACATAGTATATATATTTTCATTTATTTAGATCTTTAATTTATCTCAATATTGACTTGTAGTTTTCAGGGCATAGATGTACGTCCTTCCTTCAATTTGTTCCAAGGTATTTGAAATGTTTAAAAGTAATGCTTTTTTGCTTTTTTTCTTGTTTTTTTTTTGAGACAGTCTCCCTCTGTTGCCCAAGCTGGAGTGCAATGGCACAATCTTGGCTCACTGCCACCTCTGCCTCCCAAGCTGGAGTGCAATGGCACAATCTTGGCTCACTGCAACCTCTGCCTCCCAGGTTCAAGTGATTTTCCTGTCTCGGCCTCCTGAGTAGCTGGGAATAAAAGCATGCGCACCACACTCAGCTAACTTTTGTATTTTTAGTAGAGACGGGGTTTCGCCATATTGGCCAGGATGGTCTTGATCTCTTGACTTTGTGATCCAACCACACCTCGGCCTCCCAAAATGCTGGGATTACAGGCATGAGCCACTGCACCTGACCTATTGTAATTTACATCATTTTTTTTGTATGGAAAACCCAAAATTAACTACTGCAGTAGTTAATAGTTATTACTATTAGCAGTAATTTTCCTTATTGCAAAGATAATATTAAAAAAGAAATTTTATGTCTATATACCAGCAACAAATAGAAAAATCATGAAAAAGGACGTTTTATTTGAAGAATAGTTTTCTTTTAATATATAACTTAGAAAGATCTGTGGAATTTAAAAGCATTTTTTCTTTTTTTTGAGAGAGGGTCTTGCTCTGTCACCCAGTTTAGACAACAGTGGTAGGAACATGGCTCACTTGTAGCCGTAACCTCCTGGGCTCAAGTGATCCTCCCACCTCAACCTCCCAAGTAGCTGGGACAACTGGTGTGCACCACTATGCCTGGCTAATTTGTGTGTCTGTGTATTTTTTGTTGAGACAGGGTTTCACCATGTTGCCCAGGCTGGTCTTGAACTCTTGGGCTCAAGTGATCTGCCCGCCTTGGCTTCCCAAAGAGTTGGGATTACAGGTGTCAGGCACCATGCCTAGAGGAAAGTAATTTTTAAAATAATTATTTTCTTAGAATTTTCCCTGAAATTTCCTTTGCAATCCATTCCCAGTGTTATGTGAGAAAACAATGTAAAAATGCAATTCATTGGTGGTCATTTTGGTGGGAAGATATATTCTAAAAAATGGACAGACATACAAATTAACTATCTAATGATGTAATAATTTTATAGAGTTTAAAGTTCCTTTTAGAACTCCAATAACTGTACGTATTTAATCTGCATACTGATGACGGCAATTAGGGGGTCACTGTATCTCAGAACAGTTAAATATACTGACATCCCAGTTTAATCCATGAAATTGTTACTTTCAGTTTGCTGACAAGTTATTATGGTCTGTTCATCTTATGATTAAGTCAGCACAAAATATATTTCATTTATTTATAATTATTCAAGTTTTTAAAGTAGCAGGCAAATCTTCAAGGAAGCCTAATTATAACAAAACAGTATGCCATATTTCTATTTCATTTGATGTGATTTACATTTTAGTTCCTGATTTTCAAAAAATAATGAGAGCTTTACTCTTCCAAAATATAAAGGAAAAACGTCCTGAATATCAATCTACAGAAAAGCATGGAGCTGCAAAGGACAGAGGAGTAGTAGATGATTCAAATCAGAAAGACCAGTGTACCAGTTACAGCTCAAAGATGGGGGACTCTCTTTGGTGAAGACACAATGCTACTGGCCATACTCTGAATAGACTACACTGGATAATAAGACATTTCTATGGTTGGTTCCCTAAAGTTAGAATCTTACTTATTTACCTACAGAGTTTTATAAGTCCTTTTGTAAGAAAAAAACAAAAATTGACAGTTCTGGACTGTATCATTTTGAACGTTAAATACACATTGTATGTGATACCCAAGTGTAACACTTACCTGACCTCTCTCCTAGCTATGGCTGACCTTTAAAACGGGCACAGCCATTAGACTGAAGACTATAGCAGGTCTTTTACCTATACAAGCGGTTTCCGTGAAAGGAACCTGGTAAAGATAACTGAGTCAAAAACAAGGCAGCACTTTTGTTATCCAGAAGGATGCTTTTGCTCTGAACAGGCAGCTGCTGTTCTCTGAGATCTCTGGCATGCTTGCCCAGAGAGAAGAGCTGTGTAGTTTCCATCATCCACAGAGGTGGCAGGAACACCATTTGCACAAGTCAGAATGAGGAGAAGATGTGAGGCTTGAGAGAAAAACAGTTGACAAAGAAAGCAAAATTCTCCTAGTGTATACAGCATATTCTCCTGAAGGGAGTCATATAAATGCAAAGATAACATCTATAGCTACAGGAATTTTTTGTTTGTGCTCTTTTCATATTTACTTTTATCTCACTATTGGTCACAAACATGTAATGAATTTGGTATGCATATATCTGCCTCCTCCACTGGACTCTCAGAACCCACACACTCAGAATCTTGTACTTGGTTGGTTGGAACTGAATAAACCACACTTTTAGAATGTATGCCAATCTTTAAAATAGATAATAATGTTAATTGACACCTGTATACATGACTTGTGTTAACTTTTCAAAAGATCTTAACAAGTGGGTAAGTGCCCTCTTAGTTATGTGTTAATTTTTAAAATATTTGCATATATTGTTCTGTGCTGAAACAAACTGGAAAAAAACAAGTTTTAAAAATTTACTGAGCAAAAGAAAAATGTGCCTCTCAGGATGATCCTCATCAATGTGGAAAAGTGTATAACACTGCATGATATTTTGAATTAATATAAATCATGAATTATAATGTTACAGTTGCATTTGGGCTAACGTGCATTATTCTGACAGGGCCAGAAAACTATATGATTCAATTATTTCAAGCAAAATATGGTTGTAGTGTATATGTTTGACAATTCTATATTTACAACCAATGAAGCCAATTGTTTGATACAGAATCTGTCCTAGAAAATATCTATGCAGAGTTATGGATTTAAAATATAATAAATGCAATAAAATACATTTAAAATTCTATTAAAATGCTAAACAGCTTTAAAAAAAAACCCTTTAGGCCGGGCGTGGTGGCTCAAGTCTGTAATCCCAGCACTTTGGGAGGCCGAGGCGGGTGGATCACAAGGTCGACAGATCGAGACCATCCTGGTCAACATGGTGAAACCCCGTCTCTACTAAAAATACAAAAAATTAGCTGGGCATGGTGGCGCGTGCCTGTAATCCCAGCTACTCAGGAGGCTGAGGCAGGAGAATTGTCTGAACCCAGGAGGCGGAGGTTGCAGTGAGCAGAGATCGCACCATTGCACTCCAGCCTGGGTAACAAGAGCGAGACTCCGTCTCAAAAAATAAACAAAAAAAAAAACCCCTTTAACAAAATCTGTCCTTAAGGTTCATCTCCTAACACACATACGTGAGGTAATTGGAACATAAATGTGACACTGAAGAATACAGACAGGTGAACTGCACTTGCATCTTTCTCATCCTTTTCCTCTCCGTCTCCCCCATCTCAGCATATGGTGCTAGAATAAAAACGGTTGTGTCAGCTGCACCCTCACCCCCTTGTGCCATAATTCATATGCTGAGGCCCAATCCTCAGTGTGATGGTATCTGAAGGTGGATTCTTTGGGAGGTGACTAGTATCCTTATAAAAGAGAACCCAGAGCGATTCCCTTGCCTTCTGCCATGTGGAGACACACCAGAAACATTTATGAATGAGGAAAACACCCAAGACAAAATTTGCAAGCACCTTGATCATGGACTTGGTTCCAAAACTGTGAGAAATAAATTTCTGTTGTTCATAAGTGACCTAGTCTGAGATTGTTCCAGCAGCCCCAACAGGCTTAGACAAATGGTAATTCTTACGATAGCTTAAGACAAATACCATGCCATGACACCTGATGCTTGCCTTTCTCTCACATCAAATTTTGTTAGCGCTATGTTCGCAATATATCCAGAATGTGCTAGTTTTTTTTAAATACCCATCATTTCTAGTTTAGACTATTACAATAATACTTAATCTGAAAATGTTTATTCCTTCAATTGTTCATCCACCCATCTGGCAAACACTACTGGAACAAACCATTTAAACCAGACACTGTTCTGGGTTCTTTAGTACACAGGAAATTGTCTTTCTGGCCTTTACAAAAGGAATAACTCTTACCCATCCTGAATCTTATTATAGTGCACTGTCCCAGGACATGACTTCCAGGGCACTAAATACAGTCAATATGAGAAAATAATTCTAGTAACCAAGTTTAAAAAAAAAAAATCATTTTCCAACATAGATTTCCAGTGCTTTGCTTCTAAATCCAACTAACTTAGAAAACCTACTTGGTATGTCACTAAGAATATTGTGATGATAGATCACTATCCGTAAATGATTCTAGTCAGAAGGAATAAAATGAAATAAATAAAATTGCTGTATAAACATTCTTTTCTTCAACATAAATGAACAAGATATTTTGGCCCTTGCATCTCCAAAAACAAAAAAGAGAGAAAACTGACTTTGTCTGGTTCTAGCAATAAATAATATTTGTTCATGGAAATCTAATTTCATAAAATGCCCAAGCTTATTAAGAAATATATTTCAATAAAATATTACTTTTTATATTTATTCAAATTGGGATTTTTTTTTGATCAGCTGAACATCAGTAATAGTTGTAATGATTAAAAATTCCTATGTTAACATTCAGACGATTATGATCACAAGATATGAAAAAAATTTAAATACTGCTGTCTGTTGGTATACACCTGGGATTGGTTCCAGGACTCCCGGCATACCAAAACCCTCTCGTATGCAAGTTCTGCAGCCAGTCCTGCAGAATCTGCTTACAGTAAGTCAGCTGTCCTTGGGTTTCATATCCAGCAACTACTATAGTTCTGATTCTCGTCTGGTTGAAAAAAATCTGTGTATGAGTCGACCCACACAATTCAAACCTATGTTGTTCAAGGGACAATGGTATACACGTTTTTTGTTACAGGAAAGTATGACAACCGGTAAGACTTATGCCTATAATCATACGGCATAGAATTCTTGTCAGTCAGCGTTTCTCAACAGCACACTACTGACATGTTGAGTGAGTTAATTCCTTGTTGCTGGGGACTGTCTTTTGCAATGTAGGATATTTTGCAGCATCCTTGCCACATTCCCACTGGACACCAGTAGAACCCCACTCCCTAGTTTATGAAGCCAAAAATGTCTCCAGACGTTGCCAACTGTCCCCTGGGAGGCAACAGTCCCTTGCTGAGAACCACTGCTGTAAAGAATAGAATAAGTAATACAATGGAAAACTTTGACAATCAAAATGGATGTTAGTATCAAACCACTATGGTATTTAATTCCATCTGATACATTTAAAACAGTGATAGTTATTGTAAAATGACATTTTACAAGGCACTGGAAATTATATTATTTGCCATTATTTAAAATAATGGTCAAGAACTTTGGATGATCCACTGGTGGAAAGCAACCTGCAGTTTGTAGGAAAGGTGACTAATGTATATTAACCTTCACTTTGATTTTTTTGTTTTTTAGATGGAGTCTCGCTCTGTCGCCAGGTTGGAGTGCAGTGGCATGACCTCTGCTCACTGCAGCCTCCACCTCCCAGTTTCAAGCAATCTTCCTGCCTCAGCCTCCCGAGTAGCTGGGATTACAGTGTGCGATGCCACGCCTGGCTAATTTTGTAGTTTTAGTAGAGACGGGGTTTCACCATGTTGGCCAGGGCGGTCTTAATCTCCTAACTTCGTGATTTGCCCGTCTCCGCTTTCCAAAGTGCTGAGATTGCAGGCCTGAGCCATCGCACCCAGCCCCACTTAGAGATCTTTTACAAACCCTAATAGGGAACTTTAGAACACTATACGTTCATCTCATGTAGTTCTAAGACTTTTTCTTTTGATGAATGTATTAAGCTCTTGAAAACTAACTTTCTTGATAAACGTCTAGAAAATTTAACTGAAAAGATCAGAGCTTTTAAACAAATGTAAACTGCTTAGATGAAAAGCAAACATTTTTTCAAAATTCAACCTGTGTCGACTAGTAAGCGTGTTTTATTTCCATGTTTCAAATGATGCCTGTACAATTCCAAGCATCTGGAGGCTGAGAATAGTTTAAGAACTCCAAGACCTATTTCATACAAAGAAGCAGTACAGGTATCTCCTTAATCCTGTTACTAGTTACCTAAACGGTCTCACTATGCCCCAGTTCTCTCAGTTTATCAGTTTAATGGCAACTTATGAAGTACTTTTATTGTTTTAAATCAATTCTACATATTGTCTACTATATATTGTCTACTATTAATTGAACAAATTTATGAGACAGAAAAGATGTAAGAAGAAATTTGCAGTTAAGTAATAACTTGCTTTGTTTACAATTCAGCAGCAGCAGCCTCTAGTTCACAGCTGAACTACAGCACAGGTCTATAGAACCATCATAACTCCTTTGCATAAGAAAATTTCACTTGAGTTTTTAGCTCTATACTGTATGGAGTTTGGGAATACTTGAAAGCAAGTTAAATAAAATTCCCACCAAAGATGGTATAACCACTCAGCAGAAGCCAAACTTAAGTATAGTAAGTCAATTTCTTCAAAGCTTTGAAGATTATTCCAATTTGTATTCAATGCAAATCATTACAAAATCATGCCTATTTTAAATTTATTAAATTTCTCACTTTTTTTTTTCCAAAATCTTAATTCTTACAAGAATTTGTAAGAAATGCCTGTTACAATCAAACAATACAGAAAGTATTGTTACTTTTGATATCTTGGTATAGATGTTTCTTAACTCGCTGTAAACAGTTGATCTATACATGCCAGTTACCAAGGTCTTCTAAAAGCACTGTTCAATCCCTAAAATTAGCTCGGTAAAGACACAGATGTTTACTAACGTATCAGGAACCACTTGTCCCCTCAGGCTAAAAACCACGTCTCATTTTAACCATCTTGGCGCTGAAAGTCAAAAGTATGATAAGATATCTACTAGCCCTACTGCTAAACAGTCCGGGGGCCCTGAAACTTAGACCTAAACACCGTGCTTTCGTGCAGCATTTGCACCTTACTTTTGCAGTCTGGGGTGACTGAGTCAAGGAGACCGTGCGGAGCACCAAGCAGCCCCGGGTCTCCACGGTTACCGCCAAGGAAACGCTTCGAGGCCCGCTCCTCAGGGACTCTCAGGGGCGACGCCAGAAAATCCGCTTCGCGGAGAAGAACCGCAGGGCTCCGTGGCCGGGCTGGGACAGCCTGCGGGGAGCAGACGCAAGCCTGGCAAGCCCTTCCCCGCTTCTTCGCGGCGCTTGGGCGACGCGAGGCCGCGTCATTTCCCCTTCATCCCATTTTCACTTTAACACCGTGGCTTGAGAACTTTTTTTCTGTGTCCACTCGGGAAAATTTTAAATGCTTTTACAGACACAACCTCAAAAATGAAGCTCCAACCAGCCCGCCACCGCTCACGCTTTCCCCACCGTCTCTCCGCAGGCCCCACCCCCTACCGCGAGGCGCGCGAGCCGCGGGGGAACGCGAGCCCCCCACTCCCGGGCCTCGCCCCGCCCCCAGGCGCGCTCCCCACCCATATAAGGCGAGGGAAGGCGGCCGCGCCATCAGAAAAGGGGCTCCGATGGACTTCGCGGTTCATTTCTTCTCCTTCCTGCCTTCCTTAAAGGACCGTTTCCAAAAGGCAGGCACCAGCAAACCACAACACTCATTAAAGATGACTACAAAGTCTTTCTGCTACCAGGGCCCGCGAGTTCAGGCCTCCACCCCAAGAGCTCGAGCTCCGCCCTCATTGAACCGCCCCCACAACCGCTCCCGCGAGCCCGCGCTTACGCTTTCTGGGCGGCGCGCGACGCGCTCGCTCCGCCCCGCCGGTCCGGCCCCGGCCCCCTTCCCTGTCTCCGGAGAGCCAGCGCGTACGGGCGAGGGCGTGTGGCTCTGCGGCGCGCGTCGCTGCTTGTGGGTGTGAGACGCCCAGCTGCTCTTCCCCTTCCGCGAGTCCCTCCTTTCCTCGCAGACCCCACTCGCCGTGGCTGGCTGCCGCCGCAGCTCTCGCGCCCACAGTGCGCGTGCGCGCGGGCACGGGCGCGCGGCCGTCGGGTCCCTGCGTTCCCTCCCCCTCCCTCTCGTCTATAACTTGGCTGGCGAGGAGGAGGCGCCGCCGGAGACGGAGGGCGGGGAGCTCGGAGGAGGGAGCTGGAGAGTTGTGGAGACTAGTGACTGGGAGAAGTCGAAGCCTGCTCTGGCCCGCGCCTTACCGCTCTCCGTCTTCGTCTCTTACACACCTACTGCGCCCTGCGCCCCAGACCGCGCGCTTGCTCCTTCTGTCGCCCGGTGCTCCTGTTGGTCGCTCTCCGGATCTTGGCGCGGCGGGGGCGCCCCGGGGGTGCCCTCGCCCTCCCGTTGCGGGCGGGCGGGCGGTATGTGGCGCCTGGTGCCCCCGAAGCTGGGCCGCCTGTCCCGCTCGCTGAAGCTGGCGGCGCTGGGCAGCCTGTTGGTGCTGATGGTGCTGCACTCGCCGTCGCTGCTCGCCTCTTGGCAGCGCAACGAGCTGGCCGACCGGCGCTTCCTGCAGCTCAATAAGTGCCCGGCGTGCTTCGGCACGAGCTGGTGCCGCCGCTTCCTCAACGGGCAGGTGGTGTTCGAGGCGTGGGGCCGCTTGCGCCTGCTGGACTTCCTCAACGTGAAGAACGTGTACTTCGCGCAGTACGGCGAGCCCCGCGAGGGCGGCCGCCGCCGAGTGGTGCTCAAGCGGCTCGGCTCGCAGCGCGAGCTGGCGCAGCTCGACCAGAGCATCTGCAAGCGGGCCACCGGCCGGCCCCGCTGCGACCTGCTGCAGGCCATGCCCCGGACCGAGTTCGCGCGCCTCAACGGCGACGTGCGTCTGCTCACGCCCGAGGCGGTGGAGGGCTGGTCGGACCTGGTGCACTGCCCCTCGCAGCGCCTTCTCGACCGCTTGGTGCGCCGCTACGCCGAGACCAAGGACTCGGGCAGCTTCCTGCTTCGCAACCTCAAGGACTCGGAGCGCATGCAGCTGCTGCTGACCCTGGCCTTCAACCCTGAGCCGCTGGTGCTACAGGTAGGCGCGGAGCCAGGGCGGGGGGCGTCCTGCTGGGAGGGACCGCGCGTGGGAACCGGAGTGAGGAGAAGGGGCCACGCCCGCGCTCGCTGCGGGTTCGGACCCGACCCGGGCTGGGCCAGGCTGCAACGTGCGAAGGGGCGGCTCCAGGGGAGCCCGGGGCTGCGCGGCGAGGCCGAGGGTGACACGGCCGATGGAGAGTCTGCTTTTGTCACCTAGACTCGGGCTTATCTCGGATTTGACTGCGGATCCTTCAACGCCAGAGGGAGTGCGTCTCTTAACGCTCCCCAAAATGTCTCTCCGGCGAGTTTCCTTCCGTTCTGCCCCCTGCCTTTCTGCTTTTATCTGCCGGGCCTTGCAGGTCCGCGGCGCAGACTGTCCACGAGCCCTTGGACCTTTCTTAGTTCTTCTGAAGTGTTTCACATCGTGTTCGCTCTTCCTTTTCTGGCGCTAGTGGCTTGGCCTAACTTCGGTCTCAGAGTCTTTGTTTTCCCTCATTTACCTAGCAGTCATTTGGACAGCTAATTCGGGGACGGGTGGGGAAGGATAAAGTCGGAGAATGGGACAGTGGTCGGGGAAGGGTTAATCCGTGAGCCGAACTTTGGGTTGGATTAGAATCAAAGAAACAGGAAAAGTAAGGCAGCTTTGGACTTGGGGCAGGGAGGGCTTAAGGCTAGACAGACATTTTCATCCTGATCCTGTGACCTGCCCTATTCATCTGGTAATCTGATTGAAGGGAGATGAAATGTTAGGCCAGGGTGAGTATCAGGGAAGGAGATTCTTGTTTTTTGCCAGTTGCGTTATTTGCTCTCGTCTGACTTTATTTTGAAAAGTAATGTGGTTTTAGGGGAATAGGATGAAATCTTGTTACTGGTGACAGCAAAAAGAGAACGAAAAACAAAAACACTGTTTACTTTTGTAGTATTTACTTGTTTCTGCACATTCCCACCCGGCTTCAGTGCGGTGTCCTTGGACAGTGATTTACAGTTGTGGGCTTGTGATTTCTCCTTCTGTCTGCAGAAAAGTTACCGTGCTCCTTTCCATGACACTTTTGCTGTTATTTCAAATACAAGAGAGAAAAATTAAAGTTCACAAGTAATTTTGGTATACTTCACATTCCTTCTGAGTTGCTAAGAATGCCACTGAGAGCTGGAGGTTTATACAGGGTGGGTTTTTTTGGTGTTTTTTTAAAATCTAAAAGGCATGAACAGGAAAGTGCAGATTTATTTCTCTTTCTTTTCTCAAGCTCTACACTGTTCATTTTAGCTAAAAGAAGTCAGCTTCGTTTCATTAGTTTAGCCAAATAATGTAACACAAATATTTTGCCTCAAATGAAACTTTAGTGTGGGTCTTAGTAAATTTTAGGACATCAGGGGCTATGTGTATTGGGTTAATTTTAAAGTCAGAGTGTATATTAAAACTGCTGTATCTCCTAACTGAACGGAGGCATAAAACTGGTTAAACTTTCCTTAAAGAAATTTGCTTAATTCAGTAGTTCCCAAACTAGTCAATGTCTAAAGCTTATGTTTATTATGTACATACACCTGAACTGAAGTTTCTCATTAAGCTATCTTTTCAAGAAAAAAAGTCTTGTTTATATTAGCAAGGTTGGTTCATGGAGATCGTGTTAGCAGTTTGCTGAAGTAGGTACCCTGACAAATTCTCTTAAGACTCAGAAAGTTAGTAAGGAGCTATTTTAGTAATACACGTTTAATGCAGGTGTCCTACTGAAAGATTTTTTATTAGGTAATTTTGAATAGTCATGTATTAGTAATAACTAATATTAGAATCGGTATTTTAAGAACATTATGTAGCCATTTCTTTATAAATGTAGTCATAGCATCTGAATTTGAGAAACTTTGGCATCTGATTTACACTAAGGTAAATTTGTGCTTTGTGCAGAAAGGTTTTATATTTTTTTAAGTTTGAAGTTCTCTTGGCATTCTTAGTTTACTTTGTAGTTGAGATAGTCAAGTGTGCTTGTATCTCGTTTTCTGTTTAACTTTTCCCTCAAACTTACTCCTTATCTGTTCTCATCTTTAGTGATGAAACAGCTTTTTTTGAAAAAGCACCATTTTCTTATATATTACACATAATGACACAATTCCTCTGAGTGGGCAAATAGATGGGTCACAGGATAAGAATTTGTTTTTAGTATGTGATGAAACATGTCTCCACGTTTTAGAGTGTAAGATTTGTAAATTACATTTTTAATTTACACAACCCAGTTCCCAGGAATACTACTAATACTAATATATGTATCATAATTATAGCTAATTACATACTGTGAAATACAGTTTCACAGTATGTAAATAGTACCACTCAGTCATATAGGCATCTTATCTTTTTAAAACCCGATTAACAAGCAAGTAGAGTAAGAAGATATTTTTAAGAGTCTTCATAGAGCTGCTGCTTTCTTTGTACAATCACTTGATCTTTGCCAAAAGCTAGTGAGTTTGAAAGTCTGAACAATATACTTGAGGATTGATGATTGTATACAACCACCAAAATGAAAGGAATCTCAGCATTCTGTGATCAGGTGAAAAGGTTGCTGTGTAGTAAGTCAAATAATGATGTTCATTACTTCTGTTAGCAAGGAAACTGCATTTTTAGTATTTATACATGTTTCTATAAAACTGTTTATAGCTGTTTACAGTAGTATTGGGATATTGATACTTATAGAAAAACTCAGATTTGGCTGGTTTTTTGTTTCATGTCTTTAAAAAAATATTTTTAGTTGTACTAGTGTTTTACAGCTTGAACTCACTTCTATTTTTCCTCCAGGAGGGGGAGCTACTTGTTGAATTTTGGACAGCTGGTGACAAACTAGGTTTTTCTTATATTGTCCAAAAATTAACAACTTTGGGGGAAAGAAAGCCTTTGAACTGACGTCATCAAAGGGTTCTTAACCAAACTTCCAGTATAGTAAACATACTTCAAATTAAGCATGTGAAAATTTCTTTCAATAAGGTACTTAATAAAGAACTGAAAAATACTTAGGCATTTAATCTGTTAAACTCACCTCTTCTTATTTGAAAAAACAGTAAAAAATTGCTATTTATGCCTTGACAGGAGAAGTGAAAGGCATTAAATGTGTATTAAATGTATTAAGGTATTAAATGTATATTAAATGTATTAAGATGTATACACACATACCTTATCTAGTTAAGGCTACATAGATTTGTAATATAAATTTCCCCGTATGAAAAGGCATGAGAGTACAGCTTTCTTCCTATTATTGGGTAGTTTAACTAGTTTACAATAGTTTACCCATAGAATTATTGTCTTCTAAAGAATATTTATATACATCAAGCAAGAAGATAATGCGAGTAGTACTTTTATCTTCTACTCTGATAGCTTCTTTTCATCTTCACATTTTTACTTCACTAAGAGGTGTATTTTGGTGCCAATTATGCCTTAATCCTATGGAAAAAAACTGGAGGCAAAGAGCTATGTTGATTTTTATATCATGTAACAGGAATCCTGAAGTATTCAAAAATTGAGATATTGAATAACTGGTAAGATGACAAGTTATAATTAGTAAATTTTCTATCAGTATTTGTATTTAATCTATTGAATTTACACAGAGAGAGAGAGAGAGAGAGAGAGAGAGAGAGAGAGAGAGAGAAAGAGAAAGGCTGTCTGGATTTCTTGAAGTTCAGACAGAATCTCTGACTTTATAACCTGGAAGTAGTGAAGATGGTCTTGTTTGTAGGAAATGAAGAAAGCTCTTTGTTGTTTAGGGGGAAGAGCTGAAAATTTTACTATTTATGGAACTTTATCTGCCTTAAATTTTCCAAATCAGGGTTTTAATAGGATTTACCTTATTGTTATGGTATATGACTATTATTAAGCTGTGGCTCTTAAGCTTGCTTTTCTATTCTTGTAAATGATACAATACCTGCAAAGCACATCACGTAGTGTATGATAAATTGTAAGCAGTCAATAAATGTTAGATATTGAATAAAGGAACTTTTACTGCTTAATGCTTGATCAGCTGCTTTGAAACTTGTTTCGGGTATGGATCACCTTAAAACTAATGGTGATTTTGAGTATCAACCATACTTCAGTTATACTGATTTTTTTTTTTCCATTTCTTTGAGATAATTTTTTTTTTTGTAGAAAACTTTCAGTGAATGTTGTTTTTGCCTTTAAAAGTAATTTATATAGGGAACAACATGTTTTTTAAGTTCACTGGTGAAAATACAGTTTTTGAAGTAAATAAAAGATTATGTCTGTTTAGCTAATGGTACGTTAGAAAAGTGGATAGATTTTTACTATTAGACTCACTCCCCTCTTTATAGAATGAGGCTATTGGATTAGATTCTTTTCAGCGCCAACATTCTGGGGTTTCCAAATTCTTGACTTGAGAAGTCTGGATTTTTGTGGTGGTAGTGGTGTTTTCTTTTGAACTTGACTTTCATGGGTGGGTTTGATTAAGCTCTTCTGAAAGAAGATTGGGAGTTGGATGCTCTCTTTCAAGCCTTTTTTTCTACCCCCAAGTTTTTACACACATGAAATCAGATTAAAACAAAACAAACCCCAAAAACTTCTTTTCAGGGGAAATATGTGGAGTTAAGGGTGGCCAAGGATCTTGTGAGGCAATAGTGTGCAAAAGGATGTTCCACATTGTGTCTCAGGAGTTTCTTTTCAAATGACAGCTTAGGGAACCACCTACTTCTATTTCATTGGCTGTTGCTTTAGTAACTGCCTTCCTAGATTTTGGCTTCATAACACATGAGAGATGGTTCTTAGTAGAGCATTTTTTAATCTAATTTTTTTTTAAGTTTTAGAACTTTTTGTGGCTTTTCATCTGAGAGTCCATTGACACTTTGGACATTTGAACGCCCTTCAAGATAATCAAACAAAAATAATACAATTCTGTGTACCTCAAGTCCGAAAAGGGGGTGGGAACTTTTATTTTAGAAGGACCCTAGAAACAGTCGCCCTTAAGAAAATATCACTTCAGATTCAGTAGAACAAAGTCATTTGACATCCTAGTCTAGTTTCTGGACATACTCGTATTTTTTTACCATTGTAATTTTGTCCTTTGTGTACTTTTATCTGGTCTTTGAACTATTCTTTATATTTCCACTGCATGAGTTAGCACTTACTCTTCACACATGTTGGGAAATACCTTGTTTTTATAGGTCTTCCGGACATGGGTGTTCAGTTTCCCAGGGGACTGTCAGACTGGTTTTTATTCTGTTTTTCTGGTTTGTGGTCTCTGGCTTACTTCCTGTATTTCTGTCATTGTTGCTGACTCTTCACAGAATGCTGACTTTTTCTTTCTTCAGCTTTCATTCATTACCTATATATTAAATTATGGCCTTAGAATTTAAATCCTGCATTCTTCTGATAATGTTTGATGAACTTTAGTAAATGGTTGTAAAGTGATGGAAAATTATTAGTGGTAAGGTGAGGGTAGTATAAAGTGATAGGAAGTTATCTGTGAAATTCTTGGGAGCTCTTTGGATTTATAGCCAAAAGAACTGAATTTGGCTGTTTGTTTTACAATCTATTACAAGGCATTTAGATTGAAAGGATGGAAAGACGGTCCTAGGAACCAAGTAGCTTACTGTGTAGGACATAGGTACACAAATGACTAATTATTATTCAACCAATGTAATGTAATAAGCCCAATATAAAAGGTGTATATATACACTGTCAGATAGTTAGGGAGGGACATCTCATTGTATGGTGGAGGGGACAGTATTGATAGAGCATCCAGTTCACATTCTGTACGACCACAAGGTTGTTGGATGGTATTGAGCAAGTCACTTAATGTTTCAGGTTCTAAGTTTTTTTAATCAGTAAAATTGGGGATGTTAATACTTACCTAACAGGATTGTTTTAAAGATTAAAGGAGGCAGGATTATTCAAGTAATGTCTGTTAAATGTTTTCAGTTGTAAAGCTTTTTACAATGTATTATTTCTTTGAAAATCAGCTTATTCCATTTTTAGACAGCTATGATAGTTGCAAGTTCTTTAGTACATTATGCTGATGTTTGTCTTAGAAATATAAAAATTATGCTTATTGCAGACATTCAAATGTCACCGTCTTTACATATATTATATGTACCTACAGCTATTCAGACTGTAGATTTTAAGAATAGCAGTTTAAAAGGGGGTTAGGGATTTGTCTCATATAAAGTATAATGAATAGAATGAATATGGTAGGAAAGGGTTTAGATAAGGATTAAGAAAAAGCAAATAGTTTACTTTTTTCTCTGTAAGTCATTATTATAGTTTAGTAATTCTGTTTAGTACATTGGTAAATGGTAGTTAAAAAAAAAAAAAAAGGCAGAGGTTAAGTCTGGGTTATTTATGGACCTTAGACTCTGAAACAGAATCTTAAAAGATTTATAATCTGAAGTAAGTATAATGCTTCGGTGTCTTCATATTTTTTCTTTCAAGTGCTTTTTTGTGGTTTTAACTCTGAAGTGAAAAGATCTGACACTGATTATGCATTGGTCAATAGTGCCAGTAACTGATCTGTACATCCTTGGAACACAGTGAGGGTCAGTTGAGACTAGTACACTTATGTATATTTAAAACTTTTGGCCAAGTGTAGTTTTTTTGTTTTGTTTTGTTTTGTTTTTTGAGTTGGGGGAAGGGGAAGCATTTCTTAAGCTATTCTAAAAGATAATTTATTTCTATTAAATTTAGTTTTTTTAAATGTGTTTTGACATCAGTTTCCAATTTTAGATACAGCTGTTGGACATGATATTCAGTAAAATAACACAACCTTACTATTTTCAAGGCATTGCTTAATATTGTTGGAATTTGAGGTGGGTGGAAAATGGCATTCAGAAAATTATTTCGGGAAATAAATGGGACATATGCTAGGACTTAGAAATCTTGAAATTGTTAAGCTTCTACAGTATTTGCAGTGGATTTTGGCTGTTACTTAGCAGTATAAGTTAAGAACCTACAATCTTATAGAAATTTTAGCAAAAATTCAGTAACTATTAAATCATTCTAGTAATTTTACTATATCTCCCCTCCAGACAGTTCACCAAACTGTGAACACATTAATCTGTCACCAGTACGGTTGACTAATCTCTATGAACAGCTGTTATAACATGCGTTACTACAATGGGATTTCATTCAAATTTGGGCTTTAAAAAATAACTTTAAAACTTAAGTTGAACCTGTAAACATTTTCTATGCTTTTGATAACATACACTTTCTAAGAGTGTGTTCAAACTTAAACCTTGTATATTTTTTTTTTTTTAAATGCCTGTTATGTAGAAAATAGCTATTCAGATTTTAGGTTGTATGTTTTATTAATAGATTTTTTTTGAAGTTAGTTTGTTTATACTAAGAACTTTCAACTTTAAAAAAAAAATAGTCTTTCATGGTAACACATCTCTATTTACCCTCTTAAGGTAAACTGCAAAGCTGTGTTCCTTTTAATGAAGTATGAGGTTATGAATTATTATAAATTATTTTATATTTCTTGTATAAAAGGAATTTTGATCTTTTAAATTTAGTATACAATATTTTTGGTCATGCAGGAGAAAAAAGAATACAATCACTTTTAAATAGACTTTATTTTCATCTATTAGTCTCGTGTCATTTATTGTTTGTAAATGAGTAAATAAATAAAAACAAAATGTATTCTTTTATGTATCTTTACTCGTATATTACATGTCCACCTTTTTCATGACTGTGTTATGGCATGATAGAATAAAATGGCCTTATTAACTGTAGGATGATGGATAACTGATCAAAGGGTGTAACTTTGATATTTTAAAAACTTTTTTTTAGAATAACATAATATACCACAGTATATTGGTTGATTTCAATACTTAAAAATAATCCTGAACATTAAGATTTTGACATATATTTGTTTTTTGCATGACATATAGACCATGCTATATCTGTTGAAGAGTTCTGTTTGATTCTGTAAGTCCCAGCATGATCTGGTCCTTGCGTCAATCTCCAGATTCCATTACCTCAAGCCATTTCCTCATTTATTTCACTGAAGCTACTTTGGTCTTTTATTCATTTCTGAGAAGATAACTTTCTGGCTTTAACATATGCCTAAACTGCCCCATCTCCAGTCTGCTTAATGTTTAACTCATCCTTTAGGTCTCATCCTAGATGGAGATCACTTAGGGGAAATAATCTTACCTTATTTTTCCAGCATAATTATCTTGCAAAGATAATTATAGCTTGGCCTGAATTTGCTTCTTACTACCTGTGTGACTTTAGGTAAATCATTTAACACTGTACTAATAAGATTGAACTTGATTTACAATTGAGGTACAGTTAAACTCTAAATTTCTTTGAGTTTACATTTCCTTTATTGATCACATAAAATATATTTGATTTTGATCTAAGTAGATTATAGTTATATCAGCATTTGGAATTTGTTTTGTGCTTATCAATAATAAATTAAAAAGCAAGTTAAAATACAATGTTTATGTGTGTTCATGTTTCCAATTTTTAAATTTCTTAGTGCTTGTGGATGCTCTCTACATTTCTCGTAGCATCAATTATTTTAAAAGTTTGGTGACTAGTCTGTATATTCCATTATGAATTAGAAACTACTAGAGGTCAGTAAAGATGTTTCTCTAATTTAGTGGTTCTTGGCTCTATTTTTTTTTTTAATGTACTTTAGGTTCTGGGGTACATGTGCAGATCATGCAGGATTGTTGCATAGGTACACACATGGCAATGTGGTTTGATACTTCCATCCCCTATCACCTACATCTGGCATTTCTCCCCATGTTATCCCTCCCCAACCTCCCCAACCCCTACCTTTGTCCCTCCCTTTCCCCCGCGGAACAGAGCCAAGTGTGTAATGCTCCCTTCCCTGTGTTTATGTGTTCTCATTGTTCAACACCCACCTATGAGTGAGAACATGAGGTGTTTGATTTTCTGTTCTTGTGTCAGTTTGCTGAGAATGATGGTTTCCAGATTCATCCATGTCCCTACAAAGGACACAAACTCATCGTTTCTTATAGCTGCATAGTATTCCATGGTGTATATGTGCCACATTTTCCTTGTCCAGGAAATGTCTATTGTTGATGGGCATTTGAGTTGGTTCCAGGTCTTTGCTATTGTAAACAGTGCTGCTATGAACATACGTGTGCATGTGTCCTTATAATAGAATGATTTATAATCCTTTGGGTATATACCCAGTAATGGGGTTGCTGGGTCAAATGGAATTTCTGTTTCTAGGTCCCTGAGGAAGCACCACAGTGGTTGAACTAGTTTACACTCCCACCAACAGTGTAAAAGTGTTTCTATTTCTCCACATCCTCTCCAGCATCTGTTGTCTCTAGATTTTTTAATGATCGCCATTCTAACTGGCATGAGGTGGTATCTCAATGTGGTTTTGATTTGCATTTCTCTAATGACCAGTGATGATGAGCATTTTTTCATATGTTTGTTGGTTTCATGTATGTCTTCTTTTGAAAAGTGTCTGTTTATATCCTTCTCCCACTTTTGGATGGGTTTGTTTTTTTCTTGTAGTATGTTTTAGTTCTTTGTAGATTCTGGATATTAGCCCTTTGTCAGATGGGTAGATTGCCAAAATTTTTTTCCCATTCTGTTGGTTGCCGGTTCACTCTAATGATTGTTTCTTTTGCTGTACAGAAGCTCTGGAGTTTAATTAGGTCCCATCTGTCTGTTTTGGCTTTTGTTGCCAATCCTTTTAGTGTTTTAGTCATGAAGTGCTTACTTATGCCTGTGTCCTGAATGGTTTTGCCTAGATTTTCTTCTAGGGTTTTTATGTTTAAGGCCTTAATTCATCTGGAGTTAATTTTAGTGTAAGGTGTCAGGAAGGGGTCGAGTTTCTGCTTTCTGCACACTGCTAGCCAGTTTTCCCAACACCATTCATTAAACAGGGAGTGGTTTCCCCATTGCTTGTTTTTGTCAAGTTTGTCAAAGATCAGATGGTTGTAGATGTGTGGTGTTGCCTCCAAGGCCTGTGTTCTGTTCTATTGGTCTATATCTCTGTTTTGGTACCAGTACCATGCTGTTTTGATTACTGTAGCTTTGTAGTATAGTTTGAAATCAGGTAGTGTGATGTCTCCGGCTTCATTCTGTTTGCTTAGGATTGTCATGGCTATGCAGGCTCTCTTTTGGTTCTATATGAAGTTTAAGGTGGTTTTTCCAGTTCTGTGAAGAAGGTCATTGGTAGCTTGATGGTGATAGTGTTGAATCTATAGACTACTTTGGGCAATATGGCCGTTTTCACAATATTGATTCTTCCTAAACATAGCATGAAATGTTTCTCCATTTGTTTGTGTCCTCTCTTATTTCCTTGAGCAGTGGTTGGTCGTTCTCCTTGAAGAGGTCCTTTATGTCCTTTGTTAGTTATATTCCTAGGTATTTTATTCTCTTTGTAGCAATTGTGAATGGGAGATCACTGATGATTTGGCTCTCTGTTAGTCCGTTATTGGTGTATAGAAATACTTGTGGTTTCTGCATACTGGTTTTGTATCCTGAGACTTTGCTCAAGTTGCTTATCAGTTTAAGGAGATTTTGAGCTGAGATAATAGGGTCTTCTAAATATACAATCATGTCATCTGCAAACAGAGACAATTTGACTTCCTCTTTTCCTAATTGAATATCCTTTATTTTTTTATTCTTGCCTAGTTGCTCTGGCTAGAAGTTCCAAGACTATCTTGAATAGGAGTGGTGACAGAGGGCATGCTTGTCTAGTGCTGGATTTCAAAGGGAATGCTTCCAGTTTTTGCCCATCCAGTATGATATTGGCTGTAGGTTTGTCATAAATAGCTTTTATTATTTTGCGATGTGTTCCTTTGATACCTAGTTTATTGAGAGTTTTTAGCATAAAGTGCTGTTGAATTTTGTCAAAGGTTTTCTCTGCATCTATTGAGATAATCATGTGGTTTTTGTCTTTGGTTCTGTTTATGTGGTGGATTACATTTATAGACTTGCATATGTTGAACCAACCTTGCATCCTCAGAATGAAGCCTACTTAATGGTGATGGATAAACTTTTTGATGTGCTGTTGCAATTGGTTTGCCAGTGTTTTATTGAAGATTTTTGCATCTATGTTCATCATGGATAGTGGCCTGAAGTTTTCTTTTTCTATTGAGTCTCTGCCAGGTTTTGGTATCGGGATCATGTTGGTCTCATAAAATGATTTGGGAAGGATTCCCTCTTTTTGGATTGTTTGGAATAGTTTCAGAAAGAATGGTACCCACTCCTCTAAAAATAAAGGATGGAGGAAGATTTATCAAGCAAATGCAGAGCAAAAAACAAGCAGGAGTTGCAATACTAGTCTCATAAAATGGACTTTTAAACCAACAAAGATCAAAAAAGACAAAGAAGGGCATTGCATAACGGTAAAAGGATCAATGCATCAAGAAGAGCTAACGATCCTAAATATGTAGGCACCCAATACAGGAGTACTCAGATACATAAAGCAAGTTCTTAACCTACAAAGAGACTTTAGACTCTCACACAATAGTAGTGGGAGACTTTAACATTCCCCCGTCAGTATTAGACAGATGAACGAGACAGAAAATTAACAAGGATATCCAGGACTTGAACTCAGATCTGGACCAAGTGGACCTAATAGACATCTACAGAAATCTCCACCCCAAATCCACAGAATATACATTCTTCTCAGCACCACATGGCACCTACTATAAAACTGACCACATAATTGAAAGTAAATCACTTCTCAGCAAATGCGAAAGAACAGAAATCATAACAAACAGTCTCTCAGACTACAGTGCAATCAAATTAGAACTCAGATTTCAGAAACTAACTCAGAACCGTACAACTTCATGGAAACTGAACAACTGGCTCTTGTATGTCAACTGGATAAACGATGAAATGAAGACAGAAATAAAGATGTTCTTCGAAACCAACAGGAACGAAGACACAACATACCAGAATCTCTGGGACACATTTAAAGCAGTGTCTAGAGGGAAATTTACAGCAATAAATGCCCACCAGAGAAGCGAGGAAAGATCTAAAATCGACACCCTATGATCAAAATTGAAAGAACTGGAGGAGCAAGATAAAAAAAAACTCAAAAGCTAGCAGAAGACAAGAAATAACTAATATCAGAGCAGACTGAAGGAGATAGAGACACAAAAAATCCTTCAAAAGATGAATAAATTCAGGAGCTGGATTTTTTTAAACGATCAACAAAATAGACAGACAGCTAGCCAAATTAATAAAAAAGAAAAGGGAGAAGAATCAAATAGATGCAATAAAAAACGATAAAGGGGATATCACCACAGATTCCACAGAAATACAAATTACCATCAGAGATTACTACAAACAACTCTATGCACACAAACCAGTAAACCTGGAAGAAATGGATAAATCCCTGGACACTTGCACCCTCCCAAGCCTAAACCAGGAAGAAGTTGAAACCTTGAACAGACCAGTAACAAGGGCTGAAGTTGAGGCAGCAGTTAATAGCCTACCAACCAAAAAAAGTCCAAGTCCAGACAGGTTTGCAGCTGAATTCTACCAGAGGGACTCCTCCCTAACTCATTTTATGAGGCCAGCATTATCCTGATATTAAAACCTGGCAGAGACACAACAAAAAAAGAAAATTTCAGGCCGATATCCCTGATTAACATCAATGTGAAAATCCTCAATAAAATACTGGCAAACCAAATCCAGCAGCACATCATGATCAAGTCAGCTTCACCCCTAGGGTGCATGAGTGGTTCAGCATACACAAATTAATAAACTTAATCTATCACATAAACAGAACCAATGAGAAAAAGGACATGATTATCTAAATAGGTGCAGAAAAGGCCTTTGATAAAATTCTCTCCTTCATGCTAAAAACTCTGAAGAAACTAGGTATTGATGGAATGTGTCTCAATGGAATAAGAGCTATTTATGACAAACCCACAGCCAATATCATGCTGAATGGGCAAAAGCTGGAAGCATTCCCTTTGAAATCCAGCACAAGACAAGGATGCCCTCTCTCATCACTCCTGTTCAACATAGTATTGGAAGTTCTGGCCGGGGCAGTCAGGCAAGAGAAAGAAATAAAGGATATTCAAATAGGAAGAAAGGAAGTCAAATTGTCTCTGTTTGCAGATGACATGATAGTATATTTAGAAAACCCCAATCATTTTGGCCCATAATCTCCTTAATCTGATAAGTAGCTTCAGCAGAATCTCAGGATAGAAAATCAATGTGCAAAAATTACAAGCATTACTATACACCAATAATAGAGGGCCAAATAATGAGTGAGCTCCCATTCACAGTTGCTACAAAGGGAGTAAAATACCCAGAAATACAACTTACAAGGGATGCAAAGGACCTCTTCAAGGACAACTACAAACAACTGCTCAAGGAAATAAGAGAGGATATAAACAAATAAGAAAACAAATTCCATGCTCATAAATAGGAAGAATCAATATTGCGAAAATGGCCATACTGCCCAAATTAATTCATAGACTCAATGTTATCCCCATTAAGCTACCATTTGCTTTCTTCACAGAATTAGAAAAAAAAAAAACTAGTTTAAATTTCATATGGAACCAAAAAAAAGCCCATAGAGCCAAGACAGTCCTAAGTGAAAAGAACAAAGCTGGAAGCACACACTACTTGACTTCAAACTGTAATAATACAAGTCTGCAGTAACCAAAACAGCATGGTACTGGTACCAAAACAAGATATATAGACCAATGGAACAGAACAGAGTCCTCAGAAATAATGTCATACATCTGCAACCATCTTATCTTTGACAAACCTGACAAAAACAAGCAATGGGGAAAGGATTCCCTATTTAATACATGGTGTTGGGAAAGTCATATACAGAAAACTGAAACTGAACCTTTTCCTCACACCTTATACAAAAATTAACTTAAGGTGGATTAAAGACTTAAAGTTAGACCGAAAACCATAAAAACCCTAGAAGAAAACTTCTAAGCAATACTATTCAGGACATAGGCATGGGGAAAGACTTCGAGATTCAAACACCAAAAGCAATGGCAACAAAAGCCAGAATTGACAAATGGTGTCTAATTAAACTAAAGAGCTTCTGCACAGCAAAAGAAATGTATCATCAGAATGAACAGGCAACCGACAGAATGGGAAAAAATTTTAGCAATTTGTTTGTCTGACAAAGGGCAAATATTCAGAATCTACAAGGAACTTAAATTTGCAAGAAAAAAAAGCAACTCCATCAAAAGTGGGCCAAGGATATGAACAGACACTTCTCAAAGGAAGACATTTATGCAACAAACAAACATATGAAAAAAAGCTCATCATCACTGGTCATTAGAGAAATGCAAATCAAAACCACAATGAGATACCATTTCATGACAATTAGAATGGCAGTCATTAAAAAGTCAGGAAACAACAGATGCTGGAGAGGATATGGAGAAATAGGAACACTTTTATACTGTTGGTGGCAGTGTAAATTAGTTCAACTATTATGGAAGACAGTGTGGCAATTCCTTAAGGATCTAGAACCAGGAAATACCATTTTACCCAGCAATCGCATTACTGAGTATATGCCCAAAGGCTTATAAATAATTCTTCTCTAAGGACACATGCACATGTATGTTTGTTGCAGCACTATTCACAATAACAAAGACTTGGAACCAACCTAAATGCCCATAAGTGATAGACTGGATAAAGAAAATATGGCACATATACACCATGGAATACTGTGCAGCCATAAAAAGGATGATTTGCAGGTACATGGTTGAAGCTGGAGACCATCATTCTCAGCAAACTAACACAGGAACAAAAACCCAAACACTGCATGTTCTCACTCATACGTGAGAGTTGAACAATGAGAACAGATAGACTCAGGGAGAGGAACATCATACACTGGGGCTTCTTGGGGGATTGGGGGCCTAGGGGAGGAATAGCATCAGGAGAAATACCTAATATAGTTAATGGGTTGATGGGTGCACCAAACCACCATGGCACATGTATACCTATGTAACAAGCCTGCACGTTCATCACGTGTCCCAGAACTTAAAGTATAATTTTTTTATAAAAAGAAAGTATAAATACTTTGGTAAACAATTCCTTATTCTAAGTAGTATTAAATTTACAAATTACCTTTTATATCTTTTTTCTTTGATCCTTATATTGCCCTGATGAATATGGTGATACAAATTATTCCAGTTTTATTACAGAGGAAGAAACCAAAGCTCAAAGAAGTTGCTGCTTTGCCATGGTTATAGCTAGTGAGAGGTAGGGTTGGAAAGGACTTCAAAATCTAGCATTGTAATTTTAGGTTCATTATTCTACTTATATACTATATTGGCCTTTAAATATAAAAATTTTATGAAATATTACATTCCTATAAAAAGAATCAGGTAGCTAAATTGTCCAGTCTTTAATATTCGTTCTATACATTATATATCATCTTCTCTTAAGGGTAACTTAGTGGTTTTGTTCCAGAAATCTTGGCTTTAAGATGCTCTCAGTGCATGTAGTATTGTTATTAGTATTATTTGAATTGTATACCATCCAAGAAGTAGGTTGTGGTTTTGTTACCAAATTTTAAAAAGATGCCTAGTCATGGTGATTTGTATTAGGTTTCATATTCAAAACAAATTTTGCTTTGTAAATTAAAAGTGAAAGCATTTAATATTTCTTCAGCTCTCAGCAGTTAACCATACTCCTTTTTATTTTTATTTTTTGAGACGGAATCTTGCTCTGTTACCAGGCTGGAGTGCAGTGGCGCAATGTTGGCTCACTGCAACCTCTGCCTCCTGGGTTCAAGTGATTCTCCTGCTTCAGCTGCCTGAGTAACGGGGACTACAAGCATGTGCCACCATGCCCATCCCATTTTTGTATGTTGAATAGAGATGGGGTTTCACCATGTTTGCCAGGATGGTCTTGATCTCTTGAACTCATGATCTGCCTATCCTGGCCTTCCAAAATGCTGGGATTACAGGCATGAGCCACCGCGCCTGACCACCATGCTACTTTTCTAAAGACATTTTCTTTAGTTATTACTAACTTAATTTTTTAAAAAAATTTCAATTATAGAAAAGTAAATATATAACTGTTTGGGGCCTTTGTACAACCTTAAACTAATATTTACTTTTATGAACTTTATATATTACACTTTATGACATAAATTCAATCCTGATTAAAAGCCTTGCAAAATTAAGTAAAGTGCCTTCAATCTAGTTAGGATTGGAGTCATTCTAAATTTAAATATACCTTTCTTCAGTTAGAAAGTATTTGTACATTTTTTTCAATTGTAAATAAGTTGTTAAAATAATCACATTTTATTTCAGATTACTTTAAACTATATGCTTGTGCTGGACAATTTGAAAAATCTGATTTTTAAATTTTGTTTTAAATAGAAAAATGTAGGCCTTAGCAATAAACTTTCTATCATACCTAATGTGTTTTTTATGTGCTGCGAGAGTTTGGCTATCAGGAATAAGTTGTTTTCTTACTGCTTGATATATTTAATAAATTGAAGTTCTGATGTATATAAATTTTGTCTCTCAAACTCTGCTTGACCATGGTAATTTGGTTCTAAGCCAGAAGTGCCTTAAGTGCAAATTACAATTATTTTGGCTTTCCTTGAGCATTTTCTCTGGACTACAGTATATTTGATAGAATTATATTATCAGTAATGAAATCTGACTATTTTGATTAGACAATGAAATATTTTTGTCATCTGAGCAAATGGTGTGAATTCATTTATTAAAGTTCCTCCAAAAGATTAGGTAGCAAACTGTATGAAAGAACTATAGTGCTCTTCCTAAAATGAGGCATAACAGAATTTCAGTTAACACTGTCAGAAAGCACTCTATGGATATAAAGTTTCTCAGTGTGACATTTGTTCATATATTTCACCTTCTGCTATGGGGGACTTGGGTAATGAAGTGTAGTTTTGACTGTCGTTTGTCAGTTGGAAAGGTTCCAAAAACGAGGAAGCATTTGTACATGTGCATATGTTGGCAAGGTTTCCCTTTTCTCCTGTTGTCAAAGACCATTTTATTTTCACAAAGATATGTTTATATCTGTTCTACAATATGGCATGTCAATAATATACCAATAATGTATGGACGAGTTTTTTGTTTTTCTTTTTGCGTGACAAAACTGTAATCTTCCATATTATTTTAGTCCTTTCATTTTTCTGTCAGGGTCTTTATACAGGAATGTTTCTGGGAAATAGTTAAATCTTTTGTAATTGTCTAACAAAAGTTTCATGGTCATGGAGGTATTTTAAATTTGGGGGAAATAGCTGAGAATGGTGTTTGGTTCCTCAGCAGTTTTTGTACTGCATATTGGACACGAGTAATCTCTTTTTTTTTGATGCCCAAAAGAAATTTTAAAATTCTCAGGTACAAAATTAGAAATATGTTTACCTCTAATTTTTAAAGAACCGGTAGCTATGATTGCCTAACTAAAATGGAATCAATCAATTAAAATGGAATCAATATAAATGTTTAATAATTAAAGATTCATATATATCTAAGTTTTTCATTTATATTATTAGGTTTTCATCACAAAGCTACAATATTAAAATTTAAGAGAAACAGGTTATACACACAAAGAACAAGTACAGTTATTGTGCATTGATATAGCTGAAAGGGAGCAATTGAAATCGGATAATTCTGGATGAAGTATAATTCTCAATTTGTTTTTTGTTTTAAAGTTGGTAAAAACTAATGCAAGGATATTATTGCGTTTGGACAATTTTATAAAACTCAGGGCAAAATTAATATTGCCCATTTTTCTAAGAGCTACAAGAAGAGCCTCATTTTGTAGTCACTAAATTGTAGATTATTCAGTTTCTAGCAACAGAGTAGTCCATGTTGATACAGGCATGCCTTGGAGATATTAAGAGTTCAGTTCGCCGGGTGCGGTGGCTCAAGCCTGTAATCCCAGCACTTTGGGAGGCCGAGGCGGGTGGATCACGAGGTCGACAGATCGAGACCATCCTGGTCAACATGGTGAAACCCCGTCTCTACTAAAAATACAAAAAAATTAGCTGGGCATGGTGGCACGTGCCTGTAATCCCAGCTACTCAGGAGGCTGAGGCAGGAGAATTGCTTGAACCCAGGAGGCGGAGGTTGCGGTGAGCCCAGATCTCGCCATTGCACTCCAGCCTGAGTGACAAGAGCAAAACTCTGTCTCAAAAAAAAAAAAAAAGTTCAGTTGTAGACCACCTCAATAAAGCAAACATCATGATAAAGCGAGTCACGTGAATTTCTTGGATTCCCAGTGCATAAAAAAGTTCTGTTTACATTATACTGTAGTCTACTAAGTATATAAGCATCATGTCTAAAAATATATACATATCTTAGTTAAAAATACTTTTTTTGCTAAAGAATGTTAATGATCATCTGAGCCAGATCTTCAGTGAGTTGTAATCTTTTTGCTGGTGGCGGGTCTTGCCTCAATGTTGTTGGCTGCTGACTGATCAGGGTGGGTAGGACAGTTATTTGTTAAAATAAGATGACAGTGTAGTTTGCTGCATCAATTGACTTTTCCTTTCGTGAAGGATTCTTCATGAAATAGTAGCTTGCCATGTTTTTGATAGCATTTTACTCACTGTAGAATTTCTTTCAAAATTGGAATCAGTACTCTCAAACTCTATTGCTGTTTGTCAACTAAGTTTATGTCATATTCTAAGGCCTGTGTTGTTATTTCACCAATATTCACAGCATCTTTGCCATTAGATTCCATCTCAAGAAAACACTTTCTTTGCTCATCCATAAGAAGCAACTCCTCATCTGTTCAAGTTTGATCATGAGATTTCAGTAGTTTAGTGTCCACATCTTCAAACTCTACTTCTAATTCTGGTTCTCTGGCTATTTTAACTCTGTTTGTAGTTACTTCCTCCCCTGTAGTCTTGAACCCCTCAAAGTTATCCGTGGGGTTTGGAATCAACTACTTCCAAACTCTCATTGTTAATATTGATATTTTGACCATCTCCCATGAATCACAGATACACTTAATAGCATCTAGAATGGCAAATTATTTCCAGAAGATTTTCAGTTTACTTTTCCCAGATACATTTGAGAAATTACTGTCTATGGCAGTGATAGCCTTATAAAATGTATTTCTTAAATAATAAGACATGAAAGTTGAAATTACTCCTTGATCTGTGGGCTGCAGAATGGATGTTGTGTTAGCAGGTGTGAAAACAACATGAATCTCCTTGCACATCCCCATCAGAGCATTTGAGTAGCTAGGTGCATTGTCAATGAGCAATAATGTTTCAACAGGAACCTTCTTTTGTGAGCAGTAGATCTCAATGGAGGGGTTAAAGTATTTCATAAAGTATGCTATAAACCAGTGTGCTCTCATGCAGGCTGTCTTGTTCCATATATAGAGCACAGACAAGTCAATTTAGCATCATTCTTAAGGGTTCTGGGATTTTTGGAATGGTAAACAAGCATTGGCTTCAGCTTAAAGTCACCAGCTGCATTAACCCCTAATAAGAGTCTGCCCTTTGCTTTGAAGCTTTGAAGCCAGGCATTGACTTCTCTGCTCTAGTTGTAAAAGTCCTAGGGAGCACCTTCTTCCAATAGAGGGCTGTCTTATCTACACTGAAAATCTATTGATTAGTCACTTGCATTAATTATCTTACCTAGATCTTGTGGATGACTTGCTATGGTTTCTACATCAGTACTTGCTGCTTCTCCTTGCACTTTTATATTATGGTGATGAATCTTTTTTTAAACTGTGTTAACTAACCTCTGCTAGGTTCACACTTTTCTTTGGAACTCTGAGCTTTCATAGATTTAAAGAGACTTGGGTTCTTATTCTGACTTAGGTATTGGCTTAAGGGAATGTTGTGACTGATTTGATCTTTTATCCAGATCACTAACACGTTCTCCCTATTAGCAATAAGCCTGTTTCGCTTTCTTAATATTTGTGTGTTCACTGGTGTAGCACTTCTAATTTCTTTCTATAACATTTCCTTTGCATTCACAGCTTGGCTGTTTGGTTTAAGAAGCCTAGCTTTCTGCCTATCTCAGTTTTAGATGTGCCTTCCTCACTATGCCTAATTGTTCCTAGCTTTTGGTTTCAACTGAGAGAACTGCAACTCTTTTCATTTGCACACTTAGAGGCCATAGTACGATTAATAGGCCTAGTTTCAATATTGTTGTGTTTTAGGGAACAGGGAGGCCCAGGAAGAGGGGAGAGATAGGGGAATGGCTGGTTGATAGAGCAGTCAGAACACACACATTTATTGATTCCTTTTTTTCTCCAATGTTCATTTTCTAGTTACGTATTTTAGCAGTGGAAAGTATCTTAGATAAAGCCTATTATTTTACCTAAGGTGAAAATGACTGTTCGTGGTCATGGAAGACTATTTTTTTTTTTTAGGATGATAATCCTCTCAGTAGTTTTAAAATCCATTGGAAAACCTTGCTAAGATGACAATAATTTTGAGGCTGGGCCAAGGAGAACAGAAAATATGACTGGGAAAGGGGAACAAGATGAACTTGGACCAAATGTGCTCAGAGTGGAGGTTGCATTAATAGGATATCAGTTTGTCCCTTCCCAACCTTGGGATGTAGGATAAAAGACACCTCTCAAGAATCCTTCTCTGAGCTGGGTGTCGTGGCTCACCATGTCTGTAATCCCAGCACTTTGGGAAGCCAAGGCGGGTGGATCACAAGGTCAGGAGATCAAGATGAGACCATCGTGGCCAACGTGGTGAAACCCCGTCTCTAGTTAAAAAAAAAAAATTCACCTGTCATGGTGGCAGGCTTCTGTGGTCCCAGCTACTTGGGAGGCTGAGGCAGGAGAATGGCTTGAACCTGGGAAGTAAAGGTTGCAGTGAGCTGAGATGGTGCCACTGCACTCCAGCCTGGAGACAGAGCGAGACTCCGTCTCAAAAAAAAAAAAAAAAAAAAGAATCCTTCCCTGAAGTCCACCACCTGCTTTCCTGCCTAGGTAAGCCCCTACTAAATGCCTCTCTGGGACCTGTACCACTGCTTAGTAACTAACACTTTTCATATTCATAATTATTTGTTCGGTGTCTGCATGCTCTTTTAAAATAAAAGCCTGTGGCTAAATGGAGACTGGTTCATCCTTAATTGCCACCATAACACAGTGCCCTGATAACTGGTAAATAACTGCTGGTTAATAGGCTGCGGTGCTGTCTTTAAATAAAAGGATTGGTTGATTACATTTACGCAAGTGAAGATAAAGGAAAGCATAAATACTTTTACATTTGGTAACAAAGACAGTATCTTACCTTTTATTGATCAGTTTGGTTCTTAGATTTTGAGAAAAAGACTTGTCGTCCTGTTTTAGCTTTATAATGTAAAGTTATCTATTTAAAATTTTTTTCAGGTCCATAGTACTGGTATGAGTTAGGAAAAAATGAAGTTAGTCTCTAATAAACTGTTGAATGTAATAAGAAAATCCAAATTCATACTAGTAGCAATCTCTGCTAAAGAATCTGAGGATAGCCCTAGGATATCGTCATAAGAATCTCTTATAATATTAAGACAATTCTTTTGTAGAGTTTTCCATCTGATGAAGGTTGGCCATTTGCAAAGTATCTTGGAGCTTGTGGAAGAATGGTGGCTGTAAATTATGTTGGAGAAGAACTTTGGAGTTACTTTAATGCGCCATGGGAGAAACGAGTTGACCTCGCTTGGCAATTAATGGAAATAGCAGAACAACTTACAAACAATGACTTTGAATTTGCACTCTACCTCCTGGACGTCAGCTTTGACAATTTTGCAGTTGGTCCTAGAGATGGGAAGGTAATCATTGTGGATGCTGAAAATGTTTTGGTTGCTGACAAAAGATTAATTAGACAAAGTAAGTATATAATTTTTAGATTTTTTAATGCTCATTTTTTCCTATGTCAAAATAATGTTTATACTTGTATAAAATGAGTTTTGAGTTTCCTCCTTAGATGGCAACTTTAAGCGTCTTTCTTTGCTTTATGTAACCACTGTCAATAAACAAATACAGATACTCTTTGACTTAGTAGGGAGTTACATCTTGATAACATCATTGTAAGTTGGAAATACTGTAATTTGAAATACATCTATGAGACATCATGGCTTAGGGTGGAAATAGTCTATGACAAAGTCTATTTTATAATAAACTGTTGAATATAATTTTATTCATGTAATATATTGAATTCTGTACTGAAAATGAAAAACAGAATGGTTGTATGGGTTCTTGAAATACGGTTTGTATTGAATGAGTATCACTTGCACCATTGCAGCAATGAAAAATCGTTAAGTTGAACTATCAGCAGTTGGGAACCAATTATACTAAATCATTGTATTTCTATACTTTTAGTCACAGTTTCTGCATGTTTAGCAAAATATTCTTTGTATTCAGTTGGACACAAATATATTGTATGTGTATGTGTATATCTTTTGCATACTGTGTGCTATATTCTGTGGTTTAAGAATCTAATGCAGAAATAAATTTAATATATTGTTACAGGCTACCAGAATTAACTGTATTGCTCTCATGGAGGCCTCATTTTTCTATGGGACCTCTTGCAGGGATGTTCTGTTGTTCTGTGGGGGTCACTACGATAATGGTTTTGTTTTATTTTTAACCATTTTGATGATTCCTGGCACTGCAAGCTCTGAGTTTGGTTTGACATTCTGATTATTACATCTCACTGAAAACTTTGTTTTTCCATTTATTTTTGAGTTCTGTAGATGGGTAGTGTCTGAAGTGGTCTGAAAATTAAATGCTATAGAATTTTAAAGCATCAAGGACAAAGCCTGTAGGTCTATAACCACTTCAGTTAGAAAAAGAAACCAAAGGGTTGTTGCTCCATGTTGAGGGTCTTAACATTTTTAAATCCCCTCTTTTCCTTCCTGTAAAAGTGATATGAGTATCTTTTGACAAAGGCTGAAAATCTGTGGCACCTGGGGAAAAGTTTATGTGAGAGCCATATATTAAGTTAACATTTACTTTTTGCATGATCTTAGCATGACCCTGTTAAATACTTGATTTTTCCCACTCCTTTGTTCAGATTTTATACTTACCAGACTACTTTCTGATTCTTTCTTGACTTACCATGTAGATCCTCCTATAGGAAGTGAACACCTTGCTGGCGTATTCTGCTCCCTATTTACCTCTTCCTGTATCTGTGAATGTTGTCGCAGCATATACTGTGGTTTCTTTTTTAAAGTGTACACAAGCAGGTGGTTTTTAGTATATTCATAGAGTTGTGCAATTGTCCTAAACCTAAAAGTATTCCAGTGTTTGTAAAATAATTTTATTTATTTTATGCAGACATTCCTGGAATAATTGTTATTAATTCCTGACCTTAGATGAATCCAACCATATAGTTTCTGTATTCTTGCATTTCATACAGTGAGCATTGCTCTCGTGCTACTTTAACTCTGGTCAGTTCTTTGCAAATGTCTCATGGGTCCTCTAAATAGCCACTTTGCAAAAGCCTCTGTCTATTCATTCACTCTCTTTTCTTTCCACTTTCTAGTAAATTTATTTTATTTTATTTTTACCTTTATTTTATTTCTTCACAGGGAAATTGAGGTTTTGCTGTGGCAACTCCCTTGGTATCCTTCTTTATCATCTAAACCTCATTAAAACAACACACATACATCTTTCTTTTTCAGATAGATTCTTCTTCAGAACTTGTTGCATCAGTTATTTTCTTCAATGCCCCACCTCCTTCCTTTAATATCCAACTTCTCTTGCCTCCCTATAAAAAGAATACATAAGACTTTTCTGCTTCTCCTTGCTTGTCCACTGTTTTTAAAAGTATTTATTGCCTCTCTGCCTCCTTGGCCTCTGCTCATTCCTTAGTCCATTAAAACCTGACTTAGACATCTGCCTTGCCATTAGCAACCACCTAACTGGCAAACTTGTGAAGTGATTGTGATTTTTATCAACTTTTTAAAGTTCTTTTCTCCTTTGGAATAGTAACCTTCCTTCTGTTGAAATAATAACCTTCAGAAAACATAAATCTGATCGTACTACTCCTTTGCTTAAATAGCTTTAATGACTTCCCATTGTTCTTCAAGTAGAATCCAAACTCCTTAACCAGGGCATAATCTGTGTGACTTGGCCCTCTTCTCATTCTTTTTCTTTTCTTTCCTTTTCTTTTGAGACAGGGTCTCTGTCACCCAGGCTGGAGTGCAGTGGTGGAATCACAGCTCACTGCAGCCTCAACCTCCCTGGCTCAAGTGATCCTCCTGCCTCAGCCTCCCAAGTAGCTGGGATTACAGGCACACACCACTATGCCTGGCTAATTTTTTAATTTTTTGTAATGGTTGGGTCTCACTGTGTTACCCAGACTGGTCTCAAACTCCTGTGTTCAAGCAGTCCTCTAACCTTGTCCTCTAAAAGTACTAGGATTACAGTTATGAGCCACCCTGCCCAGCCTTGTGTATATGTGTGTGTGTGTGTGTGTGTGTGTGTGTGTGTGTGTGTGTGTATCTTTTTTTCGAGTGCTTCATTTTTAATACCCCTCTGTCTATTGCTCTTGCTGCTTCTGCTACAATGGTCTTTTGTTTTCCTGAATGAATTGGCCCACTTCTGGGCATTCCCATATGCAGTTTCCTCTTCCAAAAATGCCTCTTCCCTCTTCTGTACAGCTAGCTATTGTTTTTCAAGGCTTGGCTCCTTCAAGTACGTGTGTGCTTATGTGTTCTCTATAAGCCTGTTATCCCTCTTACCTCAAAGTCATAAGTTTCAAGTCTAGTTCTAGTTGCACATATGACATGCCCATCTGACACCTTACAGTTCCTTTATGTTTATTTTGTTTATATATAAAATATTGATACTACGATGTCAAATATTTATTAATGTCATACACTTATGTCATATACCATATGTCATATACTTATTAATTTTTGCCTGAAATGTTTCTCCAATCTAGCTTTTCATTCTGGGCTTTCTATAGTTGCTGTCATGATCTTAATCCTTCTAATCTTCAACACAGAGTTATCTTTCTATAAAATAAATTATGGTTATGATTACACGGTTACAACTTGTTTTCTGTATCTCCTTGCCAAGTACCTTTCTCACAGTCTGCACAGTGAACTTACTGCTTCGTGAACCAACTGAACTGATTTCTCAAGTCCATGCCTTTGTATAACACTGTGGTCTGAACCCAAAATGCTGTTTTTCCAAGCTGCTTTTCAGATTCGTTATCTTTTAGGACCTAAATAAGATGTTCTTCTGTTTGCAGCTTTCTATAGCCCCAGGGAAAGTGCTAATTCCCCACTATTCCTGTAACATTGTGTCCTAGTTCTTTATGGCACTTTCTGTGTATGATGGAAAGTCACTAGGCTAAACCTGTAAGTGGTAGGGGCCTTTTTGAATCCTTCTGCCTGGCATTGATGAGGTCCCAGTAAATGTTTGTATGAATTTATGTATTTAAATGTTTAAAGTTATAATATGCTTTTACCTAAAAGTATAGAACCAATACTATTAATTAGTGAAATACTCCATTTTTGGAAGCAATGAAAACTATATTTTAATTTTTTTTTCTACCTCTGCTTTTCCTCCTTTCACAGATAAACCTGAAAATTGGGATGTGTGGTATGAAAGCAAATTTGATGACTGTGATAAGGAGGCTTGCTTATCATTTTCAAAAGAAATTCTTTGTACTCGTGCCACTGTGGACCACAATTACTATGCTGTTTGTCAGAACCTCTTATCCAGACATGCCACCTGGCGTGGCACTTCTGGAGGACTCCTTCATGATCCGCCAAGTGAAATTGCCAAAGATGGCCGCCTCGAGGCCTTGCTGGATGAGTGTGCCAACCCAAAGAAGCGCTATGGCAGATTCCAGGCTGCAAAAGAACTGCGTGAATATCTGGCACAATTAAGTAACAATGTGAGGTAGTCTATGGTGAACGTTTCTTTTTTTCTCCATTTAAACAGCACTGGGTAAAACTAAACCACCAAAAACTATCTGAAAAAGCGAAATTTGGAAGTATTACATTGAGAGGATGATAAACTTGCACTGATAGATCTTAATGTTAACATCCATCAAAATAAGACATTACTTCAAAAATCACGATGCTTCTGCAAAAAAGTATGTTCTTATACTTTGGAGGCTTGAGCTGTCAGCAGCTGCTCTCCCCTGCCCCGGAATGCTTGAGTGGATTAATGAATATTGTTAAGCTATTGGAAATGAGTCTGATAGTACATTGGCTTGTGTATCAAAGGATACTTGGTACTTAGTTTGCATTTACTATCATGATTTTGTGAATCTCTTGCATTTACTTTGAATGTCAAGTTAGATTGGCCTGTTTTATAGGCCACTTTTTCCTTCTGATGTGTAGGGTTTTTTCCCCATTTTTGTTACTTTTTTAAGTTAAATTTTGAACATTCAGGTTACTGTAGGTATTCATTTAAATTTTGACTAGTTCTCATTCAGTGCTATTTGGTACGTTATTTACAGTTAGGGCAGGATTCCCAGGTTTACTTTGTTTTTTTTTTTTTAAAGAAACCTAAATATTATGTAAATACTTCTTTTTACCACCTTCTGTAGTTTCACCATTGCATGATATCATTTCAGGTTATTTAAAAGTTATATCCCTCAGTGCCAACAATTACAAGTGTACACTAAACATGAAGTTCGGCATATGTTGCGAAATGTCGTTTTATCCTTTACTAAAGGCTTTAAGAATATACTAGCAATCTATACCTTGATGTTCATTTTGATTCAGAAAAAAATACAATCCAGTATCTAAAAAGTGTTAACTAGTCCAAGATAGTCATGCATATGCCAAAGAAATACTACACCTAGTCTCATGTTTAGAGTTTAAAATAGAGTTGATCACATACTTATTTTTACCACCCTACTTCCAGTATGTTAGCTCTGTCATTATTAAATTCAGATCTTCCTGGTTATTCTTTCTGCTGAAAGTTAAACTACCGCTTTCAAGTAATTTAAAGTTATCCTACCTTTTATTCATGGGTAGTTTTGCAAAATTTACATGGTAGCCGTTGTTTGAATTTAATCAGGCATCAAAGCCTTTTATTTATTGATGAACTAATCATTATTACTGTAAAGCAGACAAGTTAACCAGTCAGCCCACTTTGGTCTTTTTTACCTAATGGTTAAACATCCAAACATCAAATTTAAGTATTTGGATGGAAATGTGTGGGCTCTTTAAAAAATGTTACAGTATATAAGTTGACTATCACTAACCGGTAATATTTTTTCTGTTTGAAGTTGTTACTTTTGTTTACAGCAAAGTTTTGATGTAGTGTGCGGTAGTGAGTTCTAGACTGATCTTATTCTAAATCAGAAAGTGATTAACGTATGTACAACCAAAGCCAGGTTTTTCTTTTTTGTTTATTCAGTAACTATTTATTAAGCATCAACTCTGTGCCAGGCACGTTACTAGCTGCTACATACTGTCTGAACATGACATACGGTTAAGTAACTTTACAATTATTAGCAAATACTTCAATGTAGATATTTCTTAAGTTGAAATAGCATTAACAAGAATAATGCTTTCACGTTATTTTGTCTTGTGATGGAAATTCAACTTGTACCATCTAAAACTAAGTTGCTATAAAAATAGGATGGGGTGAAGTTTTTAATCCCAGTTTAAAAACTGAAAGGAAAAGGTAAGAGCTTTCCATCATAAAATAGTTGCATTATGTTAATTTTTACACATTAGTGCATTGCATGTATCAACCGGCCCTCAATGAAGCATATAAGTGCTGGGAAATTTACTAAACTGACCCTTTTTGCAACTTTGGGAAATTTTTGAGGGGAGTAGTTAAAATTGTCAAACACTCACCTCTTACTCAAAACTTCAAATAAAATAACACTTTTTCAAAAGGGAGCACCTTTTATATTTGATAAGTTTTCATTATAAACCTTACAATACCAGTCACAAAGAGGTCGTCTGTCTACGGTTTAGTGAACATTTGCTTTTCTTTTTGGAAGTGTGATTGCGATTGCAGAACAGAAAGTGAGAAAACACTGCCAGCAGTGATTGCTACTTGAGGTAGTTTTGTATAACTACCATTTCCCCTCCATGAAATTATGTGAAATTTATTTTATCTTTGGGAAAAGTTAAGAAGATAGTAAAAGAATTAGGGATTTAAAATTACAGGGAAAAATAGGTAAGTGAAAAAGCAATAAGTATTTTGTTCACTTTGCTATCAAGATGTTCACTATCAGATATTTATTATATGGCAGCAATTTATATTTTTAATCATTGCCCATTAATAGACGCAGTAAAATATTTTTGAATCAGACATTTGGGGTTTGTATGTGCATTAAAATTGTCTTTTGTACTGTAAGTTACTGTTAATTTGAATATTTTATCAAACTGTCTCCCTGTGCCTTTATAATATAAAGTTGTTTCAACAACTTTTAATGATCTTAATAAAGAATACTTTAAGAATCACACTTTTCAGACTATTTCTTAACTTCAGATATCCACGTTTTTCTTGAGTGGAAAGTGAGTTTGTGTAGATAAGTTACTTTTTTCCTCTTGCATGCACTCGATTAGAATTTTGTGGGAACTATCTGATTGGATGTGTACAGCTTAAGGTTATGTGTGTTTTCTTTTTCTGTAGGACTGAATTTTAAAAAACTTGTACCACTAACATGGAATGTAAAAAAAACTTCATTATGGAAATTTTCAAATGTATGCAAGAGAATAACATAATGAACAATAGTATAACTATCATTATATTAACTTCAAAAGTTAACATGTGGCCATAGTTGCCTCCAGCTTATTTTGAAGCAAATCTGAGATGTATCATTGGATTTATATTAGGCATTTTCTCCTAATTAAACACAATACTAATTTTTATTTTTGAGACTGAGTCCCACTCTGTTGCCCAGGCTGGCCTACAGTGGCATGATCTTGGCTCACTGCAATCTCTTCCTCCTGGGTTCAAGTGATTCTTGTGTCTCAGACCTCCCAAGTAGCTGGAATTATAGGCGCCCACTGCCACACCCGGCTAATTTTTATATTTTTTGTAGAGATGGGGTTTCTAGCCACATTGGCAAGGCTAGTCTTGAACTGTGCACCTCAAGTGATCCACCGCCTTCTGCCCTCTAAAGTGCTGGGATTACAGGTGTGAGCCACCATGCCCAGCCTCACAATACTATTTTACATCTAAAAAATTAAAAATGAAAACTCAGTATCACCAAAGCAGGAAAACTCTCAAACACCATTGTTTTTCTCGAAAACTCTGGATTCAACTGCAGGGATTCTGTACCACTGACTGTACAGATGTCGCAATTTCATGATTAGTAAGACATAACTGCAATTATTGCAACATGTTACTATAAATATGTAAATCTATGCGTTCAAAATGCTACTAAAACCAGCAAGCAAAAATAACAAAGTACCTCGGTCACCTTTGAAAGGATTCTGAAAACTGCTACATTGAAGAAAAACATTTATTCTACCTTACCTCAGGATCACCAAATTATGAGGGGAAACATTGGTAGAATACTTAGAATTATTTCAATTAACAAATGCAGAAGGAGTGTTAGAATAACGCTGTTCTTCAATTCCTGTTAAATGGACAAATCTAAGCAACGATCATCAATGGCTTCAGAGACTATTAACTGAAAAGCTGATGGAGACACCTTGTAAGGATAGATGAGAATGGCAACACTGGACCCCACTGGTCAACCTTACAGTAATGTGTCTTCTGATAAGACTCAACAGGTACCCAGCATCGCCTATTAAGTGTCTGGCCAAAATACAAAAACTCTGAATCAAATCAAGCCCATACACCTATCAGTAAATGGAGAGTGAACAGCACAAAGGAACATGTTAAAGGCCACCATGGGGATGCAGTCAACAAAATTCTGAACAGGTGATTCTACAGGATAAATGACTTGGTTATCTTTAGCAAGTTGTAGAGAAAAGGAGGAGGGACCATTATATTAAAATATATAAGAAACACAAAAATGCAAGTGTCACCTTTGTATCCTCATTTGAATAAATCAACTTTTTGAAAAAGTTGAAATTTGAACAACTGAATGATAAGGTGAATGTCTTGGATAAGCTCATCCATTTTAATTTTGCATCTTGAAAAAAACCACTCCTAAGACTCCATATAAATTTTCTTTCCTTTTTTTGAAGAATCACTTAGTAATATTTTTTTTGGTGGGGAGGAGTGATAAGGAAACCACACCCACTCATATATTTTCTGAGACTTACCTTAAAAGGTGTGTTTTCAATAGTGTCATCAGCAATTCTGAAAGTCAATTTTTTTTAGAGTTGCTTTATAAAACATTGCTTATATATTTATGGTAATACCATGGGTAGAGTTTATTTGACTTTTTTTTTTTTTTTTTGACTCATTGGGACACTATATTCTGTGATCCTTTAATAGGACTTTCAGACAAATTAGTTTCAAGTATTTGGGGAAGGAGAATAAGATTACAGGCAGGTTTTTGTCATATAAACCTAAATAGATCAGTGTACTCTTTGTGAGATACAATGCAGTTTTGAGGATATTTCTGTATCTTCCTTCTTTGTTAAAGTCATTGCTGTCATTAAAACCATAAATAGAAATCTCAAACAGTTGGTACTCATTTGTTTTCAAGGGAGAGAGAATATTTCTCTGATGCCATTTAATAAAAGGCAGTTAAAAAGAGGAAACAAGCATCTTTGAGCTACTTTAAATGAATACTTAGATGTTTCTGAGAGAAAGAGTGAATCTCTTCTTTGACGCTTGCCACTTGTGGCTCTAGACAAATCATTTAATGTCTGTGAGACAGTTGTCCACACATAGAATTCTCTCTTTGACTGTACTACAGGGTCACTGGACAGATCGAGTAACGTGTAGGAAAGCACTTTGTAAGCTGTGAAGTGCTATACAAGAATATTTTAATAATAAATAAACATTGATGGTTTACTCAGAGAGGAAGAAGGGACTTCAAGGAATAAGTAATTGGTTTCTTGCTGGTTGGCAGGGCACAGCCACCAATGACGTTTACCTCTTTATAACTCAAGACTGTAAACTAGTTTTAGCAGGAGAGAGGCATTCAGCAGATACTTTCAGAAAACTTTCTGTGGTTTAGATGAATTTGCCAAAAATAGGATTTGGCATGAAGATTTTAAGTTTCTGTTTCCTAGCATTTCTTAGGATAAGCATTTATAATCAGCTGGGGGAAAAATAATAAATTTGGAGGGGAGGAGGACTGTTCTAAGACTATTACTATTGTCAAATTATTCTTGAAGCTAACTTTTCTATCTTTAGTTGAAATATCAAAAGGAAACATTTTACTATAAGTAACAATATGTTATAAATTAATTTACATATATTTTAATTAGGTATATATAAATTTATATTAAATTATACTAAACTGTATATATGTTATATTAAATACGTTATAGTATACGAAACCAGTAAGTCTAACTTAAATCTTAACGTTCTCCAAAGAGAAAACACAATAGAAGCTAACATGGTAAATTGTACAAGCTCATTAAAAATCAAATAATGGGTCACTCCATCTCTACCCTCATCATTGGAAGGAAACAGTAGCAGTAAAAATGGCAGGGAATCAGGTAGAGTATTTCTCCTTAGCTTGGCAGAACATGTGTCTTAGGCAAGGAGGTGGTGGAGGGATCGAGGCTGCTATAAGGCAAAGAGAGAAATCCTTGGGTGGATCCAGATACTACTTTGCTCTTTTGGATGCCTATGCTAAACAAAACTCCAAAAGAAAAACAGGCTGGAGTTTGCCTGTGGGTCACAGTTTGCCAACCTGCACTCTAAATTATTGCCTAGTATTTATACATAAAAATATGCCATACTTCATTTAATCATTTATCTGGTTAATGTCCAACTTTTCACTATTAAACATGCTGTTAAGAATATCGTTATGCAAATGACCCTGCACATGTATGAGTACTTCTGCAAGAAAATTTACAGGTCAAAATGTGCATTTTTTTTCATATTTTTATTTAAGGTTCAGGAGTACACATGAAGATTTGTTAAATAGGTAAACTTGCGTTACAGGAGTTTGTTGCACAGATTATTTTGTGACCCAGGTACTAAGCATAGTACCCAATAGTTATTTTTTCTGCTCCTCTTTCACCCTCCTCCCTCATGTAGGCCCCAGTATCTGTTGTTCCCCACTTTGTGTCAATGTGTCCTCATAATTTAGCTCCCAGTTGTAAGAACATGCAGTATTTGGTTTTCTGTTCCTGCATTAGTTTGCTAAGGGTAGTGGCCTCTGGCTCCAACCATGTTCCTGCAGAGGACATGATTTCATTCTTTTTTATGGCTGCATAGTATTGCATGGTGTGTACCACATTTTCTTTATCCACTCTACCATCGATGGACATTTAGGTTGATTTCATGTCTTGCCTATTTTGAATAGTGCTGCAATGAACGTACAAATGCATGTGTCTTTGTGATAAAATGGTTTATATTCCTGCAAGTGTATTTGGGATTGCTGAGTTGAACAGTAGTTCTATTTTCAGCTCTTTCAGGAATTGCCACACTGCTTTTCACAATGGTTGAACCAGTTTATACTCTCACCAACAGTGTATAAGCATTCCCTTTCTTTTGCAACCTCTCCAGCGTCTGTTATTTTTTGATTTTTTAGTGATACGTATTCTGACTGGTGTGCAATGGTATCTCCTTGTGGTTTTGATTTGTATTTCTCTAATGATCAGTGATATTGAGCTTATTTAATATGCTTATTGGTTGTATGTATTTCTTCTTTTGAAAAGTGTCTGTTCATGCCCACTTTTTAATGTTTTTTTTTTTTTTTTCTTGTAAATTTGTTTAAGTTTCTTATAGATGCTGGATATCAGACTCCTTCAGACACGTAGTTTACAAAGGTGTTCTCCCATTCTGTAGGTTATCTTTTTACTCTGTTGATAGTTTCTTTTGCTGTGCAGAAGCCATTTAGTTTAATTAGATCCCATTTGTCAATTTTTGCTTTAGTTGCAATTAGGTGTGCATATTTAATCATGTAAATTACTTCCAAATTCTCTCCCAAAGATCTTTGCCAACTTAGATTCCCCAAACAGTGTATAAGAATGGGCTTCTTCTAGGCCAAGCCAGCACTGGCTATTATTTGTTTATTAATTTTTATAAATATTATCAATATTACCTGTAAAACAGGCAACTGTCTGCAACTGCTTAGTTTGAAACTGCTTTATCTGTTCATGAGGCTTGAAAAATCTAATAACATCCCTTACTTTCCTCCTTGATTTAGAATAAGAAACAGATGTAGGAATAAAGAAGCTAGGGAATGTCATCTATGCCATGTTAAAACTGTTAGACAGTGTAGGCTGGGCATGGTGGCTCGTGCCTGTAATCCCAGCGCTTTGGGAGGCCGAGGAGGGTGGATCACGAGGTCAAGAGATCGAGACCATGTTGAAACCCTGTCTCTACTAAAAAATACAACAATTAGCTGGGCGTGGTGGCGTGTGCCTGTAGTCCCAGCTACTCGAGAGGCTGAGGCAGAAGAATCGCTTGAACCCAGGAGGAGGAGGTTGCAGTGAGCCGAGATCACGCCACTGCACTCTAGCTTGGCACCTGTTGACACAGCAAGACTCTGTCTTTAAAAAAAAAAAAAAGAAAAGAAAAAAAAAAAAACTATTAGATTGTAGTTTGTGTCCAAGGTAACAGTAGTTTTCCTAATGCTGTGTCCCAGAAATAATCCTCTCCGATTTTGTCACAGAGTGGGAAAACCAGAGACCTTCTGTCATTGGCAATGTCTCCTTGAGAAACATACATGAAGAAGCAGAGAATTTGTGATTCATGAGACAGTCATACTAAAAGGGAAGAGAAAGAGAGAGTGACTGACTGCACATGCCCAGCTCCTTGTCTCAAATTCACCCTTTAGATGAGTCACTGGTGAAGGGGAAAATACAGACTGGGAGTCCTACTCATAGGAAGTCCTTCCACTAAAACTTGAGAAGTAGAATATTAGCGCCAACCTTCATGAGGCTCACCATGTCTCCCATGAGTTTGATGGCCATTTAATTTTTTGTGAACTGCTTGGTTTATCATTTGCCCATCCTAAAAGCAGATGTGGTAAGTTCTTATCACTTAGAATTTTTATTTTATACTTATTTAAAAGGATCATTTAAGCTTCTTTGTGTTTAGAATTTTTATTTTATACTTACTTAAAAAGCTCATTTAAGCTTTTGTGTTTATTGAAAAGGGAAAATAAGAGCAAAAGCAAAATGGCTCAGGTATTTGCAAAACATTCTATGTTGGATTCACCTACGCTCTTGACTCACTTTTCTGTCCAGAGACCTCATGTACATGTTTTCCCACACTATGTATCACCCCTATGCTATTAAGAACACCGGTGAAACCACGTTTTTCAGACGAGTGCTCCAGTACTGTCTTAAAACTTTTCTTCATGCCATAGCCACCAACTATGTAAGTAAGCTTTGATGTTGGTACATTCTTGAACTCCCCAGTAGATGTAAGAATGTTTCAGAAAAAAAAAAAAAAAAAAAAAAAAAAAAGAACTAGGTCCCATATTTTCCTTCTTAAGTGGTTTTTGAGTAGTTTGTTGACTGAAACGTTAGGGGTTACACTTTTCCAGTAACAACTGGAATAACAACCAGATTTGAACATGTGCAGGCATTGGTGCCTCTCCACAGCTACTGCCTGGCTAACAACAGACAGACACCACTTACTGTAAAACAACTGTTGGTTTCGTATATGTTAAAATTTGAAAAAAATTTTAATTGATGAATTATAGTGCTTTTTTTCCAATATGTCTTTTTTCCTTATTTTGTGGTAAAATACATAAAACAAAATTTGCCGTCTTAGCAATTTTAATGTATTATGTTGTTACAAAAGTAATTGTGGTTTTGCCGTTAAAAGTGCAACACTGGGCCGGGCGCGGTGGCTCAAGCCTATAATCCCAGCACTTTGGGAGGCCGAGGCGGATGGATCACGAGGTCAAGAGATCGAGACCATCCTGGTCAACAAGGTGAAACCCTGTCTCTACTAAAAATACAAAAAATTAGCTGGGCATGGTGGCACGTGCCTGTGATCCCAGTTACTCAGGAGGCTGAGGCAGGAGAATTGCCTGAACCCGGAGGCGGAGGTTGCAGTGAGCTGAGATCGTGCCATTGCACTCCAGCCTGGGTAACGAGCGAAACTCTGCCTCAAAAAAAAAAAAAAAAAAAAAAAGTGCAACACTGTGCATGTAATTTATGCCATTATGGCAAAATCAGCAATTACTTTTGCCCCAATCTAATACAATGAAGGGGATTTAATTACATTCACAATGTTGTGTAACCATTACCACTATCTATTTCCAATATATTTTATCATTCCAATCAGAAACACTGTGCCCAGTAAGCAATAATTCCCCATTTTTCCTTTTTCTATAGAGCCCCTGGTAATTTCTAATCTACTTTCTGTTTCTTTGAATTTGCCTATTCTAGATATTTCATATGAGTGAACTCATACAGCATTTTTTCTTTTCTACCTAGCTTCTCTCGCTTAGCATAATGTACCCATATTTTGTTTGCTGACTTACCTGTTAATAGATACTTGGTTTGTTTCTACCTTTAAGCTATTGTGAACAATGCCACAATGAATCCTGGTGTATAGGTATCTGTTTGAATCCCTGTTTTCAATTTCCTAGGAGTGGAATTGCTAGGTTGTATGATAATTATACATTTAACTTTTTGAGGAACCGCTAACCTGTCACACATCTTTTATCTTTAACATATGATTGACACTGTGGGGATTAGTAGAAAGTTGTCCATCCTTGTTACAGTGCTACAGGAACATGTTACAGGAAGCAGTACTGACTGAGTGAATTGGGAGTGACCCATCTGTCAACAGTATCCATGCAGATTTATGTCTTAACAGTTACAAGAGCTGCCAGAGGTTCCTCATTTACACCTTTAGAAACAAAAATAATGTTGTAAGTAAATCTAAGGAGTAGACCTAGGCCCAGAGATACTGAACAATTCATTTTTTAAAGGTTTGAAATGGTAGGTGGGTAAGTGTTAAATGACTGCTTGAGAAGAAGAGAGAGATCGAGAAACCATAGGCATCATAAGGGGCTTGTAAAGTGGAGAGGCTGGTATAAGGAGATGGAGAAAGAAGGAATAATAACTTTAGATGTATTAACATCAGTATACCCATATAACAAACCTCCACATTTACTCTCAAATCTAACACAGAAGTTGAAATTATAGAAAATAAAGAATACCACTCCTTATAAGCATACTCTAAGTGACAGACATTGTGCTACATACTTTGATCGTTAAAGCAAGATAGCTATGCTATTTTCACTTTACATGTAAAGAAAGTATATTCGTAGAGGTTAAGGAACATGTCCAAGGCTACAGAGCCAGTAAGCTACGAAGGTGGTATTAGAATTTAGGGTTCTCTGATTCTTCATGCCCCCAAGCCCTTTTTACAGTGCCACACAAACCCTGCAAGCTCCAGTAATGCAATTTGTTTTTGCCCACCAGTCCTGTATGCAGTCATTTTGGGAAGAGTGAGTCCCCTCTCTTCCCTTTCAGGTTTGCATTGGGACTGGCCATTCTTCTGCTGTGAGACTACCCAGAGTGTACTACTACTTTTGTGTGTCCAGTGTCTGATTAGTGAGGTACAAAGCTTCATTCCCAAGTTTAAACTGGGCCCTTGTGCTGCTGATTTTTTTTGCTTTCTTCTAACCTCTGTCTACTTTTGGTATGCTTCAATGTGTGAGGTATGTCTGCTGAGCTCGGAAGTTCTCCCTCATCAAAAAAGCTGTGACTCTTTGCTTCATAAGGAGGCCCGGTGTTTTCACGGGAAGAAAAAATATGGTGGCATACAGGGCTGCCTTCCTAAAGTGCCAACATACCCCACCTCTATTCTCTCAACAGATTTCCCATTTCTCTTTTTACTTTATTTTTCATTTTAAAGAAATGTTGTCTCCTAGTAACCATATCAAGGGGCTTTTTGCCTCTAGGTTGCAACTGTCACTGCAGGGGTCTGCAGATTTGTTACTGTTTCTCTTTTTCCTGCTACTCTGAGAGTTACATTTGCACAGTGCAAACACCCTATTACTTATTTATTGATAAATTGATTATCATAACGTTCTACAATACACTGCTCCCTCACACTGATTTCTCCTCAAGAACCTGTATTGATTTTCTACTGTCCCAAATTTACTCTCTGTTCTCCCCTCAAGACTGTCACAGGTCAGGAGCACCAGGGTGAGGAGCAGTAGACAGGAGCCTGGACTGAGTGTAGGGCTTCAGGACACGGAGAAAGCATCTCAGAGTATGCTAACTCAACAGCCAGGCTGAAGTGCTGGGTAATAGTCCACAGAATTAGAAAACTTAAACAGCTGTCTAAGGGATTGATTAAAAAAAGGATGGTCCCTTTATGCAGTAAAATGGTATGTTACTGTCTGCCACTTACAATGATAATGCAGATACATATTTATTCATTTAGAAACAGGAGTGTATGTAGGTTTTGTAGGACCTGAAGTTTACATAATTTAGAAACTATCTTTAAGAAAAAAAAATCGGTTCAGATACTTGGGGCTTTGAAGATTAATCTTGATAAACATGCTTCATGAAGAAAGTTGGTTTCTGAACAGGTTGTAAAATTTTGTTCTTAGTTTTGTTTTTGTTTTTGTTTTTGTTTTAAGATGGAGTATTGCTCTTCCACCCAGGCTGGAGTGCAGTGGCTCAGTCTCAGCTCACTGCAACCTCCAGCCTTTGGGTTCAACGTTCTCCCACCTCAGCCTCCCAAGTAGCTGGGATTACAGGCATGTGCCACCACACCCAGCTAATTTGTGTATTTTTAGTAGAGATGGAGTTTCACGATGTCGCCCAGGCTGGTCTCGAACTCCTGAACTCAGATGATCCACTTGCCTCAGCCTCCCAAAGTGCTAGGATTATAGGCGGAAGCCACCGCACCCAGCCCCTCCTCTTAGTTTTAAATGCCTACATACAATAATATATATGTATACGTTTATATCAGAAGAGCCTGACTGGAGATGTGGAGGACTGTTAACTGAGGTTATCTGTTGTATGTTTACTTTTGGTGTATTTATTTTGTTTTTGTCTCTCTGCAATGTAGTGATTATTCATGTGTATAATGTATATACACAAAATACATCTGTATGCATTTTGAATGTGCTTACCAGCCTAACTACAGTGTTTATGTACATTTAGTTTTTAGTCTTAGGGTTTCCAGTCAAAATAGTACTTTCCAAGGTGACTTACATCAGCACCTTTTCTTTAAATGCCAGTTGATATTATTGGTAGCTGGCACTCCAGATATGACTGGAGAAATATACACTAAAGACTTAGTAGTTGATTGTAAAGATAGAAGGCCCATCTTATGTATACACAGGTTCCTTTGCAATGTGACTGTTCTCCTTGCATAAAGAGGTTGATTGAGTTTTCCCACCCCTTGAATCTAAAACTGGATTTGTTGCTTGCTTGGGCAGATGGAATGTGCCAGAATGCTGTGACTCGTGGACCTAAGCCTCCGGAGGCCTGGCAGTTTTTGCTCTTGCCTGCTTGGCACACTGCTACTCCTGAGAAGGAGCTTGAGCACACTACCTGGAGACATGTGGCTCAGCCAACAGGGAGCATCTATCTACTGCCAGATACTGGCCAGATGGCCATGAGGCCATTGTAGACCAACCTGTGTTAGCTGAACTACCTAATACCTGCAGCCACATGACTGACCCCAGGCAAAACCCACAGAACTGTGCAGCTGAGGAAGCCTAAAGTGCTAACCCACCGAACTGTGAGCATATAAAATAGTGGTTGATTTATGCTTCTATCTCTATCTTTAAGGTTTGGTGTAGCAGTATATAAATGATCTTGGCACTGACCCCACCTAGACATTTTTTACTTTCAAGGAGGGTCTTATAACTTACCCCACACAATTTTTTAGAATATTTCCAATAAGGCTATGGATTAGCCAACTTAAAACTGTTGCAGGTCACATGATAAACAGTGCTACTGTTTCTTTACACAAATAAGAAGTCAAGCAATTTTGAAAATTTCATGTTGAATGTATTTCAAATATGAATTTCAAGCAGATTTATATTTGAAAATATCTTGTTTAATTTTACCCATTTTCTTGTGTTAAGACATTTAAATCTTATGTGGTTTTCATAAAGATTCCAGATGCTGGATCTTTAGAATATCAGAAGATAGCCAGAGGTTCCGTTTGTAAATAAGTGACTAGACAGAACTTCCACCTCATAGCATTTTCTCAACCATCATGACCCCCATTTGGCTTCTTTGTAAATTTAATTTTAATTTTTGGATTGAGCTTTAAAATTGGAAATTTTTTGGCTGTGTGTGATGGCTCACCTAAAGTGCTGTAATTGCAGCACTTTGGGAGGCCAAAGTGAACATATCACTTGCGCCCAAAGCTCAAGACCAGCATGGGCAACATGGTGAAACCCCATCTCTACAGGAAATACAAAAGTTAGCTGGGCATGGTGGCAACACTTCTAGTCCCAGCGCTTCCTCAGGAGTCTGAGGTGGGAGGATCACCTGAACCCAGGAGAGCCGGGCTGAAGTGAGCCCTGATGGTTCAACTGCACTCCAGCCTGGGTGACCGAGCATGCCACTGTCTCTAAAAAATTAATTAATTAATTAATTTAAAAACCAGGATATTTTCTATACTTTTTGATTGCTGCCATCTTTTTTTTTCTTGTCTCAATTTGTGTCTGGATTATTGTGTATTTTTTTCTGCACCTTTTCACTTGACGCGTTTGCTCTTTTTCTCCAGTGCCCACCATCATGCCTGGCTAATTTTTGTATTTTTAGTAGAGATGGGTTTCGTCATGTTGCCCAGGCTGGCCTCAAACTCCTGGCCTCAAGTGATCCACCTATCTCAGCCTTCCAAAATGCTGGGATCACAGGTGTGAGCCTGGTCAGCTGGGACCTGCTATGTCAGTGCTGACACAGAACTTATAAGAAAGGCATCCCCTTCTCTCCAGTCTTGGGTATTATCTTTTGGTGCTAAAATTACATTCTCTGACACATAGACTGTCCATCTCTGTGAAGAACCACCAAAATCAAGGCAACACCTGGGTTAAGAACAGTATTTAAACCCATGGCAAGGCAGCCATAGGACACTGTTTAGTGGAGATAATTCAATCACATTGAGAGATTACAGCAGAAACTTTAAAACTACATAACTAATTCTGCTCTTTTCAAAGTTAGGACTGGAAAAGGATGTGAGAAGTTTAGTCCAATAGTTTTTGAAATTATTATGGGCAGAGGAAAATTTTATGCAAACAAAAACTCTGATGAATTCCCAATAGGCATGCCAAGTAAATACAAACCTACTCTAACTGATGTGGTAGCCATCACCTTGTGCACCTCTAGGGCAGGCCCCCAAATAGGCACTTTGTCTGAACTCTATTACTCTGAAAAACAGTTTTAACAATACTTACTAGAACTTCTAAGCAAATGGTATGTTCTGGTAACAACTGCATTAGAAATGCATTGCAACCAAGTAGTCCCAGCTACCTGGGAAGCTGAGAAAGGAGAATCACTTGAATCCAGGAGGCAGAGGTTGTAGTGAGCCAAGGTCGTGCCACTACACTCTAGACTAGGTGAGACTCTATCTTAAAAGAAAACAAACAAACAAAAAAAGAAAACAAAACCAAAACAAAAGAAATGCATCAGTCTACCTACCCTGAAAATGTTTTTTTTTTTTTTTTTTTTTTTTCCTGGAGTGGTCATTTCTTTGTTTTGCTCTAAGAATAAGCTTGTTTTTACAGAGCCAGAAAGCACTGCTCTCTAAATATCAAGTTTTAGCAATCTTAGACTAAACAAATGAGCTTAACTTTAAGAACTTGCAGCTTTCACGATAGCTTCTTTTCCCTGTGCTTATGAATTCATCATTTATACCCTATTCTGGGGAAAATTAAGTCATGCAAGTAAGAACTGCTTATTCTAGAATATATTAAGAAAGATTAGGAAAGAGGAGATTTTAGCATATGTTTCTCCTAAGTTATCCTCTTAGAAGAATTTACACTTTAGAATCATGCATACTTCCCAGGGCTGGTGTGAAAACACACTCAAAATGTTTAGGTCTTCACAGAGGTATGTCGGGTACTAATCTCAATTCTACATCCTCAGTTCCGAACTTCTGTTAAAACTGTGCTGGGTGAATCTCACTGACCTTTCAGAAAAGCCCAGTGCCTATACAGAGAAGGAGGATGTAAGTATCCAAGACCCCTTTTACTAATAATACATTTTGCTGAAGTTGAGGTATTCTACTAGTTGGTTGATGTCTCTAGAGAGGCAAGAAAGTTCATCGATGGCAATTGCTAGAATGCCAGATTCAACTGAAGGGAAAGAGGAATAGACAGGGCTGGTTTCTTTCTCTCCTGACTATACATTTTCTATGTTTTGTTTCCTTCAAGATCTTTCTACCAGCTTCCTAGTTCCAGCTAAGATAGAATAATAGATATTGAACTTACCCTCTTGTAAAAAACAAACACGAAAACAAAGCAAAATATATGAAACAATGGTTTTCAAAGCACTGGACATCAGGCAATGACACACTATGCTGATAAAGAAAGCTAAAGTGCATTTATAGGAATACAAAAATATACAGACCCCCAAAACATAAAATTCACAATATTTGGCATCCAATCAAATAGTAGCAGTCAAGAAAAAAGAAGATATGAATCATAATGAGAAAAAGTAATCAATGGAAACTGATGCAAAATTGGGTCAAGATACAGATATCAAAGCAGTTATTATAACTGTTCCATATGTTCAAAAAGCTAAGTACAATATCTTTGAAAGAATCAAATCAGACTTTAGGAAAGGAGATCTACAATGGCTAAAATTTTAAAATATAATAAATAGGATAAATAACAGATTTGACATTGCAGGAAAAAAAGAACAGTATACTTGAAGATGTAATAATAAAATTTCCCCAACGTGAACGATAGAGAAATAAAAGACCACAAGTGAAGTTGGAACAACTTCATGAAACTTTATATGCATGTAATTACAGTCTCTAAGGGAGGGTAGAAAAACATCTAAATAAATAATGGCTAAAAATTTTCCATATTTGTTGAAATTTTAAACCCACAGATTCAGTAAACAATGAATTCCATACACGAGAAACCTGGAGAAAATTACACCAAGGCTCATCATAATTAAATGAACTAAGAGGAGTGATAAAAGGAGTACTTTAAGAGCAACCAAAAGAGAAAAGAAAAAAAGAAACATTCCATAGATTAATAAAAATAAATGGACAACAGATTTATTTGTAAGAATCAATGCAAAGTCTGTATGTCTGCTCCAGTATGGAGGGTTTTGCTGGCTTTGCTTCCTGATTTGCCTTCTTTGACACGACTCCAAAGAGGATGTTGGAGCACCTCATTACAGCCTCATAAAGCAAAATGTCCAGGCTGACTACTTAACTTTTGCTGGCATGGGTAGTATGAGGAAATTTCCATGGTGTTTGGTTGGAGTATAGTGATAGTTGTCTAAAGAGTTCTGTCTTGTACCCATTGGTCTTTCTGGATCACTGGCTTCTTCACACTCCAAGTTTGTGATATATAGGAAAAAAAAAAAAAAAACAAACCTATAGAACTCACCAATTTGTCATTCTTTTGGTCCTGAGTTCCCTAGACAGTCTGCCTTCTCTTAACCTTTCAGGATCTTTTATGTTTGTTTTATATAAAATGCTCAGGGTTTTTAGTTGTATGTCACTGGACAAACATGAAAGGTATATTTACTTTATTTTCTAAAAGCAAAAGTCTTGACAACTCATTGTTAACAAAATTGCAAACTTAAATCAGTGAAGAAAAAATAGTCTTCCCAAAAATGTTGCTGGGACATTTGGGAATCCACATGAAAAAAATGAACTTGATCATAACTCACATCACATAATGAAATTACCTGGAAATATATTGTAGATCAAAATGTAAAAGTTAAGACTATAATTTTGGTTTTTTTGCAGAATGCATGAAAGAAAATATATGTGGCCTAGGTGATGGAAAAAGTTTTTTCATGTAATACCGAAAGCACAATCCATGAAAGAACAGACTGACGAATTGTACTTCTTAAAACATTTTTTTTTCTTCAAAAGTTACTGTCATGAGAGAGGAAGAAAAAAGACAAGCCACAGAAATAGAGAAAATATTTGTACAGCACTTTTCTGGTTAAAGGCTTTTATCCAAAACATGTAAAAAATGCCTAAAACTCTATAGGAGAGCAAGCAACTCAAATTAAAAATTGGCAAAAGATTTGAAAAGATAATTCATAAAAGAAACACACAAATGAAAAATAAGCATGTAAAAAGGTACTTGTCAACATTATTCATTGGAGAAATGAGAATTAAATTGTGATGATACTACTATGTACACATTAGACTGGTTAAAATTAAAAAGACTGACCACAGCAATTGTTGGTGAGAAACCAGAACTCTCATATACCTGATGTTCACAATATAAAACTGTACACTCACTTTAGCGAACAGTGATAATATTTTATAAAGTTAAATCTGTTGTATGATTTAGTTCTTCCATGTCTATGTATTTACTCAAGAGAATTAAGGCTTAGGTAAATGCAAGCACCTGTACACAAATGTTCACAGCAACTTTATTTGTAATAGTAAAAACCTGAAAGCAACTCAAATATCCATTAACAACTGAATTGATAAATTGTTGTATATCCATACAATGGAATAGCACTCTGCTATAAAAAGGAATAAACTAAACGTAACAAAATGGGTAAATCTTAAAATAATTTCATAGTTGCAGAAACCAGCAAAAGAAAAAAATACTGTTAATACTGTAATGGGTTGAATTCTGTTCCCCAAAAAGAGATGCTGAAGTTCTGATCTCATTACGTGTGAATGTGATCTTACTTTGTAATAACGTCTTTGTAGTTGTATTAATAATTAAGTTGCAACTAGATCATGATGGGTTAGAATGGATCCTAAGTCTAATGACTATTATCTTTACAGGAAGAGGGAGATTTGAAGACACAGAGGAAATAGAAGGGAAAAGGCTGTGTGAAGACAGTCAGTAATTAAGAGTTAGGCTGCCATAAGGGAAGGAATGCCAAGGATTGCTGGCAACCACCAGAAGCCAGAAGCCGCAAGGAAGGATGGATACTTCCCTAGAGCATTTAGAGGTAGCAAAGCCCTGCTGATACCTTTCCTTCAGACTTCCAGCCTCCGGAAGAGTGAGAGAGCACATTTCTGTTGTTTTAAGTCACCCAACTTGTGGCACGTTTAAAATACTGGCCCCAGAAAATCATTGCAAGTACCTATCATATGATTCCATCTATAGACAATTTTAGACGATGACGGAAAACAAATTAGTGGTTTTCTGGGGACAGGGGTGAGGAGAGGCAGGCAGGGAGCAGAAGGAGAGATTTAAAAGGGTATGAAGAAATGTGATGTTCATGGATATATTTATTATATCGTGCTCGTGATGATAGTTTCATAGATGTGTACGCATCAAAACTTGACAAACTTTATACTTCAGGTTGGTGCAGTTTATTGTATGTTGATTGCGCTGTGATTAAAAAGAAAAAAGATCTCACCACTGTGATTTTCAGGACTGCCTTTTTCTTTTCCTGATTGTCTTAACGAAGTTAGTCATGCATTCTCATAGACGGCAGAGTATACATAAGGGGTTGTAAAGTAATGTCATGTAAGCTAGATTTGACATGAAGTCCTATTGGCTGACCTTACTGTATTTTACAAATCGGGGCCAGGTGTGGTGACTTATGCCTGGGGCTTTGGGAGGCGCAGGTGAGAGGATCACTTGAGGCCAAGAATTTGAGGCTGCAATGAGCTATGATCGTGCCACTGCACTACCTCCTAGGTGACAGCAAGAACTTGTCTCTAATAAATAAAAATAAATAAATAAATAAATAAAATCAGGAGATTACACATCAAATTTTATTCTTCCTGATGTTTTAAAAAAGTAACTAACTCTAACACGCTGAGTCCTCCTTCCTGCATGGCAGCAATTGGCTGCCCCTGTGTAGCGGTTGCCACCTTGGATTGTGCCTGCATTTTCCAGTTTTCCTCAGTCCCTGCCTGTTACCTGCCTCTCCTTGTAGACATTTGAGTTACATGACTGTTCTCTGCTCTAAGTTCATGAGGAGAAACTGATTTTCGTTCACCAGGCTGTTTCTGTCACTATGCGGTTTGTATTTCACATTGTTATCTGGAGGAGTGTCCGCTTCCTTTCCTCCTTTCTTGCGTTTTCTTCAGACCCTACTTTCAAAACAGGTCCACTTGTGTCAGCTTGCATAGCTGCGCATGGCCATCGGTCACTTTGAAATGTTCAGTTCTAAGGGCTGGATTAAATACTTCTTTTTCTATAGGTGATTCTTATCTCTATCCATCATAATAAAAAGAATGATCTAAAATAACAAGCTCTATAAATAAAAATTCGTGTAAATGTTAAGCGTAATTCATCAGATTCAAATTAAACTCCTAAAATTGTACTGAAAACAGGATTCATTTTATGTCTCTTTGTTTAAAAATTACTGTCTTGACTCGTATTGGACATTAAACCCTCAATGGAATTTATGATTTGGAATTAATGGTATTGCTCTCTAGCGCTGCAGTGATGGTACCCTTCGCTTTCCCGCAGAGGCACAGGACCTAAGGCCAGTGAGGTTAAGCTTCTTGCATTTGCTTTGCAGTCTTCTTTTTTCTTTATATGTTCACTGTAAATATGTGCCAAAAATGAACAATATAAGAATGTGTCATTCTTGAAAAAGAATTCCCCTTTGTCATTTTAATTTGGCATTGAGACTTTGATTTCTATCAGCTGGAAAAAGTGAAAACTGATCTTTATATAGAATATTCTTCAAATTGCATTTTTGTAATGTTTCAACAGTTTCACTTGTATCCAGCCATCCATAGTAAGCATTTGTAAAACTTTTATATAAATTTTTGAATACAAATGTTAATTGCGAATTCCTGTTTCTAAAACATTTTACTTTTTATTTAGGGAGTTTGTTATGTCCCTGGGAAACTCCACTCAGAAGAAAAGGCTACAGTAAATCTTTGTAACTAGTCTTGTAGTTCTAAGGCATTTGCTGGGGGTTGAAAGTGACTAAAAATTATAGTGCCTTTGAAAACTTAGAATCACATAAAAACCTGCACATGGATACTTTTTAGCAACTTTATTCATAACTGCCCAGACTCAGAGGAAACAAAAATGTCCTTCAGTAGGAGAATGAATACATAAATGGTGGTACTTCCAGAAAATGGAATATGACTCAGTGCTAAAAGAAAATGAGGTATTTTCCAATGAGAAGGGAAAGAAACTTAAATGCATACTACTAAGTGAAATAAGCTTATCTGAAATGCTACATATTATGATTCTAACTATATGACATTCTGGGAAAGGTAAAATATGGACACAGTAAAAAGATCAGTGCTTGCCAGGGGTTAAGAGGATAGAAAGAATGAATAGGCAGAGCACAGAGGATTTTTAGGGCAGTAAAAATATTCTATGATACTACAATAGTGGATACATGTCATTTGCCATTTGTCCAAACCCACAAAATGTACAACACCAAGAGTGAATCCTAATGTAAACTATGGCCTTTGGGTTATAATGACTTCAATGTAGGTTCATTGATTTCAGCCAATGTGCCATTGTGTTGTGGGATGGTATCAGTTTCGGAGATTGTGCATATGTACGGAAAGGGGTATATAGGAACTTTGTACTTTCCGTTCAGTTTCACTGTGAATCTAAAATTGATCTGAAAAATAAAGTTTATTAATCAAAAAGTTTCTGGTAAGCACTTGGGATGGAGAAACTTTTACATGTTGAAAATAACATGGGTTTTGGAATAAGAAAGACATTATTTGAATCTTGACTCCACCAATTTTTAGTCTAACAACTATGAAATTTAAATTTGCTGGACCTCCGTTTTCTCATGAATAAAATGAGTGAGTAATATTCACCTTGCAGGATTGTTATGAGGAATAAGCTGAGATAACTTCTGACAAACTCAACAAATGGCAGCAGTTATTATTTGTAATGCATTTCAGGTCTGGGGCAAGGAGATTGATCATCCATATCAGTGGGAGAAGGAGGAGAGATGCCCATTGCTATCAGACCCTCAGGGGTTGGAGGACTTTTGGAGTGAAGAGATAAAACTGCACTTCTCAGAAGCAGTGTACAGCAGACAGATAAAAGATTAAAGTGGCTAATTTCAAGTATACTGTTTTAAAATTTTACCTTTTACTCTAGCAGTGAAAACATGAGATCGCCTTGGATAAACTGATGCTATTTAAAGAAGTGGCGTATATGCCTGCACCCCTGAAAAAGCGTTAGAAATTATACATAGAAAGCCTTTATTTCTTAATGAGATTTCCCTTCAAATATTAGAAAGTTGACTGATGTTCCCGAAACTAGAGAAAAGAAAAATGCATACATGAAAACAGTTACTGGGAGTCCCAGTATATTAGATCCTGATCACTAATCTTATTGAGAAATTAAACTTGCAAGTAGGCATATAAATGGAAAACAATGACAGGGAAAATATTTTGAGAAATATATAAAGAGAAAAACGAAGGCAATCGTGGGAGTAGGTAACCATAAGAACTGTCAAATAGCTTCTTTTCTGTTTTCTCCGTTACTCCACACCAAAGTTTCCTTTTGGTTTTTCACTTAAAAACCAAAAATAATGTCAAGCAGTCGAGCTCCTTAGTCTGCCATAGCATCCATTCTTTCCTTTCCTCTTTGTAACAGGCTCCTGCCTCCTCCACTGCAGCACCATTTTTTGTTATTATATTCTTTCTTCCTCCCAGCCCATGGACTTCAGGGAAACCAGACCTTTCTCCTCAGTCTAGGCATTGATATCACAGACCTAAGATAATTTCTATTTGGGCCAATGAGACATGAGAGAAGATTTGCTAAGGGCTTTTGAGGAAAAGACCACTGGAAAAGATACTCTGTCTTCATCTCGTCACCATGGAGTTGCAAGTGAAAAGCTCAGAACTACCACAATTACTTTTCCACCATAGGAAACTTAACCTATGAACAAAATTAGTACACAGTGGAGGACTTAGTGGAGGGACTTACAGAAAAACTGGCCTAGAGTTACTGGCTTGTTCCAAGCTCCATGATGCCCTCCTCTGGATTTCTATATATCTGAGTCAATATAGATTTTTCTTTGAGTCAGCTGAAATCAATTTATTATTTGCAGCTGAAAGCTAGTATCAACCAGCTAATGAACCATTAAAAAATGATTATTTTTGACATGTTGGCTTTTATTGACATTGTGCACAAAAATGTTAACAAGGATCTGGAGGAACCTTTACGATCATGGCACAGGAGAAAAGAAAATCAGGAATTTGATACTCTGGGAAAATAATTCTAAAGAGGCAGCTGACTTGCCATGTGATGCTAACACTGGATGATTAAGCCCGTACACTAATATCTTTTTAATTTACTTTTTATTTGGACAGTTTTGTGAATTGTTATGTGACCTTATACCCATCTGGGTTAGAGACACAGCAGAAACACCATAAATAACATGTAAGAGAGCTGGAATAAACTCGGTGGAACTTAATAATATCATGGATAGTTGAAGCTGGGTAATATTGACAATTATAGCAAAGTTGAAGGCAGATAATTTCGTATGAATGGATGTAATGTAATGTCAAATCTAGGTGCAGTAGTATTTTATGACCAGGTTTATTAACAGGTATTTTTAAAAGGATGGAATGTGTTATTAAATTATGGAGATAGAATCACACTGATATTTTCCATGATGAAAACAACCTGTCTTGATTTTTTAATATATGAGTAATTTCCAATATACAGATAAAGGCACACATTCCGTAATTATCTTGGATGGACTTTAGCCTGCTTTCAATTTTACTTGTAAATATTCTTAATGGGACTAGGATTAGAACACTATTCCTGCAGAATCAATGTAATATGTCATTCATGATGAAATAAGTATATATCTTATATTTATAAGATATATGTAAATGAATTAGTAGTTGAATAAGTAAGTGAATTAATCAATTAATGAAGATTATATTCACCTCTGTTTCAATGATTACTTAAGCTACTGTGCTATTTAAGGAGTATCTAGATAGTTTATTAACAGGTATTTTTAAAAGGATGGAATGTGTTGTTTATAGATGATGGATTCTACAAACAACTCATGAAACTCTTCACATTTCTTTATTGCCAGACTTCACACTACACTTTTTTTCTGAGTTCATCTTTCCAGATGCCTATAGAGCATTTTCATATGCATGCCCCACAATCAGTGCAATAAATATCCCAAATTAGGCCGACTTGTCATTGTGATCTTCTTCCCATCTGGTTCCACTTGTCAGTTGGTGGTATAACTTTCTCCCAGTTACTAAGGAGTACATTCTTCATTATTATTGCCTTTTTCACCTTTACTATGTGTCTTGGGTAGCCACAGAGTCCTGTTTGTTCTGCTTTACAGTGCTCCTTCTTCCTAGTCTCATGGCTATGGCCCTTAGCTCACTCGTTGTAGATATGTAACCCTTTTTTCAGATTCTACTTACCCCCAATTTAAACCATCCTATGTTCTTTCCCATACTTTAATCTTTCTAAAACATTGTTTTCACTATCACTTTCTTTGGCTTGAGGACTCACAGTAATTGGATGTTGCTTGAAGTTTGAAATCTAATTGTATTAGACTATTATTCTTTTATCATTGGTCTAATATTACATACAAAAGTTATCTTTTAAATATTCTCAGAATACACTTTCTGCTATAACCAGATTGGTTTCTGGTATTTACAGACATATTTCCAGTGCCACACCTTTGCTTACGTTGTCTCTGCCAGAGATACTGATTTCCAAACCCTTCTACAGTTCAATCCTTTCTCTTGTTCTTTTACCTTTACCCTAACTCTCAACCTAGATACCTATGCCATGCTTTCTTTCAGGTCCAGCTAAGATCTGACTATGTCAGTTCATAGTTATTCCTCTCTGAAGGAGCATACTCCCAAGCCAAAATTGTTTGGTATTGCCTTAGTTGTTTGAAGTTATAAAATTAGATGCCAATATTGTGTAGCTTTAGCAGGAATGAGACTTTGGTCCCATCTCTGCCTGGATCCAGGCAGTGGGGAGCCCTGAAGCCATGATTCCAGTTGTAATATAACTTGGTGGTTATCTACTCACTATGATTTTTCTCTTTGTGGCTTCCCCAATAGGGATTTCTCTAATGGAAAATGGTAATTAAATAATGACTTAAAAAATTATTCCTTACACTTAAATGCATTGTGGTTGTATGATCTACTCTGTGATTTGAGAATCCTTTAAGACAATTTAATAATATTTAGAAAAAATAGTACCATCTGGGCTCTATTATAACCTGTAAAAAAGATAGAATACAAATTAGTATGTAATAATTATTGAGTATGTAAAAACATATGTACTCAAAAAAAGACAAGAATATCAATAATAGCAGTGGTCATTTTGCGTGGTACTACTATTAGTGACATGCTATCATTTAAAATACTTTTTACACTGGGTACGATGGCTCATGCCTGTAATCCTAGCACTTTGGGAGGCCAAGGTGGGCAGATCCCTGAGGTCAGCAGTTTGTGACCAGCCTGACCAACATGGAGAAACCCTATCTCTGCTAAAAATACAAAATGATCCAGACTTGGTGGCACATACCTGTAACTCCAGCTACTTGGGAGGCTGAGGCAGGAGAATGGCTTGAATCCCGAAGGTGGAGGTTGCAGTGAGCCGAGATCACACCATCGCACTCCAGCCTGGGCAACAAGAGCAAAACTCTGTCTCAAAAATAAGTAAATAAATAAATAAGTTAAATTAAATTAAATACTTTTTAGTGCTTCTCAAAATGTGTGCAATAAATAAGAATTACTTTTATAGTCAATAAAATGTAAACTTAATTTTCAAATACATATTTTAAGTTATTCCTCGATTTTTAGCTCATGGCTTAGGCCATAACTAGTTAGAAGGCTTTATCTTATTATGCAAAGCATGTTGGCTTCCTCTTTCTTTGACCTCACACTTCAAAAAGAGGTTCTTCCACAGCCTTGTATCCCAAGATGACTACCCCTAGTTACATAAGAACATAGCCTATGACTTTCAAATTATTGCTTTTCTTCTTTCTTTTCCTTTTATCTTTTTTTTCTAGATACAGAATCTTGTTCTCTTACCAGGCTGGAATGCAATTGTGCAGTCATAGCTCATCATAGTCTTGACCCTACTGGGTAGCTATGGGACTACAGGCATCGACCACCAGGCCCAGCTATCTTAGTCATTCTCCGGCTGGTAATAAAGACATACCCGAGACTGGGTAATTTTTAAAGAAAAAGAGATGTAATGGACTCACAGTTCCACATGGCTCGGGAAGCTATGGCTGAAGGTGAAGGAGGAGCAAAGGCACGTTGTATTAATTCATTTTCATGCTGCTGATACCTACCTGAGACTAGGAAGAAAATTAGGTTTAATTGGACTTACATTTCCATGTGACTGGGGAGGTTTCAGAATCATGGGAGGCAAAAGGCACTTCTTACACGGTGATGGCAAGAGAAAAATGAGGAAGAAGCAAGAGTAGAAACCCCTAGTAAACTTGTCAGATCTCCTGAAACTTATTCACTATCTTAAGAATAGCATGCGAAAGACCAGCCCCCATGATTCAATTACCTCCCCAAGTCCCTCCCACAACATATGAGGATTCTGGGAGATACAATTGAAGTTGAGATTTGGGTAGGGACACAGCCAAACCATATAATACATCCTATATGGCAGCAGGCAAGAGAGTGTGTGCAGGGGACTTGCCCTTTATAAAACCACCAGATCTTGTGAGACTTATTCACTATCACATGAACAGTGTGAGAAAACTTGCCCCAGTGATTCAATTACCTCCCACAACACATGGAGTTTATGGAAGATACAATTTAAGATGATATTTAGGTGGGGACACAGCCAAACCATATCACTCAGTCTAATTAAAAAAAAAAATTTTTAAGAGAATGGGTCTTGCAATATTGTGCAGGAAGGTCTCAGACTCGTAGCTCCAAGCAATCTCCACACTTCAGCCTTCTGGGCTTTCAGATGTAAGGCACCTAGCCTGGTCTATTGCTGTTCTTTATCTTGGGTTCTTAGGTGACATAGTAATCTCACTCCTAAGAATCTACCTCAAAGATTCACTGGCAAAAAGTTAAAAGACATATTTGCACACTACTTATTACAAAATCATTTATAGTAAATGACTAGAAAAAATGACAGTGTCTACCAATTGGGACTGATTGATGAAACAATATTGTATTCATACAAAAAATCCTGTTCAATTGTTTAAGGAAATAAGGAATACCTCTATATAGTTCTATGTAACAATCTCTGGGATATATTGTTCACTTAAAAATATAATGCAGACAAAGTCATGCTTAATATCAGCTATTTATACAGGAAAGTAGGATAAAATAATTTTTTTCTTCATTCATTCAACAAATACACATTTATTTGTATCACTAATGATGCAGTACATGTATGTTACACCAATGGCATTCTTATCACATTCCCATTAGGAAGATTTACGAGTGAAATTCAAAGACTTGAGTTATCTTTGCTTTTTTTTTTTTCCTCACTAGCCTTTTTATAAAGTGAATCCATTAGACAGAAATTTTGTCAATTCTATATTCAAAATATATTCCAAATCCTGTGACTTCTCGCCATCTTCTCAACTATCCTCCCACCTAACTGTTATCTCTCATCTAAATATAGCAAAACCTGTTTTCTACTTCTTGTGTCCACTCTTGCATCATGAAAGCCTACTCACCATAGAAGAGACAAAATAGGCATTTTAATCCAACTTCTTAAAATCTCCAGTGAATAACACATTTCAAATAAAATCTAGACTCCTGACGATGGCCTATGAGACTTGCTCTGGGTCTTCTTATTCTATCACTTTTATCTTTATTAACTATAATTAGGCTACAAAATCTGGTCCTACAATCTGGCAAGCTGTCTTGCTCAGAAACTTTGCTGTTCCCTCTGCTTAGAATTCTCCCTTCTTAGTGCATCACTGGATTGATTCCTTATTCTCATATTGCGTAAACGTCCTTTCTTCTGCAGGCCTTCTCTAACCACCCTATATTAAATAGCCTTGATCTTATTTCAGTTCTGCTCTGCCGCTTTTCTGCTTTTTTTTTTCCCAGAGTTATTTTTAAGTGTCTGAAGTTATACTAAATTACTAAATTATAATTGTTTCCCTAACTAGAAGGTATGCCTCTGGAGAGCCAACAGGGTCTTTTTTTTTTTTTTTTGACCACCCAATTCCTGGTTCCATGCATGTGGTAGGAACTCAGTAAATATTTGTTAAGAAAATGATTGAATTTTTACAAAATGAGGCTAACTTACAGAGGCTAAATGGGGAAGTGGGAAACGGGAAGTGGAGTGAAAGTAAGAAGTGGTACTTCCACGTACAGCTGAGAGTAACCATGATTATCAATTGTGTTGTTTCACATCACTACCATCTGGATTTGCCAGCAACACTGCTCTATAGAGCCCATGTCATTGTTCCCACATTTCCAAAGTGCTCCCAAGGTGTCTGTGTGTGTGTGTGTGTGCATGTGCACGCATGTGTGTGTATTCATGTGTGTGTGTGTATGTGTGTGCGTGCGTGCATGATCATGTGTATGTGTAGGCAGACTTCTCCAATAGACATGAAGATTAATGGACTGACAGTTTTAACTACTGCTGCTTCTCTTTCCACCAGTAAGATGTTAGTGGCCAAACCCAGTGGTCCGTTCATTAACACCACAGGGGCTTAGCAACAAGAGACGGGCAGAGAGGTGTTGGGCCCAGTTTTGGCCCCAGCAGCACAACAGCAGGGTTTGAGAGCTGGTTGAATGGGCTGAATGACCTGTAACTCTTTGCATTCTTCATCTTTTCAGGTCAGCAAAGGTCCAGTGAGGGTGCCATCAGGTACTGCTGGGTGTCTCCCAACTTGTCAACTTCTTTTTTTCTTTTGTGAGACAGAGTCTCACTTTGTAGCCCAGGCTGGAGTGCAGTGTTGTGATCTCGGCTCACTGAAATCTCCATTTCCTGGGTTCAAGTGATTCTTGTGCCTCAGCCTCCCAAGTAGCTGGTACTATAAGTGTGTGCCACCACGCCTAGCTAACTTTTGTGTTTTAAGTATAGATGAGGTTTCTCCATGTTGCCCAGATTGGTCTCAGCCTCCGAAAGTGCTGGGATTGCAGGCGTGATTTACCATGCCCAGCCTTTATCAACTTTTATTTCTCTTATTCTGATATTATATCCATGGGGTCTCAATTGTGGAAATCAATCAATCAATCTATCCATCCCCTATCTAGATACATATCTATCTATGTATCTATCTATCTCTATTTACCTAATGCCTATCAAATAGGTAGGTAGATGATATAGTCATAAGGCATATCTAGATAGACAGATAAATAGATAGATGTAGGGATAATGCACATAAGCATTCGGGACTTTGATAGAATAAGCACTTCAAATCTTAGCAATTATGATGTCTAGACACAAATTCTGAAAATCAGTGTGGTCACGCCATTCTTTCTAGCCGACTGGTTGTATCACATGCAAGATCAAAATGCTGTGACCTGCACTGTCTTCTTCTCTGCTGCATTGGAGAAATTTCCACTCCCCTGCTGCTCACCCTTGATATCCTCTTTCCTTTCTCTATCCCTATTGTAGCCTATGTCAACAGAAGTACTTAAATGCAATGTGTTATAAGTCTCAGTTTTATATGAGGAAATGTTCACATTTGATATCTAAAAAAATACAAAATTTTTTGATATGTAACATAAAAGTCATCATGACTAGGCCCAAATGAAAATTTCACATACACATTTTACAATAGTAATAATTTATTTTCATGCACAATTAGTGTGAAAATAACTTTGAATATTTTAATGTAAATAATGAGCTGAAAAAAATCAAGGAAGTCATATGCATTTGAAATCCCAAGCACATTTGATGAGATTGTATTTGCTTTAAAACATTTTTAAAAATAAAATCCACATAGTATTTTTATCTAGATTTCAGTGGAGTGGAAAAAATATACTGGTAAGTGTTCTATAAAAGTTATTGAATTAAGGTGCAGATACCTGCTTTTTTGAAAACAATTAAAAAATAGGAATACATGGAAGATCAAAAGTTATTCATTAGGATTTACCAAACAGGGAAACAATTAAATCCAATAAATATTATTTTGCTTTGAATAACTGAAGTTTGAAAAGGATGTAATAGAAGCAACTTTAAAAAATTGAGCAGTTTTGTTTTGTCTATATTATTAAAAATTTAAAACATAAACAGTAGAAGGAATACTACAAAAAAGCTCCCATGTACCTCCCAGTTATATTTATAATTATTAAAACTATTGCCATATTTGCTTCATCTATTTTTCTGAAGTTTTAAAAAATAAATCATGGACATCATGACATTTATCTCTAAATTCTTCAGAGTACATCTCTTAAAAAATAAGGACTGTTATCCAAATAACTATAATTCTATTATCACAGTTAAAAATATAATCATAATTACCTTATTCTATCTACTGAGCTCATCGTCGAATTTTCCATCTCATTCAAAATGCCTTCTACAATTATAGTTATTGGAACCAGGATCCTCATGAGGGACACTCATTGCATTTATTTGTGATGTCTCTTGTATGTTTTAATTTAGAACATTCATTTTTTTCTCCCTTCCTCTTTTTTTCATCTTAATGATGTTAACTTGTTGATGTGACTGAGCCAATCGTGTTGTAGAAAAGACTACTGTTTGAATTTGTTTGTTTCCCAGTGGTGTTGCTTTAACTTGTACTTTCATATTTTTCTATAAACCAGAAGCTCCGTCTTTAAGAGTGATTATATTCAGGTTGAATATTTGTGGGGTTAATGCTTTATGAGTAATGTCTCCCACCTTCTGTTGTATGCTATTCCGAGATTCATGATGTCTGGCCGTCTCTCCACTGTTATGCCATGACTGACCCGAGTCAAGCTGGTCCCAGCCAGATGCTTCTCAAAGCCACATTCTCCCCTTCCGACCAACAGTCTCTACAGCAATGCTGTAGCACCACTCAGTCGATAGATTTTAAGAATGACTACTTTTTTTGAAAATAGACATCTTTGTATAAATTCATATTTAAATACACTTAATTTTGAAAAGCCCCTAGAGTATGTGAAAAAAAAAAGTTCTTGACTTTGAAATATGGCGGTCTGACATCAACTTTCTATAATGGGTAATAGAAACACTGTTTTAGACTAATTACTGTAACAAATTAATTTTTCCTGAAGGATAAACTCAAAATTTCTTTAAAACTTTCTTTTGTGTTCAACTAAATATAAATACTGATGTTTCATTCATGCTGCAAAAACTATGATAGCTTTGCTGTGTAGGCACTCAGAGGTCCTGGCAGTGTCTCTTTTCTGGGGCTCTCGGGACATGGAACACAAGTGTGCTTTGTACGCTCTGCTGCGCTTCTCAAACCGTGCCTTCTGCCAGTCAAAACTGACCGGCAGTCACTTTTGCCATGCCAGGCTCTTGCATCGGTTTCTGGGATCCTGCTGTGCCAGGCTCTTGCATCGATTTCTGGGCTTTGCCAGTTCCTAAAGCTGGCAATAGGACTTGTGTTATAAAATTCATGTTGTAACACTTCCTGCTCACTTTTTAAATCCTGGGTAAATGCAATACTCTTTAATGTTTCTTTGGGAGGGTACTTAAACATTTCTTTTGAATTTTGGACTCTGGGCACATGGACTTTCTGGTATATTTTTATAAAAGCTGATATAATTTATGCAATTTAAATAAAGATTAAATAAATGATTTTAATCAAAATTGACTGTGAGTTTGCTGTGTTTGCCATTGGGCATCATTTGCTTATTTAATGGAATATACACTAGATTGACTTGTAGTTTAGCAACATTTCAGAATGGAATCTAGAATGTGGCACTTGAGTTTTATAATACTTTTAGTGACATTATTCTTGGAAATTGTTATATATTTAGAGTAAGCGGGAGAGTGGATCAATCGTGTACTTAGTGTTTAGCTTAGTAGATATAAATCTCAGGATACTTCGTCCTTGTTTTATTTTTGTATTAGAGAAAATATGCTCTTTAAAAGATAGATTACTGAAAAAATGCAAGAGTTAGAAATACTAAAAAGGTGGACAAAGGAGAAGGTAGAAATAGAAACTGATTTATTTTCCACAGTTATGAGTAATCTGCTTTCATTTTTAGTTGCCGCCTTTGACTAGAAAAGATGATATAGTGTATGTTCTCCAAACTGTTATGTAAAGTTTTATTTTTCCATGAGTTCTTAAGCTAGAAGCCAAAACAATGTTTTTCTGGGCCTAAGTGCATTGCTTGATCTTCCAAAGCCTATTTCATGGTCTGCTAGATTCTAATGGAGGTGGTTGGTAATGAGATAATATTTATTTATATAAAAAATAAATTTACAATAGAGTGCAAAAAGCAGGTAAGCAAGCAGTACCAGCTTTTAAAAATTCATCATGAAACCATGTGAATGTTTCTAGTTTCTCCAAGAGAACACTTTCTCCACATACACTAGAAATTCTTCAGGCATATACCTATAAACACATGTATGTTCCAAACTCACAGGGACATGAGTACTTCAGGGTTTCCTGGTGGGTATTTCCTGCCATCTAATTAACCCTGTAGCATTCTTATTATCCCCAGAGATATTCATTATCTTGCTGCCTACCTTCAAATAAATAGGAAATGTTAATTTTTTCTTTGCTTTAAGTAAGTCCTATGTACCACTTAAGTGATTTATACATTTCACCATCTAAGAACAGTAAAAGAAATTTCTATAGTGTTTTTTCATGACCTTGATAGCTGGTGTCTTCACATTTCCGACTGACAATGTGCAGAAGGCCTCTTGCTCAAAGCTCTGCAGTAATTTATTGCTGCATTGCAGATTACGTTTAATTTCTTTAAAAAAAAAATCAACCTTCTGAGGTCCTTGTTGATGTTTGGGCTACAGAATCCAAAGCCACAGTCTGCTCCATCTAGGAAGAATCATTTCATATAGATAGAACTTAATGTGATTCATAAATTTGCTTTATGCCAAAAAACATATATCGTGTTACCTTGATTAGCAAAAACTCTGGTAATTAGTCTCCTTTATAATGAAGTTGGCAGTGTTAAAACTGTGGAAAGCAAAGCTTTGTGTGTGGCTAGGCTTGACAAGTGTCTCTACACAGCTTCTGCTTGTTCTGCTTAAATAGACAGGGCTGCAATGAGCAAAGTGGTGAGGCTTTCACAATATACCTCACCTCTTTTTGCCTTACCCACCTTAAGCTAGTTTGTCCCTATTCTCTTCTACTAGAAGAGATTTTAGCAACTCCTAGTTGACTACTAGGAGAGAGAATACTCTTTGGTGAGCAGGTCGCAAAGTATTAATCCATGCCTTGCATTTGCTGTGTTTGGGCAGCAAAATTGTTTTGTTTGCTCATACCTTGTTGCTTTGCTTGCTTGTTTTAATAAAATAGTTATTATCCCAGCACTTTGGGAGGCCGAGGCGAGTGGATCACGAGGTCAAGAGATCAGTTTTCTACCTGTTCATTTCAATTGTGAAGGGAAAGATTAGGTTTTCTCTTAAAATAATATCAGACCTTGGGAAGGAAGTGTGTAAGAGAAGCTCTCAAGGATGGGAAAGTGAAATTGAGTTACTGCTATTAAAAATGAGAAGGGAGACAGGAGGCATCAGCTTTTTTTTCCCCCAGCATATTCCTCCAACACACCCTCCATTCCTGAGTTCCTGTTGGCAAGTATAGGAGTGGCTGGAACTACATCAGACTATGCCAACATTTGAGTGTCTTACCGACACTTATGCCACCCTCCCCTTCAGCAAGTCAGTTGGTGAGCCTTCTCCAACCAACCACTATTCAAACCTTCCACTCTTGACTGTAGAGTTAATATTGTATTTCTTCCCCAATATTCTTTAGTGTGATTTCTCCTCGTTTACTTCTATGCTAAATCTTAAGAGGCCTATTTTATGTTTTCCCACAGATTTGATGCTATTTCCTTTAGCATTGTGTCATATTTTCATACCATATGTCATATTTTTTTACTCCCCTACATGAAGTTCTGAGGCTAACACCTCAGTCTTTTGTATTTTTTTCTGTCTTGCTTATGAAATGCCTGATGGATAAGCATGTCACAGTCTCTTCATTAATAGAGGTATTACGGCAAGTGAGTGCTAATGTCCCACTGGAAATAAGCCTGCAGGAATGCTCCTATTTTCGATAGGTTTTATTTGCTGAATGTCTCCCTAGTGCATTCTTTAAGAGTAAAGTAAGAAAAATGCATTTCTTATGCTTGACATTTGGGTCTTATTGTTTTTATTCACAGTTGTATAGCTGCTACCGAAGGCTGCTTTGTAACATTTCTTATGCTAGAAACCTGTTGGTCATAAAGTTCTCACTCTGGGCACCTTCATTTGGCCTCAAGTTGGGCCTGCTGGCTGAACAGTGGCTGTGGACAGGGACCAATCCTGGTGCACTTCTTCAGCTCTCATCAAGGCAGAATCCTCGATGGTGCTTTTCATTTTATCCCATGCGGGGCTTGCGGTAATGAGATTTTACTATCAAATATTTCTTGGGGTGTTGGTGGTATAAAAATAAAGTCCAGAGAGGGAGAATATTTCTTTCTCATGTGCTCTTAGAGACAAATGCTTAGTTACTGAAGTATGTCCAGATGCATACCAGATAAGTGCAGGGACTGGAATGTAAACTGAGAGATCAGGGAAGAGTGGGCCACCAGAGAGAGGGCATTGGATGAGGGACAGAGGAATAGTGTGAGCTTTAAGCAAAAATCTGGATGGAAGTTCAAGGGGGTGTTCTTTAAATGAATTCGGTTTTCCTTCTTATTTTACCTACTTCCCAAACATGTAAGCATTTCCAAGCATTCTATCTACAACAACACTTTTAGTGGAGAACTCAGCCAGTCAGAGTTTTGGCCCCAAGCGTTCTGAGGGATCCACTTGAATAAAATTTTCAACAGTATGGATCGCTGCCATTAAATATATAATTACATTTAGAAGTCATTTTGATACTAATACAAATGCAACAAAGTAAAATTTAATTTTTTGGCTGAATTATCTTCCTGGTACGGTATTATTGTATCTGACAATGAAATTAAGTTCTAAAATCAGCACAAAGGCAACATTTCAGCCAAAATTGCCTTTCAACATCCTTTAAATGTCCATAAAATAATGCAAATATAGCTTTGTATGTATACAACTGTATGCTAATTCTTAGGCATACCGAGTTTGAAACTCTCTGTTAGATTAAATGAAAAAATAAAAGGAACTTCTAAATGCATATATTTGAACCTTAAAAGTACTCAGGTTTTACACTAAATCTAAAGTGCCTATAAGTGAATTAAAGACAGGGGAGACTTTAAACAGTTCCTATCTGCCTGCAGATTTACTCCTTAGTCGATGCTCAATAAATGTCTTTAAAGTTATAGATCTCAGGAAATGCATCTTGTCAAAAGAATTAACTTGACACGTTAAACATGAGGAAGAAGAAAAAAAAAGTTTTTTTGGCAGAAAATTTAGAATTTGACTTATGAAAATGTGGGAAAGTAAATCATGAAGAAAATATAAACTTCAAAGCAGTTGAAACAGTACCATGTTCAATGTGAGAGTCAAGAAATAAGGAAGAACTAGGAATGAAAGTATTTGTGCTGTCAGGGTCTGATTGTCTCAGTAACTCTCAACATACACATATTTTAGTTCAAGGAAATCCATCAATTTGTGCAATATAATTTCAGCACTGTCATCTCATCTATCATCACAGGCATAATGAATATTTGTGCAAAATGAAAGAAAAAATACAATTACAGTATCGTAAATATCCAGTGTGGGAAAGAATAGAAAACATAATCTAGATAAGTAGAAAGTTTTAAAAAGTGTTCTTAGAATTACACCACCCTCATATATCACTATTATGTTGGCATTTTGCTTCTAATCATAGTTTCACACATCACACACATGCACACACACACACACACACACTCACACACACATACACACGGAGGAAGAAGTCTGATGCCAGAATTCTCCCACTTAAGTAATATCAACGTTCAGAAAATGCAAGTGCTCAGGCTCTGCATTGATGTTAAAAAGTTTTTATGATGAAAAATTTCAAAATATATGGAAAAGGAATCACAATTGTTTTTAGAATCCCTTACCCATCTTCAACAGCTAGCAAATCATGGCCTATCTTCTTTCATTTGTGTTCTCACCTATTCTTTCATCTCGTTTGTGATTTTGAAACAAATCCTAGTATGTGTTTCCAAAAGATAAGAATTGTTTTCTTAAAAACATAACCAAAAAGATTACCAAAAATAAATATAATTAATAAGATTCCTCCTTGTCATCAAAATCCAGTTAGTGTTTAAATTTCCAAGTGTCTCCTAAATCACAGTTTTTAATGTTTATTTAAAATTTTGTTGAATTTACTGAAATTATTTGAATCAGGTGCACACATGATGATTGATATGATTTTATAATTGATATAATTTTAAAAAGCCTCTTTCAATTATGGGTTTCATACCTTTTTATTTTTTTCTGTATTATTTATTTGTTGAAGAAACCACATAATCTGTTCTGTATGTTCCCACAGCAAATTCTTTATGAATTTTGATTCAGATAAAACCTCAAGAATTACAGCTACCTCTGACTTAACATGAGATAAAAACATGTTAGAAATTATGGACAGATATAATTAGGAATGCACAGTGTCTGAAGAATAGCTTTTTATATTGAAATTTCTTTGGCATTAAAATGTACACATATGATTATTTAATTTTCAACATAAATACATGAGGTTTTTCAGAAATTAATTTTTAAGAGAGTCTATCCTTTGGATGTAAAACATATGCTATACTACTATGTCAAATTTCTAGAGCTGCTTGTCATGTAAATTATTCAATGCCATCGGCTGAAAATAAATGATATGAGGGATTTAAATGTCTTCTTTTGTGGCAAGCTTGTAGAAATACCAAATAAGGCAGTAAAAAACATGCAATAGAAAATAAGTAAATTGGTATCTGAAAAGTATTATTGCTCTGAAACTCTCAAAGGCGTTACACATTTTGCTCTTGTTCAATGTTCACTGTTCAAGAAATAGGGATGTGCTCATGCTGATTCAAGTTGTCAGGATACACGGGAAAGAGCAGAGGACTAGAGGGCTCTCTGTACAGTCCTGGAATAACTGGAACAGCCATGTGGTCAGGACTCCTTGGGGAACAGCAGTTGTCTTGCAGTTAACCAACAGGACTCCTGTGTACCCAGAAGCCACTCTAGAAGCTGTACCTGCTGGAGCCAGCATCCTGACGTTGGAGGGGCTCCACAAGAGAGTGACCCACAGAGCATCATCTCTGCTTCTATTGTTCTTGCCTTGGACCAGCAGACTTCTCTTCATTCTCCTTTTGTCGTAGTTTTTGATCCCCTGGGCTTCTAACGCCTCATGACTTCTACAGGATCATAGCTCCTTCTTACTGCTCTCACTTTGAGATTCCGCTTCTGATCGTGCTACCTACTCCTGTCTCCTTGTTCGCTTTGCACTCAAACATTCCCTTCAGCCCCCTTCAGAGCCTCTGAAGTTATTTCCCATTGTTTTTCTTCTTGCAGAGCATGGGTATCAGAAATGCTTTTTTTCAGTGTTTGCTTTCTGGGGAAATCTATCTATTTTTATACTCCCTAGCTTAACTAGTGGTATCAATTATCCAAACCACAAACCTGTGAGTCATCCTTTTCTCATCTCGGCTAACCTAATGGCCACTGACTTCTATTGATTCTACATCATGAAGAGTTCCTAAATCTACCTTCTTGATGACCTTGGCTACTCCCTCATTACCTTCCACTAGAATTATTGTATAACATTTCCCCAACAAGCTTTCCTGTCTCTAATTTATTCTTTTACTCTAACTTTCACACTGCAACAAGAGAGATATTCTAAAACGATAAACTTTTATATTATTTGGGTTGCTTTTAAACTTAAAAACATACACATATATGCACAACAACAACTGTTGTTGTGCATATATGTGTATGTTTTTAAGTTTAAAATCTGTTTTCCTATGGGATAAAATATAAACTTCTTTAAATGCCTCACAAGGTTCTTCACGAGTCGTCTACACACACCTCTTGGGTCTCATTCCTCACCAACCTCTTCCCATGGGTGCTGTTCTTCAGCCACTAAGAATTATCATCAATTCCACAAGCAAATTATTGCCTTTCATTCATCTCTGCCCTTTCTTGTGCTATTCTTCCTCCTTGAAATATCGACACCTTCTGCCACCCTTCTCCACCTATTAAAATTCCACTGCCCTTCAAGGCAGAAGTAAAGGTCATCTCATCAGTGATTCCTCAGGATGATGGAGCTGTTCACCTGCAGTGTTTCAACAGTATTTTGTATGACCATGTCAGCCCACCACTCACATTGTTCTGTCGTTATTTACTTCTGTGACTGTTTCCACTGCTGCTATGAAACCTCTTTTAGGGTCTTTGGCTTGTCGTGGTCTCTCCTGATGAGTGCAGGGCCTGGCACATAGCAGGCATTCACTAACACTCATGTTTGTTGTGCCATAATAACTGTGAAATTATGCTTTGTTTTTGCTGCAGTGTTTAAAACTCCTGCTTCTGTTAAGGATGCAAGTCTGTTGAGGTATCATTTCTGAAAAATTACCTTGCTGAAATATGCATAAAATGAAATTGCTACTAGAGGCACTTCTAGCTGAAGAGGAAATCCATTGGTACTAAATTTCGCTAAACATCTGACCGGCAGGTACCACTAGAACTGCTGCCTGGGAACAAGGGCTTCTTTTTATTTTTTATAAGTGAAGAGTTACTGCTTTCTGATTAAGAAGAAGAAGGGAACATAAGCCACAGGAATTTTATCATCTGAGAAGCATTACTCTGCTCTCTGCCTATTTTTCCTTTTTCTTTCTTGTGGCAACAGATTGATGAGATGCTCTAGGGAACTTGAACCTGTGGGAAATGATTCAGCAGCAGGTCTTGAACGAGGAAAATCACAAAAATTATTCTTTGATCTTAATACTCATGACCAACAATTACAAGATCTTTCGAAAATGTTAGTGCTAAATTGTTGTGAATCTTAACTCCAGAATCTTTCCTCTTTGCCCCCTATATCATGTGCCTCTCAAGTGATTGTTTTATTACTATTATCTGAAGGGGAGCTGATTTAAAATCTTGCAATTTAAGAAAAGGTTTACACTTTAAAAATAGCTCTTTTGTTTTCATGAAAAATGATACTTTGGAGTCCTCAAGTAGTTGGGTGAAACTGCAACAATAATTCACTCTATTTTCATTAGAGACTGCTTCTTGTGGTATCTGTGGAGCCATGGTGCTAGATTTGAATTTTAGATCTGTAACTCAACTACCTGTATGACCTTGGACAAGCCATGTGACCTCTCTGTGTCTCAGTTTCTTTATCTGTAAAATAGGAATTATAATGATAGATATTTCATAGGGAGTCGTGGATTAAATGAATTATTATTTACTGATTGCTAAGAACAGTGTCTGGAACATACTAAGTGCTGTGTTCATAAAATACGTAAATATTCCTACAGGAGTGGACAGTGTATGTAAATGTCATCTGTTATGTACACTTTGGTGGAAAAAAAATTTTGCCCAACTTTGTTGTGCAAAGTGCAGTCTGAGTTCTGATTATTGATTAATTTTGATCTAGTCCATGAGAATATTAATATTTAGCATAGTGAAATAACCTTGTGCTATGAGTACAGCTGTTCAGCAATTGTTAGGGTCTTTCAATAAATATCAAGACCTTTTGATTATTCACACTTTTGTACCAGGGGTATGTTACAATGGAAGGAATGTGTATGCCAAATTCTACCAAGTGAACCAGTACTTATTAGCAAAGAGATACCATGGAACCTATTAGGTCTGAGGGAAATGCTCTACTTTCTGTCTTCAAACATTTGTTCAATGCGATACTAGGTTTTATTCTCAGACTCTTCCATGGATACAAGTATAGATTACATCTGAAATCTTTTGGCTTTTGGAAACATGGCTCCTATTATTTATTTAAAATCTTCATGCAGGAGGAAAGAAAGAAGGGAGCATATATCAGTCAGAATTCAGACACCTTAATTCTTAGGACATCAGTTTCAAAGTGGTTCAAGTAAATATTTTGAAAATGAGAGTATTAACAATAAATTAGATCAAATGTGATTTTTAAAAAATTAAAATATACATTCAAAACCCAGGGAGAGACCATAAAGTAAATATAGATGTCAAAATAAATGTCGATATACTTTGAAAACAATTAGAGTTATTATTTGGAAGAACAAAGAGCAATATGATATTGAAGGGCTCATGAAATCGTGTTACATGGAGTAAAAGGATTTTAAAAAATTAATTGAGATTTTAAATTTTAGAACATGTACTGCAACTTCATTTTGACTAAGTGAGACTAATCTTTTTTTTTTTTTAGAAAGAGAGAAAGAAAAAAAAGAATGAAGAAGAGGAAGAAAGAGAAAGAGGAAGAGGGAGAGAGGATGGGGGTATTGCTTTATTGCCCGGGCTAGAATGCAGTCCAAATATGGGTATGCCTATAATTGTGCTTAATAATGGAGACATGAAAGAAAATGAGGGAAGAGAATAACAAACAAGGAGCCAACCAACATTTCATTTAAACTTCTAAGTTGATATGATGTGGTACTGATAAGAGTGTATATTTTGTGTATTTAAAGTGGAGAGTTCTATAAATGTTAATTAAGTTTACTTGTTCCAGATCTGAGTTCAAGTCCTGGATATCGTTGTTAATTTTCTGTCTCATTTATCTGTCTAATATTAATGTTGAAGTCTCCCACTATTATTGTGTGGGAGTCTAGGTCTCTTTATTAGTCTTGTATGTCTGCGTATTCCTGTATCGGGTGCATATATGTTTAGGATCTTTAGCTCTTCTTGTTGTTGCATTGATCCTTTTATCATTAAAAATGTCCTTCTTTGCTTCTTTTGATCTTTGTTGCTTTAACAACTATTTTATCAGAGGCAAAAATTGTAACTTCTGCTTTTTATTTATTTATTTTTGCTCTCTATTTGGTTGGTAAATCTTTCTCCATCCCTTGTTTTGAGTCTTTGTGTATCCTTGAATGTGAGATGGGTCTGAATGCAGCATACCGATGGGTTTTAGTTTTTTATCCAAATTGCCTGTCTGTCTTTGGATTGGGGGATTTAGTCAATTTAAATTTAGAATTAATGATATATGTGAGTTTAATAATGCCATTTAATATTAGCAGGCTATTTTGCCCATTAGTTGATGTAAATTCTTCATTATATTGATGCTCTTTACTTTTTGGTATTTTTTAGAAAGGCTGATACTGTTTGTTCCTTTCTATGTGTAGTAGTTCTTTCAGAAGCTCTTGTAAAGCAGGCCTGGTGGTGATGAAATCTCTGACTGCTTGCTTGTTCACAAAAAAACTTTATTTTTCCTTCACCTATGAAGCTTAGTTTGGCTGGATGTTAAAATCTTGGTTGAAAGTTCTTTTCTTTAAGGATGTTGAATATTGGTCCCCACTCTTTTCTGGCTTGTAGGGTTTCTGCTGAGAGATCTGCTGTAAGTCTGATAGGCTTCCCTTTGTGGGTAACCTGACCTTTCTCTCTGGCTGCCCTTAGCATTTTCTCCTTCATTTCAACCCTGGTGAATCTGACGATTATGTGCCTTGGAGTTGCTCTTCTTGAGGAATATCTTTGTGGTGTTCTCTGTGTTACCTGGAGTTGAATATTATCCTGCCTTACTAGGTTGGGAAAATTTTCCTGAATAATATCCTGAAGCGTATTTTCCAGCTTGGATTCATTCTCTTCGTCACATTCAGGTACACCTATCAAGCGTAGATTAGGTCTTTTCACATAGTCCCATGTTTCTTGGAGACTTTGCTCGTTCCTTTTTATCCTTTTTTCTCTAATCTTGTCTTCTCGTTTTACTTCATTGAGTTGGTCTTCGACCTCTGATATCCTTTATTCTGCTTGATCAATTCGGCTGTTAAAACTTGTGTATACTTCACGTAGTTCTCGTATTGTGTTTTTCAGCTCCATCAATTCACTTATATTCCTCTCTAAATTGTGTATTCTTGTTAACATTTCATCAAACCTTTTTTCAAAGTTCTTAGTTTCTTTGGATTGGGTTAGAACAAGTTCTTTTAATTCACAGAAGTTTCTTATTATCCACATTTTGAAGCCTGCTTCTGTAATTGGAACACACTCATTCTCCATCAAGCCTTATTTCGTTGCTGATGAGGAACTGGGATCCCCTGCTGAGGGAGAGGCGTTCTGATCTTGGGTATTCTCAGCCTTTTTTGGCTGTTTTCTTCCCTTCGTTGTAGATTTATCCATCTGTGGTCTTTATAGTTACCATCTTTGTAATTGGGTTTCTGAGTGGACGTCCAACTTATTGATTCTCAGCACTGAAATCTGAGCAACCCACTGCGCCGACTAAATCAGCGGCGTTAAGATTGATGGTGCTTTTCTGACTCTGCACCAAGAACCGACGCTCCGAGGCGCCGGCAAAACCGCCTCGCCAGTCACAAGAGTCGCGCTGGCGACCCGTGGGGCTCCTCCGCTGGGAATCTCTTGGTGCGTGAGCAACAAGAATTCATGTGAAGGTACGGCGTCCCCTCGTTCTCTGCGCTTTCACTGGGAGCTACAATCCCGAGCTGCTAGGGATCAGCCATCTTGGAGCTCTCTCTGATTACCAGTACTAATCTTATCATCATATTATTTCTTCATTGGTTATAAAAAATGCACATTTATACTGATATATTTTTTAGCCTTACCTCTGCCTTTTAAAGCACTATCATTGTTCACTGTAAGAGACACTGGAGAAGATGGGCATGGTGAGAAGTGGGTAAGGAGGATCTGTGTGGCAGGCAGCAGCAAACGACACTGCAAGTGAGGTAAAGATGGAATAAATCCTACAGCCACTGTTAACCTAATGTTTTTTCCAGTTTATGCCAGAGTCCTGAGGTTATTTGTCCTATGCGTTCATGCATTTCTTCCAGACTTCCGTGTTGTGGTGTATACTGTTGCACACTACCCATATGCTCTTTTCAGAAATGTGCTGAATCCCATTTGCAGTTATTATGCCAATTATTCTATAACTTCAAGTGAGTGATGGAACCTATGGCCCTGAAATTTCATTATTTTTATAGCCTACTTCTTTTTATTACTTGCAAGAGTCTGCAGTTTCCACATAAATTAATCTCATCCTCATTCCTGAGAAATGTGGTCTGGGGATCTGATGGAACCTTGCATTCTTCTATATTCTTCGGATCATACGATTCTTTTAAAGTACTTTTATTTTAATTAAATTTTGTATATTTTATGTGGCTTTGTCTGACTCGAGGTTATACCTGATGAAATCTTTCTAATGATATTTCCCTTGAATCAGAAAATGACTTCTAATTGATGTATTTATATTTACCTATTTGCATATTCATCATAATAAATGATTCAGTAATATCATCTTGATTTAATACAAAATAGAAATACATATTTTTTGTTCTTCCTTTTTAGTTGATTTTTGTTAGCTTTTACTTTTCCATGTATAATTGTGGATTTATGGCTTTCCAGATTTGATGTATGGCAGTCGACTCCAGACAGCTTTGTCTTTTTGATGCTCAGATGATCACAACTTTGGCTAATGGAAGCCCCATTTAGATGGGCTCTGTTGTAATTTTGAGATGATCCCATAGACTTTGAAAGCTTTCTAGCTTTTTGGCACAATAAAGTCATCTCCATTCACTTTATATCTTTTTGCCTCAAATGCAGCATTAGTCATGTGTCTAAGAAGCCTGGAAAAAAATTATTAGAGACCAGAACATGGTACAGGGGTGCTTTGTGAGAGTGGCATTATTTCTGGGACATTCAGCCTAGAAAGCTAAAAAGTAAAAAGGTTTTGCTTTGTTTTGTTTTTCAAGATTCTTTGTAACGACGTCAGATAATCTTGCTTCATAAGATTATCTTCATAATCAGGCTTCCAGAAGCCTGGAAAAAAAATTATTAGAGACCAGAACCTGGTACAAGGATGCTTTGTGAGAGTGGCATTATTTCTGGGACATTCAGCTTAGAAAGCTAAAAAATAAAAAGGTTTTGCTTTGTTTTGTTTTTTAAGATTCTCTGTAAAGACATGAGATAATCTTGCTTCATAAACATATTTCTTATGGGAAATTTCTAACCTCATTCTATCAGTTCCAATTTTAATTCTTGATTTTAAAATATTACCTTGTTTTCTTCTATATGATATATAGTATATGATATTGCTTATGGAGCTCTAGCTTTCTAACAAAGTCAATATAAATAGTTATTTTCTTTACTATGTAAAGAAAATATGTAATAAAAATTATTAATATTTACTAATTACACCATAGTGCTAAGATAAAAATACGACATTAATACAAACAATAAAACTACTAGAGTGAAGTCCAAACATTTCTGTGTGTTTCCTTTTGTTTATAAACTGCATTACTCTAAGGATTTGCAATCAAATTACTTTGTTCTAGACAGTATATAGTGTTTGTGTGGCTACATAATTACTTAGTGATAGATAGTTTGGTTCAGTTATTTTCATTAGCTTTCAATTTGAGGGCCTTGGCATTGTTACAGCTAATTATATAAATTCTAAGAGAGTAAAAGTTGTTAGCTACTAGTCTTTTCTTGGTGATTATCATCAATTAGTAGGAGAAAGAAGAAATTGCTCTGCCATGTGGTAAAATAAAATGCAAATAGTTGGTCTCAAAATATTGTACACTATCTATAATAACACCAGTATCTTTAATAAAAACATATGACTGCATATACATTATATGTTAACATATAAGTATTACTAACTTTTTAGTAATATCAGAATCTGTGTGTTTTATACATTCAATTAAATATATTTTAAACTCTGCCAAATAGTATCTGTATCTCCCAAGCTGTTTAATTTGTTTCCTTTTCTAAGCTAAATTTTTAGGAAATCTTTAATTTGTCTCCTGGGATATCGAGGCAATACTTCATATATTACAATTCACATAATTATCAAAGAACAAAAGATGCATATATAGGTACTTAGATTTGCCTAGAATTACAGGTCAAAAACAAACCTACTGCGTATATATTATTGGTATCTTTAGTTTAATGAAAGTTCTAATGTACAATGCTATTTTTTCAGAAACTTTTTGATAAACACAATCGATACCTTATTACCTTAGGACTAATGAATTCAGACTTCTAAAACCTAAGAATATTATAAGACATATCAAAGGCATATCAAAATAGAATGCAATTGGTTTAAGAATAACTGGAAAATGTGGAAGATTTTATTCTTGAGAAATTCAAGTGGAAACATTTCTACGGATTAATGCAATTTTTAGATTATCTGGGACCTGCTACAATGCTATTTGTAAAGGACACTCACATTTACAATTATAACATATTTCAATTGCAATTCATTTCAAAGAAAAGGAAATGTCATGTTTTACATGATATTGTCATAAAGCATTAATTAGCTCCTTAGTTTTGGTACGGAAGTTCAAATTCTTGTCTGGAAACAAATATGCTGTGTCTGAGATTTCTGATTTCATATCTTATAGTAATTACATTTGTAACTACAGAGTATAATGTAAAGTTATATTCTTTAAAATTAATGTAAACCAGTAGAAATTTCATTCTTACCATTTTTTAAATCATTGTTTGAAATTTAATGATGTCAAAATATAATAAACTGTTAACATACTTCTTGCATACATATGTAGTGAGTCAAAGATTAACTCATCAGTGAGGGAGCCAGTGGGATGACAAACATGGGGTCAAAGGAAGATTCAGAAAATAATGCTGAAATAAGAGCACTAAATTAGGTGAAAAACAGGAAAATAAAGTCTTAACTTTTAGTTTATATTTTCTACAAGGCAGAAATTATTTACATCCCTATCAAACAAAAGTCATTTGCAACTTATCAATTGTCTACTAGTTAATAACTAGCTTTACAAAGTCTGAACTTTAATCAATAGTAAATAGTCAACAAAAGTACATTCCTCAAGTCAGATGACTTTTCAATTTTTATTTCATTTTAATATAACATAATTTAATTTTTTGAGACAAGGTCTCACTCTTTCACCCTTGATGGAGTACAGTGGCTGATTTCAGCTCACTACAGCCCTGACCTCCCGGACTGAAGTGATCCTCCCTCCTCGGCCTCCAAGTAGCTGATACTACAGGCATGCACCACCACACCACACCCAGCTAATTTTTTTTTTTTTTTTTTTTTTTTTTTCCTGGAAATGGAGTTTCGACATGTTGCTCAGACTGGTCTTGAACTCCTGGACTCAAAAGATCAACTCACCTTAGCCTTACAAAGTGTTGGAAATACCAGGCATGAGCCACTGTGCCAGCCTCGATGATGTTTTAAACTTTCATTCCAGTATGACAATGAAAGAACACACAGCCATCCTTTTGCTTTATTTCTATGTATTGGATAAATTTTTACTTTACATTTTTTTTTTTTTTTTTTTTTGAGATGGAGTCTCACTCTGTTGCCCAGGCTGGAGTGCCTCAATCAAGTGATTCTTCTGCCTCAGCCTCCTGTGTAGCTGGGATTACAGGCACCCACCACTATGCCTGTCTAATTTCTGTATTTTCTTAGAGATGGGATTTCACCATGTTGGCCAGGCTAGTCTTGAACTTCTGACCTCTGGTGACCCACCAGCCTCGACCTCCCAAAGTGCTGGGATTACAGGCGTGAGGCACCGTGCGGTCTGGATAAAGTTTTTCTAAGGAAGGCATTTAACTAAACCAAGACACGAACCCCTCACAATTGCAGTGGATGTTTTGTAAATAAAATAAGATAAAATATAAATATTCTATTAAAGAAGAAGAAGGTAATTAAGTTGCCTCCTTCCCCAGTTTTCTAGAACTGAAGTTTTCCCTCCCTCCTCCTTTTTACTCACTTTCAGAGCCTGACCTCAGGCTCTAATCTATAATCAATTCCTACTGTAGGTGAGCTTTATCAGACCAAAGATAGTAACTTTTTTTCTTTTCTTTTCTTTCTTTTTTTTTCTTTCTTTTCTTTCTTTCTTTCTTTTGTTTTTGGCTTAAAACTGCTAGGAAACAAGTGAGAATTATTTTATATATTTTTTAGTTTCATACACAGACTTTCATTGTATTTGCAGTTTAAGAAACAACTGTCAAATAAAGTATTTTGTAAGATTCAACACATTTCATACTTTTAAACTATATACATTTTTAAAACAGAAATTTTACATGGTAATGAATTTGGAGCACCACTTTCTAGACAATTCATAAAAGTCTTAAGAAATTCTCAATATCATCTATAATTCAACAGGTTTATAATATGTTTATAATTATTCAAGTAGGTTATTTTATTATTTAGGATAATACAGTCTTTCTTCAATATAGAAGAGATATTACCTTACAACCAGAAGCAATGCTGCTCACAATTACACTTGTTTGGATTTAAGAATGTACTCTCTGTTTTCTGCTACACTAATCATTTTTCTATTCCACTGTCCTTTGTAATTTAGGCTTACTTGAGGAGAGAGGTTATTTTTATGTACTTCCAATTATTTAAAAGTGAAAGAATGGACAGCAGATCATTTAATTTCTGAAAAACAGACTTTTCCTGGGGATCAGTCTTTGCTTCATTTACTATAAGTGGGGTAGCCCACCCTGACTATTATGTCTAAGGGAGTGAACCCTTAGGGTTTAGAAACCTCAATAATTATGTTTTGAATATTTAATCTTATATTGAGATGATTTCACAGAACCTATCTTGGCATCCCTGAGGAGGGAAATCTAGAAGCTTGCAGGGACTCACCGCAAGGGTGGTTACAAGTCTAGAAACAAAGCTCAAAGGTTACCGGGTTGCTGAGCAGTCATTTATCAACGCCAAGTGTTTCACAGGTGTCATCTTCTCTAACATAGTCTGGCGAAGGGAAACGGGCCTCCTCCAAGATATGAGGATTAGGACTTTTACTCCTGAGGGCTTTTCAGATACTTTTTCAAGTTAGTGTCTAAATTTTTTCTCTCTTTTTCTTCATCTAATTCTGTCTCTGTTTTTCTGTCTCACTCTATACTTAGGGAGGCTTGCAGCCTCTCCGGGTCATCTGAGTGGTAGTCAATTATGTATTCGCTTTCGTTTGTATCCTTTTTTCCATAGATACCAGGCTCCATTTGGCCATAATGGAATTTTTCTATTAGGAAGAAAAAAATTCTCTTAGCTGATTCAGGTCATGATGGTTCTAAAAGCCATCAACAGAATACGTTGGCTTATCCCTGGTACATCAAATTAATGTAGAATGGGGTCCACTTGATTGAAAGTAATTGCACAGGGAAAGAACACTTTATCTTTTTGATTGTTGGACAGGGGAACACCCATAAAAGGTGGATCTTGAGTAAGGATGAAAATAGGCTACTTGGAAAAAAATTATTTATGAAACTTCACAGAAATTATGTCAAGTGATGGAGAGAGATAAGAGAAAACAAGCAAGTCAGAAGAACAAGCAAGCACAGAGGATGACTTGGTATGATTCTACCTAAAATGATGAAAGCATATGAACTGAAAACTGTTCAGGGAAGATTTTCAGGAAAGTAAGACATTATGAGTTTTTCCACCTGCTAGAAGGTCTATGTCTTGTCGCCTACCTCTAGTTTTTCAGGACCTGCTCTTTTTCAGGTTCGCCAAGACTACACCAACGTGTAGTAGGCAAAGATGAAGCACGGCATTTGTCACTTTGGAGGACGGTGATGGGACTGACCACCACCAGCCAGAGTCCAGTGACTATGACAAATTGTTTTTAACACACTAATTTAAAAATCAATGGAAATGTTTGTTTTGCAAATTTAGGAAGCAGCAGTGAAAAAGTCAAATACGCATTTGAAAAGACATTTAAATAAACATTTGAAAAGCAAACACGTGAAACATAGAAGAACAAAGGAGACTATGACACTGAAGGAGTCATTTTATGAAGTTTATTAAAGGCAGTACAAACCTGGAGGTTATTTTTGTTGTTGGAATGTTTACCTGTTAGAACACAGGACATAATCAAGTTCTGTGGGTTAAGGAGAGCTTATTTCATTATCAAGCAAATTTAGTGACCTGAGACTGAGTTTCTTCATGTGTAATATATAGCTTTGAGTTTCTTATGGAATCGAGAGAGAATGCATTAGCTTCTATGTGTATGAGGCTTAGCACAGTGCCTGAAACACACTAAAGATCAGTAAAGGTTAGATCAGGTGTCCCCAAACTTTTTACACAGGGGGCCAGTTCACTGTCCCTCAGACTGTTGGAGGGTCGCCACATGCTGTGCTCCTCTCACTGACCACCAATGAAAGAGGTGCCCCTTCCTGAAGTGCAGGGGGGGGGGCGGATAAATGGCCTCAGGGGGCCGCATGCGGCCTGCGGGGGCGGTAGTTTGTGGACTTACTATTTAAAGTTTCCCTCTGATGTGGACACAAATGGTGTTCTGCTTCAGGTGAACCATCCTACCCTCTAATGCAGTCAGATGACAGGATCATCTGGGAAGTAAGAGGACTCAGAGTCCAGGGAAGCAGAAGGCTTAGAGTGTTTGGCTTGTTGACTTTTTACTGCTTAGTTCATTCAAGGGTGGTGGAGTCTATATAATAATTTTAGTCTAGGCAAACCATCATTGAACAACATTTTTTCACCAATGAAAGTTATTTTCTAAACAGCTCCTATGTTGATTAGCAGATATTCCAGTGTAGATGACAAGAATGGCATTTAAAGTGCGTATTAGGTATCTCTGAAGTGTAGAGCTCTTACTGGGCCTTTCAACCACTAATAAGCCACCACTGAGATAAAAATTTAAATGAATTTACATTTACATATCACACTGTTTATATTTGAAGTAAATTACCACACAGATAATTTGACCTCTTAGTACATGTAGAGGGAAGTTTAGGATCAAAATCAGTTATGATCCCAGGATTACTTGTTAGATTCCTCTGTTACACCAGACTCTACTGTAATGTTTATAATGCAGGGCCTGTATAATATTTTTATCATTTTTCTCTTTGCCAAGATTGATTGGAAAAGCTGCATTGATTTAACTTAGCCATCAGGGTGGTATTCATAAAGTAAAATATTATTGCAGAAGATAGTTTGTGTGATAGGAAATCAATCATGTGAGCCCTATAAAGAATTTTAAATCTCATTATATCAAAGTTACAATTTTTCATATTTGTGCAAAGAAATTTCTTAAAGGGGACTGCTAAGAACACATTGAAGAAAATTGTGGCTTGATACATATTGTTTTTCTTGAGAAAGGAGAATTTGAGACTTAAGAATGCAGTTTTGAAAATATAGAAGCATAAATTCACAGAATATGCCTTCCTTCCTTTAAACACTTTATGAAGGTGAAACATAAAGGAATGAAAACTTTTAAAGAAAGTGAAGTGAAAAAATAGAGAATCTTAAACCTAAGAACATTTTGATAAATGTTATTTTAAACCAATTCTAGATTTACAGAAAATTACAGAGAAGAGCTCTAATATACCCAGTTTAGCCCATTTTTAACATGTTACACTATCATAATATATTTTTATGATAATAAACCAATTTTAATACATTATTTTAACAAAAGTCTGTACTTGATTCAGAATTTGTTTTTAACCTAATGTCCCTTTCCTGTTCCAGGATACCACATTACATTTAGTTGTCATGTTTCTTTAGGTTTCTCTCGGATGTGACTGTCTCATGACTTTCCTTGCTATGGATAACCTTGATAATTTTGAGGAGTACAGGTCAGGTCTTTTGTAGAATGCCCCTTACTTGGAATTTGTTTGATGTTTTTCTCATGACTAGATTGGCGTTATGGGTTTTTGAGAGGAAGTCTACAGAGATGAATTGCCTTGTTCATCACAGCAATCAAGGACACATGCTATTAACATGTCCTCACTGTTGATGTTGACCCTCACCTCCTGGCTGAGGTAGTAGTGTTTTTCAGGTTTCTCTATTTGCCACCCCCCAACTCTTTTCCACACTGTACTCTTTGGAATGAAGTCATGAAACTCAGCCCACACATTTAAGAAATGGGGAGGAAATCTTAAACTTTAAAAACTGGAAAAGTAATGCCAAAAATCAGGAAAATGTGCACACAGAAAACCAATGGCTGTATATATTATTTAGCACCTTATTTTTTCACTTATGAATATATTGGAAAAATATTTTCATGCCAATAAATATGTTTCTACAATATAATGGCAACAGCTACAGATATTCCATGCTGCTAATGTACCACCACACATTCAGCTGTCCATTGTTGACTATATTAATACAGAATCTCAGAACACTAACGCCCAAGGACACAGGTGTGCAACCTTCACAACCAAAGGCTTGGTGCAGAAGAACTTGGGAGAAGGTTGTTTGCTGTCATTACTTTCTTTGTCTCTATTGTGCTATGATGAAGGGAAGGTCACTTGTTTCCTAATTATATTCTCTACTTTTATGGGAAAAAATACAGGACAGCAAGGTAATATTTAATTTTGTATCTTTCAAGATGTGTCAGAGATGCAGGGCAGACATAGACTAATCTCTAATATTGTCAGAAAAATTATTTGAAACTTGGTAATAGGTCAAAGAGGTTTCAGGGTGTTGTTCTTTCAGTGCAGCACTGGGCTTCTACTGACTGAGACGTATACAACTCAATAGGACAAAGGTTAACTTGCAGAATTTTGTCAAGTAGAGATTTAAGTAATTTCTGTCCAGTGGGACAGATAACCACAGTTTATGGCCCTGGCAGGCCTTAACCAGTATAAATCTAACCCAGTAATATTATTCTAACATTGCTTCGTTAAATTGCCTATCTTTTCAAATGCTCTTTGGGACAGTTTTGACATCTTACCAGTTCTCTCATTAAATCATGAGTTAAATAAAATCTTTAACACGTGTTCATTCTATATTTGCTATAATTTGGCTTTTGGAAAATTATATTTTAACAATATTGAAACAATATTACAGTTGTTTATATTGGTATTTCAGTACTACTTTAAGATCCTGAAATGTACTTTGCTTATGATGTTTTAGCAGAATATGATTAGCTTTTAAAAGAATTTTCTGTGTAATCTAATAGCACAGTATTATATGACAAATTCTAGTTTAATGAATGCTTGTTAATTGAAAAAACTGTTAACCTGATTTTATAATAATTTTTAAATTTCCTACATATTTATGAAAATACTAGTTTAGTGTAATTACAAAATGCAATAGGAACAAACCCCAAATATTGAAGTTTTAAAGTAAGTCTAGACAACACTGTCGGACCTGATTTCTATACTAAGGTTTAGCTTTACTCAGGGGTTGATAAACTATGGCCCATGAATCAAATCTGGCCTGTCATCTGTTTGAGTTAATAAAGTTTTATTAGCTCACAGCCGTGTTCATTTTTTAAATGTATCGTGTGTGGTTGCTTTTGTGCTACAAATGCAGAGTGAGTAGTTATGGCCATTAAGTAGTTTTGGCCAGTTGAGTAGAAGCCATATGACCCACAAGACCTAAAATATTTACTATCTGCCTTTTGACAAAAAAAGCGTGTTGACCTTGGCTTTACCTATGAAAGGGTATGGCTTTTTAGGTACTGGAGTAATATTCTACTTTATTAATAAATAGAAGACATTAAGCAGAAAAATAACCTATCCTAGTAATAGCTATTTTTGTGTTTTGTGATGGAAATACTTTTTTAAAACTTAATCTAGCTTTAATATTTTATTGATCAACATAAATATTTATATTTATTAAATAAATATACTTTGAGATTTTCATTCATCAGATAATCTTATGTAAACAAGCTTTCTACAATATTTGTGTTATAATGTTGACAACTGGTTCTGAGTCATAAGATATTTTAATAGTTCAGCCTGGCAAATAATTGCTTGCTTTGGGCATTATAATGGCCCTTGCTGAGTGAGGAGTAAAAGAATACTTCTGTCATTTTACTCTCAGCCTACTTTCTGGTGAAGTGATGTAAGGCAATAAATATTTGGTAATATTTGTAAGTGGTTTTTTTTTTTTTTTTTTTTTTTTGGAACAGAAAAGACCAGATTTCATGTTAGTTAAAAAATAGAAGAGAAATATGTTTTCAGATATTGCATAAAAACATTATTTTCATGAGTTGGCCATTTTCAGAAAGGAAAACCTTAGGTATTATATTATTTAAGAGAAGGAAATATTTCAAAATGCCATGTCTTTAAAATCCAGCTAATACTGACTGGAGCTTGATTAGTTTCCAAACTTACTAAGCCAACCTCTGTCTACAATTCTTTCTTCTAATTTTTAAAAAATTCATAAGTCATTCTGTTGGCTCTTGTCCTTTAATCTGTAGAAACGCTCCCAGTCTCTGTTCTGGGCTGTGTGCCTTCTCAACAGATGCTCACCCAGAGTTTCTATGGGGCCAAAGGATTGAGCGGCGTTTCTAGGTAAAGTAAAAAAGAGGATGATAAGGAAATGATCTCTCCATACTCATCTTTCTTTCTGTTTGATCATAAACCCGAAAAAGAGAAAAACCTAGCACACACTTATTGAGGATGATGGAGGACACCTGCGGGGCAACTCATGCTCAGGAGAGGCAGCTCCATGACTCCAGGATTGTTTCCTAGCTGCTGGGCAATCACTGAGTGCAGGCTTCCAAAGCTCTCCACCAGAGCTGTCTCTCCAGCTTCCAAGGTCACCAGTAGAATTTGAAGTTTCATTAGCTTCTCTCTTCTTCCTTTTTCCATACCTCACAGAGGATGCTGGTGGGAGAACATGACACCATCCTGGGATTCCATTTCTAAATCTGGGATTTCAGGAGTTAGTTGGGTGTATATAGCTTGCAGTGCATGCTTGCTGTGTGATGCTCCATAACAAATTATTTCCAGGCTGATCCCTTCAAGCCAGAGCCTTGGAATTGTCTGAGGATTATCTTGATTAATTCAAAGTCTTATAGATGACTAGGGTTTGGGGAGACTGACCATACCTGCTTTTGAGACTGGTCAGTTTTAGGCTGGGTGCGGTGGCTCATGCCTGTAATCCCAGCACTTTGGGAGGCCAAGGCAGGCAGATCACTTGAGGTTGGAAGTTCAAAACCAGCCTGGCCAACATGGTGAAACCCATCTCTACTAAAAATACAAAAATTAGGTATGGTGATGGGTGCCTGTAATTCCAGCTACTAAGGAGGCTGAAGCACAAGAATCTCTTGAACCCAGGAGGAGGAAGTTGCAGTAAGCCAAGATCGCGCCACTGCACTCTAGTCTGGGCAACACAGCGAGACTGCTAGAAAAAAAAAAAAAGACTGGTCAGCTTTAGATTCACAACTCAAAGTTGCAGGAGCACCTTCACATTCCTTTATCTTGCCCATTATATGCTGTTTAATACAGAGGTTTCAAATTTAAGCCTGAGATTTTTAATCTTGGCTTTTTCTTGTACTCATGGAAAAGGAAATGGTGAGTTCCAAAATATGAAATGCTCAGAAATACTTCATGTGCCTTTAGACATTCGGAGCAGAGGCTCTGAGTCTGTGATTGTCAATACATTGCTTTGGTAACCCTGCGATGTGACTGAGTTCATCCGGTCAATGTTGCAAAATCAGATCCTACTTTTGTTTGCCAAATTGGGAAAATAAGGCAATGCTTTTCTAAGTAACCTAAGTTAAAAAATAATCACGAGGATAATTAAGGTAATCTTTGTTTAAAGATGAAAAGTTTAGAGCTATAATTGGAATCCTGCTAGTGGTTTAAGAAGAAAATTCTAGACAAATATTCTCTTTTTCTCTGATTTCCATTTAAGTATCTTATTTTTCAATGCCTAACGATATGGATCACTTTTTGTTGACCAAACCTGTTCTTTCCGTTTCTCTTGAAGTTTAACCTCTGAAAGAGGTTATGTACCCCTATTCAGCTTATTGAGCATGAAACCCTCAGCTCTACTTCCCCACACATTTCCCAGGAACAAATGCATCCCTATTTGGGGGCTGAGGGTTCCCTGAGGTCGATACAGCAACAGTTGATCAGGCAATCTTTAAGACTGGCAACTTCAGAATCTCGTCTCATTCTCATCCGTGAACATGTATGTTAATGGAGGTTAAAATAATGACCATAAAGAGAATCTTAATGTTATGTTGTAAATGATACTTGAACTTGACAATAACAAAACCTAAATTACACAGGAAGCAAAAATGGAATGACAGGTAATTTTCTAAAGTCAATGATAAAGGCCAGACCTAAACTGAAGGTTATTCTGATAAAGGGAGCTTGGCAGACTTGCAGTCACTGTGTTTGAGTTTTGTTTTTGTCAGAGAACTCTCTGAAAGGTGCCAGGTTTAATGGAATTTAGATAAAGACATTCTCATTTCGGCTGAAAGTTGAACATTCCTTTGTGTCTGATTCATCCCTGTAATATTGTCAAGTCTGATAGAATTGCAGAAGCACTTCAACATTTCTAACAGTCCCAGTTTCTGAGTAAGCTGTCACAGCATCTCAACCTGGGAGTTAGGAGAAAATGAGGAGAATCATAGTCACTGAAGGGAGGTGAACTTGAGAAGTGCCAACTAATGGAAATTTCCAGTATAATAACACTCAAGAGCAAAAGTGAATCAGGAGACACAAGTGAATTAGGGAGTTTTAATGTGTAAGGATCTCAGAATTGTTCTCTCACTGCCCTCAGGTCAGTTAGAGATTCATAAAATAAAGCATGGCTCACAAAGCAGCTATTAATGCTTCGTGTGAGTCAGTGGACTAGCTTTCTTTTGCAGTGTTGCAGCCTACATACATTCTATATGAGTAGGTTCCTATATACATCCAAAAGATAAATAGATAATGAGGTACTGAGGTAGATTTACATGAGAGGGAGGTTTGAGCAGGTTACTGCAGTGGGCAGGATAGGAGTGGTAAATGGGTGGGTGCTTTGGAGAAAAGAAGAACTGAAAACATTTCAAGGGGAAGAGTTTAAAATGCATGTGGTCTGGATCCTAAATATTGAAAGAGCGGTCTTTCCAGACCAGCAGTATCAATAGCACCTGGGAGCATGTTAGAAATGTGAGACTCAGACCCGCTGAATCAGAATGGGCATTTCACATTATCCTCATGTAATTCGCATGCACTCTAAAGTTGAGAAGTCTCGGTCTTGTGTGCTTCTTTTGCCAGGTGCTGTGTTCTCTTGAGGTCTCTGATAGATGCTCAGGATGCCGTCTTGAACACGCAGATTCATGGGCCAAATGGAAAATCGGATTCATGTTTCAGCAACTTCATTTCTTTTATCAGCTATTTTAGCAGAGAGAAAGGAAATTAAATCTTGTCTATTGTTATGGATAAGGGTGTCTTTGAACTGCTAAAAAGAAGAATACCTGTTAGGAACCAAATCTTGCCCTATGCGAGAGTTAAATAATGGTTATGGAGAGGCAGGAATTTGCTATACTAGAAAATTTAGAGGTAGATGTCAGAGCTGAAGTCTTTATCATTATAAAGCCTTACAAATTTATTATCTAAACTAGGGCAATTTGAGTGGTTTTTAGGTGTTATAGGAGATTAGAAGAATTTTGTATCAGGAATAAATTTTTAAATGTGAAGGGGAAACTAGTTTTTTAAAGATCATTTTCAATACCAAGACACAGAGTTAGAGCCAGCTTAGGTGCAATATGAAAAGTAAACTTTGTAAACAGGTTCAGGATGACAGATTCTGATGGGAGAAGTCAGACTGTTCTTGATAGGTCTGGCAGGAGAGCCAGATAAGAAGGCAAAGCAAATATTTACTTAGGAATAGATAAAGAAGAGAGAGAAACCAATAAGCATTAGGGAAATGCCTGCATCAATCAGATTCATGTCAGAGTTTTGGAGGTGGTATTTTCTATCGGGTTCCCCGCTAGATGTTAGTGATAAAATCGTGACCTTGTCCTGCTCTCCGATTGTTCAAGTGAAGACAATTAACCATAGTACAAGCCAGTTTGTGGTTAAGTGCCATCACGAAGAAGCATGATTTTTTTTTTTTTTTTTTTTTTTAGCATCCTGAACCTCCCAAGAAAATTTTGTTCTTTATCAAAAGAAATAAAAGAGTGAAGTGGACAGGGAGAATAGAGGTAGTTGAGGGGTGAAGGTGGGGGCCATTTTGGCCTTGTGGTACTTGAGATATGGAATTTGGAACCTGGCAATGCACTCGTCTCAGTATTTGGCCCTCTTTTGAGGGCTGTAAGAACTCTCTAGTTTGCTAACCAATGCCTATAAACAATTTGGCTTGCAAAAAACACCAGCTTTACTATTAAAATTCCTCCTTCGCTTTGATTTCTTGTTGTATCTTGGTTGCCAAGACGTGGTGGTGGTTTAGTAATATGATTCTTAAATGATTAAATGTGGTACATACTGTTCAATTTTAACATGATTGATAAAAATAAAAGTTAAAAACTCTCCCCCATGCAGTACTTAGCTAATTAATTGATTGAGCCCTATTAAATTAAATTGCCAATAGAAGTGGGCGTTGGAGAGCTGGGGTGGCCTCTGACAACTTTAAGAAATAAGCAAAGCTTTATGGCCTCATCCCTATTACTTGGGATGCTTAAGATGCCTCTGAGTCCTCAAAGCCTCCCAAGTTCAGGTATTAGTGTGAAAAATCCCTGATTATTGCTTCCTTTACATCTAGACTTTCTCATGCTATAATCCTGTGGTTTTGAGAAATACTGTAGTTTTGAGAAAACTGTGGTTTTCTCAGTCAGGCTTTCTCCTTCATCTCCTAATAACCTAGTGTTGTGTTTCATTTCTGTTAGTTTCAGATTAATTATTTTCTGATTTTATAAACTAAGATACTGTGATAACTGTTATTGTTTTTATCTTCCCAATAGCATAATTATGTTTAAATAGCATTGTTTAAGGAGAAACTATGGTGGGAATTTCAGGCACACTGAGAGGCCTTCAGCAAGTTACTTTATATGTAGGGATTTCTTATTTCAGAATTAGCAAAATGGTGGCTGGATAGGGGTCACAAGCAGTTTTTGTTTGTTTTAACTGTTTAAACCCCATGTGCTAATATATGTAAATTTGCAAATTATGTCCTAAAATCCAAATTTTGGTTTCTCTTGATGAGTTAGCAACTGGTTTCACTTGGTCCACTTTCTCTCTCAGGAAGAGTTGATTTATGCTGTGTGGCAGCTACCTTTGTTGGATGGGTCATATCTGTGTACTGTGTAGTGGGGTGGTGCTTTTCTTGTATTCTTAACTTTCCTGACATAATGGGCATTTGCACTTGGAAATTCTGATTTAGTCACTCTGTGTTGGGGCTTCACCCAGATTTAGGGAGCAAGAAAAATCAAAGAGAGAATTAAACATTTTGCCTCTTTGATGTCAAAAGACAACTTTAAATATCTATCAGTTCTTCAATAATATAAAAAAAATTCTCTTGGATTTCACAATTTGGCAGTTTTTGAAAGTCACACATAAGTCCTTGCATTACTATGGTTAAAATTAACCATGATATAAGAAACTAAGTGGGTTGTCTGCTGAGAAGAATTATCATTACTTTGTAGATATATTTTAGAGGCCTATTGGAGATTAAATCCATAGTAATAAAAGAAGATGCTGAGTAAATTATCTTTAAAAAGCTTCTGCTTACAATCCACTCTAATAAAACTTTAGGAAATCTAAAAGTTGGAAGTGGCATTTAGCAATATTAAAATCTGCCAAAATGAAATGTATATATTCATTTTCTCTTAAAAATTAAGGCCTAAAGTCAAATATGACTAAAAAATCATAGGCTTTGAAAAAATTAGTGGAATCAGCAGGATTAGTAAGCAAGATATTATAATATGTTACAAACTTAGCTGTGCTAATTTATACTTTCCATTAGAGGTGTAAATATACTTGCATGTCATTTCTTTATATATATGTATATATATATATATATACATTTTATTGCATTTTATGTTTTGGGGTACATGGGTAGAACATGCAAGATTGTTGCATAGGTACATACAGGGCAAAGTGGTTTGCTGCCTTCCTCCCCATCACCTGTATCTGACATTTCTCCCCATGTTATCCCTCCCCTGCTCCCCACCCTCTGCTGTCCCTCTCTTAGTTCCCACCCACAGACCCCAGTGTTCATGTGTTCCTCCCCTCCCTGTGTCCATGTGTTCTCATTGTTCAATACCCGCCTATGAGTGAGAACATGCGGTGTTTGATTTTCTGTTCTTGTGTCAGTTTGCTGAGAATGATGGTTTCCAGGTTCATCCATGTCCCTACAAAGGACACGAACTCATCGTTTTTAATGGCTACATAGTATTCCGTGGTGTATATGTGCCATATTTTCCTTGTCCAGTCTATCATTGTCTAGTGCCAGATGCCAAAGGGAATGCTTCCAGTTTTTGCCCATTCAGTATGCTATTGGCTGTGGGTTTGTCATAAATGGCTTTTATTATTTTGAGATACTTTCCATCAATACCTAGTTTATTGAGAGTTTTTAGCATAAAGTGCTGTTGAATTTCATCAAAGGCCTTCCCTGCATCTATTGAGATAATCATGTGGTTTTTGTGTTTGGTCCTGTTATGTGGTGAATTATGTCATAGACTTGCATATGTTGAACAAGCCTTGCATCCCTGGGATTAAGCCTATTTGATTGTGATGGATAAGCTTTTTGATGTGCTGTTGCAATTGGTTTGACAGTATTTTACTGAAGATTTTTGCCTCTATATTCATCATGGATATTGGCCTGAAGTTTCCTTTTTTTTTTTTTTTTTTTTTTTTTTTTTTTTTTTTTTTTGAGTCTCTGCTGGGTTTTGGTATCAGGATGATATTGGTCTCATAAAATGATTTGGGAAGGATTCCCTCTTTTTGTATTGTTTGGAATAGTTTCAGAAGGAATGCTACCAGCTCCTCTTTGTATGTCTGGTAGAATTTGGCTGTGAACCCATCTGGACCTGGGCTTTTTTTGGTGGGTGGGCTGTTAATTGCTACCTCAACTTCAGCCCTTGTTATTGGTCTATTCAGGGTTTCAACTTCTTCCTGGTTTAGGCTTGGGAGGATGCAATGTCCAGGAATTTATGCATTTCTTCCAGGTTTACTGGTTTATGTGCATAAAGTTGTTTGTTGTAATCTCTGATGGTAATTTGTAGTTCTGTGGGGTCAGTAGTGATATCTCCTTTATTGTTTTAACTTGTGTATGCTTCACAAAGTGCTCGTGTTGTGTTTTTTAGCTCCATCAATTCATTTATGTTCCTCTCTAAGCTGTTTATTCTTGTTAGCATTTCGTCAAACCTTTTTTCAAGGTTCTTAGTTTCTTTGCATTGGGTTAGAACATGTTGTTTTTAGCCCAGAGAAGTTTCTTATTACCCACTGTCTGAAGCCTGTTACTACCATTTCATCAGACTCATTCTCCAGCCAGCCTTGTTCCTTTGCTGGTGAGGAGTTGTGATCCCTTGGAGGAGAAGAGGCATTCTGGTTTTGGGTGTTTTTATCCTTTTTGCACTAGTTTCTTCCCATCTTTGTGGATTTATTTACCTGTGGTCTTTGTCGTTGGTGACTTTCAGGTGGGGTCTCTGAGTTGACATCCTGTTTGTTGATGATGAAGTTATTTCTTTCTGTTTCTTAGTTTTCCTTTTAACAGTCTGGCCCCTCTGCTATAGGACTGCTGGAGGTCCATTCCAGACCCTGCCTGCCTGGGGCTCACCTGCAGGGGCTGCAGAACAGTGAGGGTTGCTGCCTGTTTCTTCTTCTGCTACCTTTGTCCCAGAAGGTTACCCACCAGATGTCAGTCTGTGCTCTCCTTTATGAGGTGACTCTTTGGATATATGGGGGTCAGGGGAGCTGCTTGAGGAGACAGCCTGTCCTTTATAGGAGCTTGAGTGCTGAGTTGTGAGCTCTGTTGTTCCATTCAGGGCTGCTGGGTAGGTACGTTTAAGTCCACTGCAGCAGAACTCATCACAGCCTTTTTTTCCCCAGGTGCTCTGTCCCGGGAAGGTAGGGCTTTATTTATGCTTCTGTCCTGCTGCTGCCTTTTTTCAGGGATGTCCTGCCCAGCGAGGAAGCAGCCTAGCCGCAGTCTGCCTGCAGAGGCTTTGCTGAAGTGCTGTGGGCTCTGCCCAGCTGCCGTGTGACCCTCCCTGCAGTCCTGTTTATAGGGGTATAGTTAGAACTGCCATGGGCAATGGTGGCCCACCTATTTAACGGTAGACTCTCTCTGTAATGGTGGACTGCCTCGGCCATGGCAAGTTGCCTCGGTAATGGCAGACCACCTCAGCAATGGGAGACTACTTGGGTAGTGTTGGACTGCCTCGGTCATGGCCAACACCCCTCCCCGACAGACCTGGGCTGACCAGGTTCAGCTGTGCTTGCTGTGAAACTCAATCCAGAGCGTTTCAGATTGCTGGTCTTTGTGGGGGTGCCACCGGCACTGCCTGATCACCTGGCTCCCTGCCTCAGACCCTGTTTTCTTCAGCTGAATGGGCGATTTGTCTCCCAGGCGTTCCAGTCACCAGCTGAAACGAGTTCTTGTGAGGAAACCTGCTGCACCCGCTGAAACAGCCACGCCCGGCGCTCGGGGCGCTTTTTTCGCCTGGGGAATCTCCCGGCCTGGCTCCCTGCTTCAGTCCCCTTTTATCAGCTGAACGGGTGACTATCTCCCTGGCGCTGCAGTCACCAGCTGAAAGGGCGCCTGGACCTGTGTCAGGTTTTGAGCGGAAAAGCCCCGGTGGCGCGAACAGCCGCACTAGAGACCCGTGGCGCTCCTCAGCCCGGGAATCTCCTGGGCTGTGGGCAGTAAAAATCCTTCTGGAAATGCAGCGACCACTCGCCCTGGCGCCCTGGTCAGGAGCTGTAATCCAGAGCTGCTCCTGCTTGGCCATCTTGGACCCCCTCACGGCCTGCCATTTCGTAAAGGTGAGTTGCCTTTTAGCCTTGATGATTAAGGTGATTACAAAACAAGCCAGCTTTTAAGTGCGAATTGTTTCAAGTTCTTGTTTCATTAAGGAATTGCTTTTGAGGCAAGTAAAGCAGATTTTTTTAAATGTTGTGATAATTAGTGCTAGAGAAGGTTTGAGGGTATATGACTGGATGTAGCAGAGAAATATGCATTTGAATATTTTCAGAATGTGTGGTGTTTGTTAATCTTCACTGATATTGATAATTGTTAATCCCAGAAACAAAAGATTAGTTTCTCATTTTAACACATTTTTGTAGCCTGTAATAACTTTTGGCACCAGGTTTTCAATGTCTCTTCAATCCAGGCAAGCATCTTTTTGAGGAGTGTGTGTGTGTGTGTGTGTGTGTGTGTGTGTGTGTGTATTGGGGGCAGTGGTGAGGGCAGTGCTGGGGGATGGTGGTAGTTCAATGAAGATTTCTATTTTCTGTAACTGTTTTACTATTCTGTATCTTTTTTTTTTTTTTGACAAGTAGACATTGTATTTTATGACAAACTTCCCAATCCTGGTTCTGAAGCATAGCAACACCCTTAGAGCAGTTTTGTATTTTTTGTTTGTTTTTTTTTAAGGCAGTGGCTTGTCATAGGCTAGAAACTCAGTGACCCATTCAAAATCGACTCTATCGCTCTTTTTGTTTTTTAGCTGGAAGCTATTAGCTAGATCTCTAAGCCTTCTGCTTGAAGCGTTATTTTTGATAGACAATGGATTTGAACATTGGGTTTTGAATCCAGGAGCCTAAGTCAATTTTTGTCCTTTTCTTTCTGAGTTTATTAGTTTCATTTAGACCAGCTTAGAAAGAAAGAAACACAGAAATTTAACTTTTGAAAGTGTGTGTTTTTGGTCCAGCTAGCAGTTTTAGCAGCAGAATCAGCTAAAAAAATGGAGACGCAGGCGTCTTGACTTCAGAAGAAGAGAGCTGTCCAATCACCCTTTAATCCTGTCATTCTTCCTAAGAGATTCAGAGACAATGGAGGGGCAGGCTTTCTTGAGCCTAGAATTTGATACTTATAAGCCTTGGAGATCATTTGTTTTCCAGTTTCCTCCTAAATTGTCACATGGGTTATTTATTCTCTCCTATGTCTTCGTCATAACTTGTTTATTTTATGTAAAAACTTTTAGATTAATATTTTCGGTTTTTTTAATTAAAAATATCTTGGGCTCATCAAACACATCATTTGAAACATATTTAAATTGTAAAAATTGATTTTAATGTCACTAAAACTTTAGGGAACTCAGAGGTGCATGGGTAGCCTATTATTAAAATACCTATCAGGAAGCTGAGGTGGGAGGATTGCTTGAGCGCAGTCATTGCAGGCTGCAGTGAGCTATGATCACACAAATGCACTCCAGCCTGGGCAACAGAGCAAGACACTTTCTCTAAAAGGAAAGGAAAGAAAAGAAAAGAAGAAAACAAAAGAAATATTTAATATATAGTTTCTTTTCTATTAGGGCAATGCAGTCATAGTAGAAATATTGAGAAAGTTTAAAAAACTTAAGTAAATAGAAATCATTCATAAGTTTACACAGAAATAAATTTGATATGGTTTCCCCAAGTATATTGCTTGTGGTGTTCTATATTTGTGTGTTTTTTTTTTCCAAAATTTGAGATCACACTATATGTTTTTATATCCTGCTTGTTAAAATTAAACATTTTTTCATGAAACATTTCCTGTCTACTTACACGTTCTTAAAAAAATTTTAAATGGCCGAATAGCATTTTATTTAAGAAGAAAACAAGTTAATCACCTAATTTTGAGTCATTTAGACTGTTTGCATTGTTTTCCTATTACAAATAATTCTGTGCCATTTTTTTCCTTAATGTTTTCTGTACCTTTCTCATTATTTTCTTAGAATAGGTTTCTAGAAATTGAGTGACTGAAACTGTTTTTACTCACATACCAATGACCTCCAGCTTGCAAAATTCCAAGGACACTTTCATTCTTATATTGCCTGACTTCTTAGACGTGTTTGACTGCAACAATGTTTTTAAAACCACAATTTGGCAATTTCAACAGCAACATCCTTCCCCCCCCCATTCTCTGTTACCAGCCTATCTTATATATGACCATGGCTTAAAATATAAACTTGATTGAAGTTCTCTAATTTCTATTTCCCACACAGATTGCTTTTCTGACCTGTTTTCTGACATCTTCACTTTGGATGTCCCACAAGTGTATCACATCCATTGTCTTCAGATCCGATCTTCTTCTTTGTTCCCTTCAAGCCTGTTCTGCCTCTGAAGTTTGCCCCCTTCAATGGATGATACCATGATCTACCCAGTTGCCCAGGTGGTCAGTTGCTCATGGTAGGAACCTGTTCTTGATAGCAGTGCCTCACATCAAGTTCTGGGACTTCTATATCCAAAGTAGATCTCAAGTTTATCTCCCACTTTCAGTTTATCATCTTATAACATTACTATTTTAATTGTGTCAAAGGCAGAAACTGAACAAAAGAGAAGATTGATTTTAATCAGGCTGTTGAAATAAAACAAATCATTCTAATATCAGCTAGTAATTCGTGGGAAGAAGAATGGGAAGTTGGAGGGGCTAAATGGGAAGGGCTTGTGGCTGACCTTGTCATAAATATGGGAGGGAGTCGTCTATTAATCTTACAAGAGTCATGAACAAGAGTAGTAGGGATTTCTCATATGGGGAAGGGTAGTTACTAGTAGTAAACCATTTCCTGGAACACAAAAGTTTGAGGAGATTTGGGGTACAAGGCTGAGGCCAAATTCAGTATTATCAACAGACTTCTAGTTGATCTTCCTGAAACTCCTTTTGTCCCCAAATAATTAATTTTCCACGCAATGTCAAAGGGATCATTTTAAAGAGGATCAAGTTATTATTCTGTTTAAAACCCAATGACTTCTTTATTCCAAGACACAAATTTCTTAACATGCCCTACCATAACCTTACTATGTTTTTGCCACAATTCTTTATTGTATACCTGGAATTGCCAAACTTCCCACTTCCCGTTCTTCCAGATGTCCTTATCCATTGTTCTTTATCTCTGGAGTCTCTTTCTTGCCCCTTCTCCCCTGCTTTATCTGGCTACTTGTACTCATCCTTCAGTAGTCAGTTTAGATGTTATTTCTCTGAGCCCATCTTCACTACCCCATTATTAGATTAGAGCCACTCATTTTTTTCCCTCAATGCAACCTACACATTTTCACTATAGTGCTTAAAACCATAAGTGATTGTATAGCTATTTATAAAACAATGTAATGTTTATTTTTCATAGCAGATTATAAGCTTTTTGATGTGTGAGATTTTGTATATCCTGCTTTCTCTCCAGCCTGTAGCAAAGTATCCAATTTTTATTGACACTCACCAAATTTATCTTAAATAAGTGAAATAATTGATACTGCCAAATGACCCTTCAGCAATGGTGTAATAACTTACACTCTCATTTGCCATTAAAGTTTTGTCGGTCTTCCTGCAACCTTCACCAAGTTGGTAGGAGAAAAATGGTTTTGTTCTATGTCAATTTACCATTTTCATTTTCATTTTTTTTTTTTTTTTTGAGACAGAGTCTCACTCTGTTGCCAGGCACCAGGCTGGAGTGCAGTGGCACAATCTCAGCTCACTGCAGCCTCCACCTCCCAGGTTCAAGCAATTCTCCTGCCTCAGCCTCCTGAGTAGCTGGGACTATAGGCGCATGCCACCACGCCCAGCTAGTTTTTGTATTTTTAGTAGAAATGGGATTTCACCCTGTTGGCCAGGATGGTCTCGATCTCTTGACCTCGTGTTCTGCCAGCCTTGGTCTCCCAAAAATTTACCTTTTAAAAATATGCTTATTGACCATTATTTTTAATGAACTCTTATATTAAATTTTTGATTGGAATGTTTACCTCATTTTTTGAGTCATTCATACGTTAAGAGTATCAATCTTTTGTTAACAAGTAATGAAGACTCTCTCCTTGGACTAAGCTGAGTCAGGTTCTTCTGACTCCTCTCTCTGACTTCGCCCTAACCTTAGGTTCTGTCCGCAGTCTAGCTGCTTTGTCCACTTAGTCCAGTTTAAGCAAACATTCTGCTGAGTCAGTTTGGCAAATACCTCCCACCCTTGATATCTTATGAAACTTCTTATCCCTCTACCCTCAATATCTTATCCCCTGGCCTGCCTTCAGCAATCACTCTGTTTGGTTGGTTTAGCCAGATTCCTTCCTACCCTCAATGTTTCCTCTTAGCATTTCCATCTACTTACCCTCACCCTTCTCCTTGCCTGTAAATCTCCAGTGGTCCTTGTTGTATTTGGAGTTGACTTTGATCTCTCTTTCCTGCCACAAAGCCCCATTGCAGTAGGGAGGGCTATGCTTAGAGGGGGCCTTACTGTTCTTTAACAAGTAACAAGAATAATTTTCTCTTTAACAGGTTATAGTTACAGATATTTCCCTATTTTGTTATCTACTTAAAAACATTTTTTATAATAGCATTCTGATATACATAAAGTTTTAATATTTATTATTCAATTACATCAATAACTTATTTTATATTTTTACCTTTGCTTTTATGCATACAAAGTTTTACTCTTTGTATAAGTTTACTCATCTATTTCTTTCTCCCTGGTGCAAGTTCAAAAAATATATATCTAAGTAAAGGTATATATATTTTCTACTCTTTTTATCATGTAGATTTTATTTTGGTCAATGGTATGAATAGATTTCTAATTTTTCTTATATGTATATTTTTTCTCATATATATTTGAGAATAAAGGAATATTTTATCTCAAATTGATATTAAATATGAAGAACATAACATGCTTACATTTTTTCTTTAATGAGTTAAAAATATCTTTAATTTGCTTTTAAATATTACTCTTCCTTTTATCATCTGAGTTGTTACACATAGCTGTCTTTGCCCAGGGGTGGGGTGGTGAGGGGCAGCCTTCTATTGTGGCTGGCTCTTTCTGTCCTAGGGCCCATATTATATACTGTCAGCCATTGCTGATGTGATATGAATCTACGTTATCACTTTTTTCACATGCTGTGCATTCATAATTGACTGGAGTTGGAAGAAAATATCATCTTTATTTTGAGTAATGCCTCATGACATTCAAAACACTTTTATGCCCCCTATTAATTCAAACCTCAAATAATTTCTTGAGGTTGGTGGAGCAGGTATTATTAAACCCATTCTGTAGATAAAGAAACATTCAAGAGAGTTTATTTTACTTGCTCTAATTAGCACAGCTTGTAGAGAGTGAGTCTGCTATTAGAATCTGGCCTTTTAAAATTCTCAGTCCAATATCCTTTTAGTAAATGGGAGTAATTAAGATAGAATTTTGTAATGATGACCTGCTTTATTTTTGTTGTTGTTGCTCTGTATTGTGAAATGAGATTTCTTATATTTCAAGTCCTGTTGGTTTTGTGTATTGAAGCATTTACTTTTTAAAAAATATATATTAATTTGAGATTGAGAGCACTGTATCAAATTCATAGCAATGCATGCAAGATTACTTTGATTACTCCAAAATAGACTCCATATTTTCCAAATTTATTTTGCAAAATAAATTATCTAAAAATCAATTGCTTTTCAACATTTACTGAGAGCTACCTGAACTCACCAGTCTTGGCTCAAAGTTTATTATGGTTAGAGATTAAAGCTGGAGGTTTTGGCTCTGAACTGGGTACTTAAAATTACAATATAGCCTTCTAAAAATTGAAATTAGTCTTCTCAAATGAAGGAAAATGATTCCGTATTTCTAATCATGCTATTATTTCTTATACTGTAATGCCTTTTTACGTTAAACCTTTTGAATAGTAATCTTCATTTTTTTAATAGCTGGTGGGTATTTTAATCTGGAGTTCTATTTGAATGGCTGTTCTGGGTGCTGGCAAGAGTTATAAAGAATTGTATTTTATTCTTGACTGGCTCTGGTTGAGAAATCGAATGGCACAAATGTTGAAAGACTAGCTTGCTGTAGACATAATGAAGCAAGCAAAATGAAATCTCCAAATAATAAAACTGTAATGTTCTTTATGTTTTATCTTTTAGGTACAGGCTCATGCCACATCTGACTTTTTTGCAATGGGCAAAAAGGAACAAGGGTGAGGGGATGGGGTTTTATATAAATGTCCAAAAATAATTTTTAAAAAAACCCACATCTCCAAAATAAGTGGGAGTAGGTGGGAGGGAACTGAAATTTATCTCAGGCACAGACATCATACTGTCCTTAAATTTTCTCTTTTGAGAATTTACATTTTATTTAAATATCCTTTCAGTGTTAGCGAGTGTTGGGTGTGCATGATTTTTGTACTTAAAAGGGTAGTTTCTTACAGTTTAGTACAGTTTGTAGGGGTTAGATCTCAAACCTGATTTTAATAACAGAACTTATGAAAACATTTACATTGAACTGCAGAGGGATGATTTGAATAATCTAGGAAATTAATACTATATATGAATCTTTCTAGGTTTTTAAAAAGTTATAGCAATTTTTATTTTTATTTTCATTCCCATAGCAACACACTAAAAGAGTCTATAGAAAGACTTTGAAACTAGAAAATAAACATTTAAAAAATTTACTTCAAAGAGTTTAGCTCTTTCTATAAATAACTTCAAAAAACAAAATCCTCACTTATTATTAAACTGTTTATTGCAGAAATTCTGGAAAATCAAAAAATATGTAATGGAGTAAACAGAAAATAACCCACAATTCTATTACTTAAAGTTCAACATTAGTTTCTCTGTTATTGTCTCCTGAGTTTTTTTCTCTTTTTATATATGAATGTAGTTAAAATATTTGAGATAGTCTTAAAATTCTAATTTTCCTTTTCTTCCTCTTAGTATCATACAATGTTTCTTTTTATGTTAATAGTCAATATTCCTGGCCGGGCGCGGTGGCTCAAGCCTGTAATCCCAGCACTTTGGGAGGCCGAGACGGGTGGATCACAAGGTCAAGAGATCGAGACCATCCTGGTCAACATGGTGAAACCCCGTCTCTACTAAAAATACAAAAAATTAGCTGGGTATGGTGGCACGTGCCTGTAATCCCAGCTACTCAGGAGGCTGAGGCAGGAGAATTGCCTGAACCCAGGAGGCGGAGGTTGCGGTGAGCCAAGATCGCGCCATTGCACTCCAGCCTGGGTAACGAGAGCGAAACTCAGTCTCAAAAAAAAAAAAAAAAAAAAAATAGTCAATATTCCTCTACAATGTAAGAAGTGTACTGAACCAAGACCAAGCCATTAATAGTCTGTACAAAAACCACAGAACCCTGGAAAACAGATGTAGCCAAGAAGTATTCGATTTTAGTTGTTCTCTGGGTCATTATATGTATAGGTGCTCAAAAATATTTGTTCAATGAATGTTGAATTTCAGTGTAAAATAATATAATAGGCAAATGGGAAAGAAGCATTTTTTTTCCTCTTTTTTCCCCCATTTATTGCTAGGGGTCCTCTGAGAAGCAGATATCAACAGGGGATAAGTTTGAAATAAATCTACTGGAGGGAACACTTGTAAGGGAAAAATGGGAGGAAGATGTGAGAGGCTGCAAGAGCTGTGAGATTAGGATCTGACCTCTGTGAATAAGAGAGGCTAGACTGAGCCTCAAACTGCAGTGTGGCTCTGAGAAAGTTTCAGCAAGAAGTCCCTGAGTCAAAGTCTCCTGTCAGAGAAGTCCCACGCCTTGCAGGAAGGACTTGCTGACTTACCTTAGTGCTCCGTGCCATTAGTGCTTGGCTGAGAGCAGCCTAAGTGAAGCATAGCCTCGGTATTAAGACAATTGTGGGTTCATAACATTTGGAGGCTTCAGTCGATTATGCTGTCTGCAGCAGGAGATCTCAGTGGCACAGTTTTATGAGCCTGACACCACAAATTTGCTCTTTACTGGTTTTTACTGCAAAGATTAAAACTGGTACTGGCATCTATCCATTCTCTCAACATAAGCAATTTGCCATCATACATGACTTTTCAAATCTTTTTGACTTTCTTTTATAACTAGATTTCAAATACTTTCCTTCTTGTCTCTTAACTACAGTGTGTCAGGTTCTCAGCAGTTCTTATGCAGACTGTCACAGCCACCCTTTTGCTGGTCTGTCTGCCTCCAGCCACTACCTCAGTAATTTACACATTGCCAGAGAACTCTTTCTAAAACACGATTCCTTCTTTTGCTTAACAACTTTTCATCATTCTCAGTTAACTTCAGGAAAACCCACACCAGGTAGCATGCCTGTAATCCCAGTTACTGGGGAGGCTGAGACAGGAGGATTTGCTAAGCGCAGGAGTTGGAGGCTGGCAGGAGTTATAATCACACTATTGCATTCCAGCCTGGGAAACAGAGGGAGATCCTCTCTCTAATAAATAAATAAATAATAATAAAAACTAAAACCCAGATATCATTTCTCCTTTAGGTCTTCACTGATGCTCTGGGTCAGCTCCCTTTCTTGTCTTCTCATGGCACTCCCTGCATATCACTGTTACCCCCCATTATATCAGGCACTCACCACTTGTTGCATAATTCCATTATAAAGTTTGGGAGCCTTAAGGGTAGAACTTGGCTATTTACTCATTCTTGACTTCTACCTTGATCTCATTTCTCCAATGTGATTGAGAATAAACTGATATAAAGCCATAACATCAAGTTCATTTTTGGCAGGAAACTTCCTGGTCACAATGCTTGATGAGCTATGTAGAAAGGCACATCATACAAAATTAAGATCTTCTATGTGTTTCGGAGTCTTGTCATTACTGCTATCCTAATGTGATCTCATTTGCGCTAGGGGAATTGAGATGGTTTACCAGACTTACTTCTCTTGTTCTCTTATCACATTCTCTTATTGCGTAATTTGCATTGTTAGTACCTCTAGAAAACAAGGGTGTTTTCTTTTTAGATGTGCAAATATTGATAAGCTACTTTGTTTGTTGTTCTACAGTTGTCTTTCAAAGTAATGCCTTTCTAACTTCAGAAGGCCAAAACTTGTCACTTCTGGTTCCTCTTACAGGCTCTTTAACAAATAAATAATACAATGAAATTCTATGCATAAACACACTCATTTAAGATAGATACACAAAAATGTGGGGTAAACTGGGTGCGGTGGCTCATGCTTGTAATCCCAGCACTGTGGGAGGCTGAGGCAGTTGGATCACTTGAGGTTCGGAGTTTGAGACCAGCATGGCTGACGTGGTGAAACCCTGTTACTACTAAAAATACAAAAATTAGTTGGGCATGGTGGCACATACCTGTAATCCCACCTATTCAGGAGGCTGAGGCAGGAGAATCACTTGAACCTGGGAGGCAGAGGTTGCAGTGGGCCAAGATGGTGCCACTACTGCACTGCAGTCTGGGTGACACAGGGAGACTCTCCCCTACCCAAAAAAAAAGAAAAAAAAAAAAAAAACACTAACAAAACAAACATGTAGTGTGTGTGTGTCGTGTGTGTGTGTGTGTCTCGTGTGTGTGTCTCTGTGTGTGTGTCGTGTGTGTGTCGTGTGTGTGTGTTGTGTGTGTGTATGTGTGTGTCTCTGTGTGTGTCTCGTGTGTGTGTGTCTCTGTGTGTGTGTCGCGTGTGTGTGTGTGTGTGTGTGTGTGTGTGTGGAGGTTATTTTAGTAGTAGCACAAGTGTTCTTCTTTGGAATAGAAATCAGTTTGGAGGCCAAAAACCCTTTTATAAGATACTTGGAATTATGTACTAGTCCTGAGGGCAAAGGCTAGAGGAGGACCTCACTCCTTCTTTTCTTCCTTCCTTCTTCTTTCCTTCCTTTCTACCTCCCATTCTTCAAGAATATTTCTTAACCTCTTCCTCTGTGTCAGACACACTTAAAGTTAGCAGTGATAATAATTAAATGTAAACTGCTCAGCCTATGAAACAAAGAGTAGAGAGGGAGAGAAAGGAAAGAGAAGGGACAGGGCAATGCAACAGACAGGTGGAGCTTGCTGAGACAGGTGACCGGTGAAAAATCCCGGTACAGTGCTAAGAGGATCTGTATTTTACTTGAGCATCTACTGTGTATTAGTCATGTTGACAAGCATCAGGAATACAAAGCCCATTGTCTCTGATTTTATTTTTAATTTGGAGGGTCTCAATTTTTTTAAAAGTCAGGTTATTCAGGTATAATTTATAAAAGATAAAATGTATTCCTTTTTGGTATACAGTTACAAGAATTTTAAAAAACGCAGCTGTCATGTAATCAACACCACAATCAAGATACAGAACAATTCTATCACTTTCTTCTACTAACATTTCCTAGTCCCCTTTGTAGCTAACTTCACTTTCAGCCCCAGCTACTTGAAAATCATGAATCTGTCCCTAGAGTTTTCCTTTTTTTTAAACTATCATGTAAATAGAATCATGGAATCATGGCCAGCACAATGAGAGACTGTGGCTCAGACTGGAGAGTGATGGAGATGACATCTTGATGAGATACAGTGATGGCCAAGTGGATAACTAAGTAAAAGTGATACCAAAGCACCCTTTTTCCAGTGTGCAGAAGAAGGTGGCCAGAATCTAGTATGCTGAGGCAGCACTGGAATTGAGCATAAATAGAACTGATGGGAAAGATGAGGCAATTCAGAACTGGGGACACAGTTGTGGGGAGGGAGTGTGAGGGTGACATTAGTTACATATACAGCTGTGTGATGGTGCCAGATTTATATAAAACTCCATTCCTAAAATCACACCTACGCCAATTGAATGAACAAATGATGGGGTGATCTTTAGTTATCAGCAGCATTTGCATATAGCCTCAATCAAACTATTACATTACTTACTAAAAACAGTTCTTAAGGGTTGGGCATAGTGGCTCAGGCCTTTAATCCCAGTACTTTGGAAGGCCAAAGTGGGTGGATCGCCCTGAGGTCAGGAGTTCAATACCAGCCTGGCCAACATGGCAAATCCTGTCTCTACTAAAAATACAAAAATTAGCCTGACATAGTGACATATGCCTGTAATCCCAGCTACTAAGGAGGCTAAGGCATGAGAATCTCTTGAACCCAGGAGGCAGAGGTTGCAGTGAGCCAAGTTCGTGCCACTGCACTCCAGCCTGGGCAACAGAAGGAGACTCTGTCTCAAAAAAAAAAAAAGTTTTTAAGAATGTAAATGTGATTTTGTCATTATACTGATCCTCTCTGCATCTTAATTGATGGCATACATTTTAGTGTTGGGTGTGTGCTAATGTAAATGAATAAAGTAGATAGAGTGATTCCAGTATTTTAAAGTAGCGACTCTCAACACTGGCTAAACATTTGAATTACCTGGAAAAATGATAGAAAAGATTTATGGCTGTACCCCATCCCTGAGAATTTTGATTTACTTGGTTTAGGGTAGGTAGACTGATTTAACTCTCATGAATGCCCACATGGTGATTATATGTCATGGGTAGATACTTGAATTTTTATTTTATTATTAATTAATTAATCAATTTTTGAGATGAGCCTTGCTCTGTCACCTAGGCTGGAGTGCAGTGGCACTATCTCAGCTCACTGCAACCTCTGCCTCTTGGGTTCAAGTGATTCTCTTGCCGCAGCCTCCTGAGTAACTGGGATTACAGGTATGCACCACCACACCCGGCCAATATTTTTCATGCTTTTACTAGAGATGGAGTTTCAGTCAAACTGGTCTCAAACTCTTACCTCATGATCCACCCACTTTGGCCTCTCAAAGTGCTGGGATTACAGGTGTGAGCCACCACACTCAGCAGACACTAGGATTTTTAAAACTTTCCTCAGTTTACTGGAATGTGCAACCAGGTTGAGAATCATTTTTAAAGTTACTATTTTATTGTAGTAAAATATACCAAACATATTTACAATTTTAATCATTTAAAAAAATAGAGTTCATTGGCATTAAGTACACTCAGCTCACATCATTGTGTAATCGTTACTACTATCCATCTCCAGAACACGTTCACCTTCCCAGACTGAACTCTGCACCTATTAAACAATAACATCCCATTCCCTCTTCCACCAAGTCCCTTTGTAACCATCATTCTACTTTCTGTCTCTATGAATTTGACTATTTTAGTTACCTTGCATAAGTGGAATGATACAATATTTGTCCTTTTGTGTCCAGCTTGTTTGATTTTTGTCTTCAAGTTTCATCTATATGGTAGCATGTGTCAGCATTTCTTTTCTTTTTAAGGCTGAATAATATTGCACTATATGTGTGTTCCATATTTTGTTTATCTATTCACCTAATGACGAATATTTGTGTTGTTTTATCTTTTGGCTATTGCAAATAACACTGCTATGAATACTAGTGCACAAATACTGTTTAAAGTCCCTGATTTCAGTTACTTTGAGTGTATAACAACAGGTGAAATTGATGCATCACATGGTTTCTTTATGTGTAATTTTTGAGAAACCACTATACCTTTCTACAGAGGCTGCCTCACTTTACATTCCCACAAACAGTGGCCAAGGATTATATATATTTTTTAACATCCTTGCAATACTACTTAGTATTATTTATTATTTATAGTATTCATTCCAATAGATCTCAGGTAGTATTTAACTATGGTTTTGATGTATTTCCTTAGTGAGTAGTGATGTTAAATACTGTTTCATGTGCTTATTGGCCAATACAAATTCCAGAATTTTGGAGATAATTTCTATTGAAGTCATTTGTTCATTTTTTCATTGGGTTTTTTTTTGTTGTCATTGTTTAATGAAAATTACTTTTATAAGTTCTTTAAATAAATAATTCTTAATTTTTTCTGACTTCAAGAGTGGGGTGGTTTTCTGATAAAGTACAACTCTTCATCATGGTACTTACCATAAGCTGGCTGGTACTATGATTAATTGTCTTCACTTGAACAACTGCAGGGTAGGAAAAAGTCATCTTGTGGGTTCTTTCCTGATAAATCTGAGGTCCTTGGGAAGATAGGCAGGGTGTCAGAGTCCAGGGTAAGAAATTAGGGGTGTATCGGCATTTCAGAAAAGCTCTCAGACATTTTGGGTATCTTTCTCTGTGTAATTAACTACCCCAAACTTAGTGGTTAAAAAAAACAACCATTTATTTTCTCCTGATTCTTTGGGTTGAAACAGGGTTTCTTTTGCTGGTCTTCCCTGATTCAACCAGGAAGTTGCACTCATCTAGCAGCTGGGCTGAGCAGGAAGGTTCAAGATAACCCCACCTACAGCCACATGGTGGGTCCTTGATGGCTATGTTTGGAAGGCTGGGAGTATTCTCCATTCCAGAATGATGGGTCATTCATCATTCAGTAGTCTAGCCCCAGATTCTCTACATGATTGCTGCCTTCCAAGGGAATACGAACAGAAGCTTTGAAACTCTTAAGATCTAGGTCCAAAACTCAAATAGCACTGGTTAAAGTAAGGCACAGAGCCAACTCAGCTTCAAATAGAGTGGAAGTATGTATAACCTCTTGATGAAAGGAGAGTGCAGTCACAAACACAAGCTATATAGCAATACAATGTGCTTGTGACAAATTGTAAGATAAAATTTTGTAAGTCAAATTACATACTTCCGTTTCCTTTTTATTTTAATTATGTATTTACCAGTGAAAACAACTGGACTTGTTTGAGCAACCACAGCAGCAAATCTCACCCATGACTTAATAAGGGTGAAAGGATATGGAGATGCCAGGGCATGTCGCTGTAATTTTGAGATATAATCTACCACACCAGATGGTTCTGATGTCTCCCTAGGACCATGACCACTCTGCTTTGAGAGTCACCAGCATGACAGCTCAACCACTCTAAAGACTGTGCTATTCCATTTCTATCCCTCCTCTGTAACAACTATCCTGGTTCTGTGCCTGCTCTTTACAGTCTACAGTGAAAAGACCCATACAAATTGGAACTTATTGTGGGAATGCATGAAACCATGGCAACAGATTTGTAAACTTCATATCAAGGCTCTGGGGACAGCGATAGTTCCAAAGAATGCCAATTTTTAAGTTAGCTGCCTGTAATATAATTTATAAGCATACTTTTCATGGAAGAAGATACATAGATAACTCTAGACCAGAACTGGTAGAACATTCATTTTGAGTTGTTTCTACTGATTCACCCACACTCTTTCACTGATAGGCTTGTGCCCACAAAACACATTTATGAGACAGATTCCTGGCTCATGTGCAGATTGGCTGAAAAACGGCACAAAGTAAACTTACTCACTCAAGGATTGCATTGCTTACCTTGATTTTATGTCGGGAAGATCAGTGTGGATAAGAAGAAATAACTCAAGATCATGTCCTGTGTTTACTGCCAAGTTGTGGTGTGACCTTGGGCAGGCCAGCTAAGGTAACCTGGGCTTTTTCATCCTCACTTCAAAATTTGCAATATAACGCTTAGGGTTGTGAAAACAAAATAAAACAACCTATATGACAGCTGGGAGTTGCATTACCTGCTAGTACAAATATACCAATTAGCATCCTGAGCAAGAAAACAAGACATAAAAGTCCTATTAATATATTGTTGTACACTGAGCTCTGATACTGGCCTATAATACACAAAAGCAATTTCCAGGTAGATTTTCTATTTGTACTTGGCCTCTACTCACCCTTATTAAGTCATGGGTGAGATTTGCTGTTGTGGTTGCTCAAACAATTCCAGTTTGTTTGCACTGGTAAATACATAATTAAAAAGGAAACGGAAGAATGTAATTTGACTTACAAAATTTTATATCACAGTTTGTCACAAGCACATTGTACTGCTATATATCTTGTGTTTGTGTCCACTTTCTCTATTAGATTGGTTAGCTTTTGAGGGGAGAAACTGATTCCTTATGGTCTTTGGTTCTCCTGTGGTTGCAGAAGCCTCTTATTAAAATTTGGCAATGATCAAGATCAATAGCTTACTTTATATGTGGCATCATTTTCCAAATGCCATGAAAATTTATGCTTGTGCTGGGAAAGGACATGTTGAGTGAGACGAGTGTATATGAAACCTCCTGAGGCTAATTTCATTATCAAATTTGGAGTCTAATTACCAGTCTATTTATGTTTAAAGGCCTGTATTTTTTTATGCATAATTCTAAAGTATTGCTTTACTCACTAGCTTTTAAGAAAAGAAAGTTGTGAGAAATTCAAAGCTTGGAAAATTCCAAAGAAAATTACACAAATTCTTCATGCCTGGGGTTGAATAATCATCTGGCTTAAGTAAGGAAAGACATATTGTTGTAGCTTTTCTAATAAATAAATAAGTAGGTCAATAAATAGACATGAGTGTGCACATACGTGTATATGCATTGTATGCCATAGGGATGATGGAGAAATTCACTTGATTATAATTCTAAAATCTGTCCTTGAGGAAAGTGAGGGGAAAGGGGTGAACAGGCAATTTCAGACTGAAAAGAGCCATTTCTTAGTGAAAAGTCACTAGATTACAGGCACAGGTTAGAATTATTCTTACTAGAACATATACTTTCTATCCTCACTTCAGTTTTGTTTTTGTTTTGAAAAAACATTGCCTTAGCTAAGACAATGACATTAATCTTTCCTTTCTCTTGTACATTCTTTAGATGAACTAGTTTAGAAATGGCAGTCTTTGGAGCCTATGACTGACTAATCATGAGGTGTGGCAATTAGATTTTATAGAAAGGTGTTGTAAGGAATGAGATCAAAGATATGAAAACACAAAATTGTAAGGAGAATGCTGTTACTATAGCAGGTTTCTTTATAAATCTGGGTGCCTCATTTTTCCTGGTTTAAAATTTTATTAATGTACATGTTTAGTTAAGGAACTGTGGCTACGTTAGATTCGTTTTTAGAGAAAAAACATGTTCAACTTTAAATATTAAAAAATACAATATAAAGTCAAGTTAATACTAGGGTTACTCTTGTATAAGGCAACAAGAGTAGCTGGAATAATGTGTGTCTTACTTCACCATTGCTGAGGTGAAAACCACACTGGAACATCAGCAGTTTGTCCATGTATTAATATGGCATTGTCAGCTTTGGTATAAACGGGACTCTGCCATTTGCCAGGTGTCTGGTTTTGCAAGTCATTTAAATTTTCAGGGCCTCAATTTCTTCAGTTTTGTGTTTTAAAGGGTAATAACTGTCTGCTATGGTTTGAATGTTTTTCCTCTCCAAACCTCATGTGGAAACTTAATCCCTATGTGGCAGTATTGAGAGGTAGGGTCTTTAAGAGGTGGTTGGGTCGTGAGGGCTCTGGATTGGAATGAATTAATACACTGATGGGTTAATAGACTAATGCATTATCATTGGAATGGGACTGATGGCTTTATAAGAAAAGGAGGAGAGACTTGAGCTAGCATACTCAGCCCCCTTGCCATGTGATGCCCTGTGCCACCTCAGGACTCTGCAGGGAGTCCTTGTAGCAAGAAGGTCCTCACCAGATGTGGACCTTTGACCTTGGACTTCCCAGCCTCTAGAACTGTAAGAAATATATATTTTTCTTTATAAATTATCCAGTTTCAGATATTCTGTTATAAACAACAGAAAACAGACTAAGACTCGACTCTACCCACACTCAACTGACATACTGACAGCATTTGTTGAAATGCTAAATTTGGGGACTCCTTGCTCTAGGCCCCATGTCTATGGGGAGAAGCACTTTACTGGAATGAGGAAAAAAAAGCAGTTGAACTGTTTCTGTGAATGATGCAACATTTAAATCAGGTGAAGCTTATCCTGGCCCACTTTGTTCCCCAGGAGGTTGTTCAGATAACAGTGCTTCTCACATGGAACAGTTGATTGTGGAATTTCCTTAAGGAAACCATTTCTAGGAGAGGAAAAAATTAAGGGTTCTATTTTAGTTCTGCTGAATGTACATTAAAATTAACCCTCTTTGATTTTGTCTGTATTCTGTACATGATTTTACTTTCCTCAAAGCAAGAAATATAAGGAGATCAGAAGCTTGCTTTATGAAACTCTAGAGTATTTAAACTTTCTCTCTTGTATTGTGACTGCTTCAATAACTGATAAGAATGCTTATTTCCAGAAAGACAAATAGTTCTAACTCAAGAGCTAAAAGGCAGATATCTGATGGAAAATTGCCATTTGATGGCTGAAGTTTTTGTTTATGTAGCATAACTTATTTCAATCATTCACCTTAGTGTAGTCTTTGACACATCAAAATTTAAAAATATCTCAGGAGATAATTTTTAGATACAACGTATGCCTGGAAGAATGATTTATATATGGTATATATAATTGTATAAACAAATGTTAATTTTTCTAAAATGAAAATATTCAACTATTCTAAGAAAGTCTCTCCACCCTCACCCTGTTTCTTTGTCTTTTCCTATAATAGCATTTCTACAGACTTAATAAAGTTGCAACGATTTCCTGAACAGAAAGTAACAGGCCAGTGCAAGTAGCTGTGTGACTGTAGTCCTTATTGCATCATGTATTGGCCTTCATTTACTTGCCTTTATCCCTCCTTATGTTCCACGAAAAGGGAAGGTTTCATAGGGGCACAGAGTTTGGAATTTATAGGCTTGGGCTCATGTGGGAGTAACTAAAGAATAATCGCCTTACAAAGCTTGGATCCAGCAGAACATCAAACCAAGCTGAATCTTTACTCACTTCTGGACATCCTTTGATTATTTACTCAGGAACATGAAGTAGAAAGAATAGCTTTAAATTGTTTTCCCTCAGCATGATATTGGACTGGCTCAACAATTATTTTTCTCCAAAATGTACATATAAATCTTAGAATATATAAAATATAAATGTTTAAAGAAAAAATTACAAGCATTCTCTTCTTTAGACTGGGATAGTTGAAGGGATATAATGATTTATCCAAACCTTCTCTAACAGATGATAAGAAACGTGCTGAAAGAGCTGCAGTACCTTGGACAAGGGCATGAAGTTAGTCACGGACAGTGCTGAAATTCAAATCAGGAGATCTGACTTCAGTGCCCTTTCCCATGAACCATTTCACCTAAGAGCTGGGATTTGAGGATTGTGGCATGAAGGTAGATTCATTTAATGGAAAAATTCATGTTATTTGGATCTGGTATGTAAATTCTGTTGTGTCATTGAAGAAAATGTTATTCTGGAGTTAAAGAAATACAACAAAAGCTTGACTCTGAATTTTTCTAAAAAAGTCAGTTTTATTATTTATTCATGATCTATTTAATATCTAGCAGTTCCAGGTCTGTGCTAGGTCTTCAAGAGTCACATAAGACATTGTTGAGGACTTCCAGGGACTTATAATTTAGCACTAACTACTTTTCTCCCCACACTGAGGTGGAGGAAAAGATATGAAAACTTCTGATTTTGTTTGTTTCCTAAGAAATGAAAACAACATTAGCTTTATGAGAAATTTAGCATACAGATCAAAGTAGTCCATGTAAATGATTTATAAATCAGTATACTTACATTAGAGATGCATATGCAAAAATTTTTACTAATACGGATGTGTAATCAAAAACATTCAATGATACTGTATAGTGAGAGAAATCAATAAGCCGACTGACTTTGAACACCTGTATGGAGAAACTGTTTTTCTTTGACTGACTTTACTGTTATAAAAGATTGAGTCTCAAAATGAGAGGGAAAAAACCCTCAACTTAGGGTGTGCTGTTTTAATTTAAGAAAAGAGAGTATTGTTTGAAAACAAGTGGTGGTTTGTCCTGCTGCTTTAATTCATTTTAGAAATGTGATATAATTCTGAATATTGCTATGGGATATATTTTGTTATCAACCATTAGAAGGTTGATATCTTTCCTCTATTTTTTGGTTCTTGGTGATGCTGGTCAAGTTCTTCAAATTCGTTAACCTCAGATCCTTCATCTATAAAGCAGTGGTGTTGTCCAGAAAAGGCAAAAAATATTAGTGTTCTTCTCTTGAAATAAGACATCTTAAGAGTTGAAACCATATCCTAACGTTAAACATTGGCTTCTAAGGATTAAAATTCCATATGACCCTTTCAATTCTCTATGAATGTCTTTCACATTGCCTCAAGGTATTAACTGTCACTGTTACCATCATGATAAGATCTTCATATATGGGTTCCGTAAAGAACCAAAGTGACTGACGCCATTGTGGTAAGATGTAAAATTCTATTATAGATTTTAAAATGAGTTGGAAGATCAGTATAGCAAGGAAGAAAAGGCAGGTCACAGCATGAAAAGAAATTGATTGTACAACATCTTCACCTTCTCCATCGGGACTTGAAATGTTTATATTTTCAAAGAACTCTCTTACAAGCAGGGCTGAATGGCATGTCACTTAATGTATTTAAGGACAAATTATGTAGTCAGGGCAAGGACAAGAAAGGCTCTTCAAAGACTCCTAGAACATAATAAATAGATAATTGTGAAACAAACAGTCAAATGAGAAAAATAATAGCAGGTGAAATTCAGTGTAGGCAGATATGAAGTAGGGCACATGGAAGAACATTATTTAAATTTCTTAAACACATTATATGTGTCTAATTAATTGTAAGACTCTTAGGCAAATAAACTAACAGGTATGGTGGATCAGTTAAAATAGCAGCTTACCTGGTACATAAGACCTTCGATGGAGTGAAAGAGCACTTCCTTAAAGCATTATCTTAAATCTTAAAAATGTTATGTTTATATTCCATGTGGAATATTCTAAAGAAAAATGGAAAAATCCTTGGAAAATGGCAAGTGGAACTGGAGTTGTAGAAAGCACACAAATAAAATGTGTTGAATATCTAAACTGTGCCAGCCACTGATTACCATAGTGAATTACATTATTATTCCTAATTGTTGTCATTTTCTGTATCCAAGCCCTTTGTTCTATGACTTTTTGGTTTCTCCTATTATAGGTGGGTGTATTCCCATGCTTCATCAATGTTGAGAGTGCCATGTGGCTTGCTTGAGCTAATTTGATGTTAGCAGACGTGATGTGAGCAGATGCTTGAAATGGGCTTATGCAGTTGGGCATGATCTCTTGTGTTTGTGCAATTTGTGTGAGATCGTGCTTCAGCTAGCCAGTGGTCTAAGGAGGATGAATGGTCCTTGCAAAGCACTGAGGTTTTGTAGCTGTGATGGTTAATTTTGTGTGTCCACTTGACTTGGCCACAGGGTGCCCAGATAGTTGGCCAAAGATTCTGGGTGTGTCTGTGAGGGTGCTTTTGAATGAGATTAACATTTGAGTCAGCAGACTGAGTAAAGCAGATTTCCCTCCCTAATGTGGGTGACCCTCACCCATTCAGTTGAAAGCCTGAATAGAACAAAAAGGCTGACCTTCCTATGATTAAGATAGAAACCCCTAGATCCACTCATATGAGTGCTGGAACTGAGACAGTAGTGTTTTCAGGCCTTTCTACTTGAAGTGAAACATGGGCTCTCTTGAGGTCTCAAACCTACCAGGTCTTGAACAGGAACTTAGATCATTGGGTCTCCTGGGTTTTCAGCTTGTTGCTTGCAAATTCTGGGACTTTCAGCCTTTGTGTAAGCCAATTCCTTATAATTAAATCTCCATGTCTTTACACATGCACACACACACACACACACACACACACACACACACACACGCACACACCCTGCTGGTTCTGTTTCTCTGAAGAAACCAATACAGTACTTTTTTTTTGTTACATGGCAATTTGCTACATTAAGATTGAGTTGATATATTTACAATATTTGTATGCTGTCATATCACTAAATTTTCAAAATTATCCCCTGTAACATTTTCCTTGTGATATTTTCCTCCTCTTTAACAGATGCAAAAACTCAGATTCTGATTAATTAAATGATTAGTCTAAGGTTGTGTGGTGATAATACATCGTGGCACTAGGGTTTAAATCCCACCCCGTCTAGTTCCAAAACCTGTGTTCTGTCCAATACGCAATGTGCCTTCCAGAATGCATGAGAAATCACAAAGAGAGATTACAAAATCTGCTATGGTGCAAGGGTTCTTTTTGAAGAATTGTTCTAAAGTAGTTTTAGTACCAAGCTGGATATCACTTATTGGTGCTACAAATATTGGGCCAGCAGACTAAGCTGATACAGTAATTATTATAATTGGGTTAAAAAAATATATAGATGCCTCAGCTTCTTCCCACACAAATGTTATACAAGATAGACCTCTCCTTTGTCCCTATGACTATGTATCCTCTGTATCATAACACAGCGTGAGTTACTTATGTTTTTATTATATTCAGGCAGCTCTGAGAGGGTTCTCATTAGGAATGAATGTCTCAGGTCACTTGATGTAACCCAAGCAGCTTCTTTCCAAGTAGCTGGGAAGGAAAAATACTAACCAATTACAGTGGAATCCTGGGATCTTTTATTTGGTTGATTATTCACTATATTTTGCTCCAGCCTATTTGTAGTTAATTTTAGCATTAATAAGAGTCTCACAGACACAACCAATTTACTTACATTTTCTTTATATTTTGGTTACATTTGACTTGTAAAATTAATTTGCTTAATTCTATATTTAATAAAAAGTGTCTTTTCTCCCATTAGACTTCTCTTATATTTGATACAGCTTTTCTTTTTTTCCCAGGGGTTAAGAAATAAGATACTGCCAATATGTATTAAAACAATATAAACTTGAAGTCTCAATTCTAATGCTTAGTGATAGAGTTAATTAAATAGAGTAGTCCTGTATTGTTGAAGCTCATGTTTTCTCTCTTGACACTTATCTTTTCTCCCTTGAAGGTTTTTTCCACGTCCAAATGTATTTCCCTATCTTCTTTGAGTATACAGAAACGTTTTATGGAAGAAAACAGGTAGAATGTGCTTGTTTCAACCAGGAATGTGAGAACAAATGTCTAAATGTTTGTATCTGGAAATACATAGACTTGAAATAGTTAATTCTTGCATTGTACCTCATGATGTTTTGTGAATTGTGATTTTTTTTTAGTATGAAGACTTCTGAAACAGACCTGGTTTATAGTGAGACTTCTGTTAAAAAAGCCTTATCAAGTTTAATAGCAACTTTTTTTGTTACCAATTTATTTTTGTATTTCCTTTTTACTGTGTTTATTTCTACTTATAAAAGTTACCTAAACTCAATTTTTTACATATGGCTAGCCAGTTCTCCCAGCACTTATTATTAAATAGGGAATCCTTTATTTAATACGTGTTTTTTTTTTTTTTTGTCAGATTTGTTGAAGATCAGATGGGTTGTAGGTGTTTGGTCTTATTTCTGAGTTCTCTATTCTGTTCCATTGATATATATGTCTGTTCTTATGCCAGACATATATAATGGTGCCAAACAGCACCATGTTGTTTTGGTTACTGTAGCCTTGTACTATAGTTTGAAGTCGGGTAGCATGATGCCTCTAACTTTGTTCTTTTGGCTTAGAATTGTCTTAGATATTTGGGCTCTTTTTGTTTCCATATGAATTTTAAAATAGTTTTTTTCTCATTCTGTGAGGAATGCCAATGGTAGTTGAATGGGACTAGCATTGAATCTATAAATTACTTTGGGCAGCATGGCTATTTTCACAATATTCGTTCTTCCTATCCATGAGCATGGAATGTTTTTCCATTTGTTGGTATTCTCTCTGATTTCTTTGAGCAGTGGTTAGAAGTTCTTGAAGAGGTCCTTCACATCCATTGTTAGATGTATTCCTAGGTATTTTATTCTTTTTGTAGCAATTATGAATGGGAATTCATTCACGATTTGGCATTGTGCTTGCCTGTTGTTGATGTAAAGGAATACTAGCAATGTTTGCACATAGATTTTGTATGCTGAGATTTTGCTGAAGTTGCTTATCAGCTTAAGAACATTTTGGGCTGAGACAATGCCTCTTCCTTGCACCATATATAAAAATTAGCACAAGATGGATTAAAGACTTAAGTGTAAAACCTAAAACTATAAAAAACCTAAAAGAAAATCTAGGTGATACCATTCAGGGCATAAGCATGGACAAAGATGTCATGACAAAGATAACAAAAGCAATTGCAGCAAAAGCAAAAATTGACAAAATGGGATCAAATTAAACTAAAGAATGTCCACACAGCTAGAGAAACTATCATCAGAATGAACAACCTAAAAAATGGGAGAAAATTTTTGCAATCTCCCCATCTGACAAAGGTCTAATATCTAGTCTACAGGAAAACTTAAACAAATTTACAAGAAAACAAACAAATGACCCCATTAAAAAGTGGGCAAAGGACATGAGCAGACACTTCTCAAAAGAAGACCTTCATGTGGCCAACAAACATATGAAAAAAGATCAATATCACTGATCATTAGAAAAACACAAATCAAAACCACAATGAGGTACCATCGCATGCTAATCAGAATGGCCATTATTACAATGTCAAAAAACAACAGATGCTGGCAAGGTTGCAGAAAAAAAGGAAGGCTTTTACATTGTTGGTGGGGTGTAAATCAGTTCAACCATTGTGGAAGACAGTGTGGCAATTCCTCAAAGATCTAAAAGCAAAAATACCATTTGGCCCAGCAATCTCATTACTGGGTATATACCCAAATGAATATAAATCATTCCATTATAGAGATACATGCGTGCCTATGTTCATTCCAACACTGTTCACAATAGCAAAGACATGGAATCAATCCAAATGCCCATCAATGATAAACTGGATAAAGAAAATGTGGTACATATACACCATGGAATACCATGCAGTCATAAAAAGGAATGAGGGCATGTTCTTTGCAGGGGACATGTACGGATTCAAAAGCCACTATCCTCAGCAACCTAATGTAGGAACAGAAAACCAAACACCACACATTGTCACTTAAAACTGAGAGCTGTGTGATGAGAACACATGGACACAGAGAGGGGAACCACATACTCTGGGGCCTGTTGAAAGAGGGTGTGGGGAGAGTGAGAGCATCAGGAAAAATAATATAAATAAAGAATGGCTATCTCAATTTTAACTTTAAAAAATTCTTAATAACAATACTACGTGATCTGTTATATGGGAACTAATCTAAAAACCGTAACCAAAAGCCAAAGAATATGTGATAAAAGATGAATAGAATTACTAAAGATGATTAAAAAACATTGAACTTGCCAGCCTTTACATCTGTGTAAGCAAATTCTATTTATGAGATAGATAGATGATAGATAGGTAGATAGATAGATAGATAGATAGATAGACAGATAGATAGATAGATAGATCCCTAACACACCCATTGATTTGTATGCTACATGATATGGTTTAGCTGTGTCCATAACCAAATCTCATCTTGAATTGTAACTCCCACAATTGCCACATGTGATAGGAGGAACCTGATGGAGGCGATTTTCATTATGAGGGCAGGTCTTTCCTGCACTGTTCTCATGATAGTTTTAAACCCAGGAGTATCCCTGCACAAGGGCTCTTCTCTTGTCTGCCATCATGTGAGATGGGCCTTTCATCTTCCACTATGATTGTAAGGCCTCTCCAGGCATGTGGAAATGTAAGTCCAATAAACCTCTTTCTTTTATCAATTGCCCAGTCTTGGGTATGTCTTTATCAGCAGCATGAAAATGGACAAATGCACTACATATTTTTCTCATTGTCAGATATCAAGTTTCTGTGTATGCTTGGCTATTTTTATACCTCTATCTTGTTTGATTTGTCTGTTTTTCTACCCTATACCAATACCTTTCCTACTTAATTAGTATTTAATATCTGGTAGGGTAAGTCTTGCAATTTGATTCTTCTTCAAACTTAATTATTGACCTCGTGAATTTTATGATTAGCTTCACAATTTTATTAAAAGCCCAGCTGAGATTTTTATTGAAATTGCTTTGAGTCTACTGATTACTATGATGAAAATAAAGTATTTATACTATTGTCTTTTTACCTATGTGCCTGCTATATCCCTTATTCCGATTCAGATCTACTGTTATATTATTAAGTTACTCTGTAACTGTGCTTTATATCTTCTAGTCTGTAATCAAAAATTCCCATTTTGCAACAGAGAATGAGGTTCAGAGAGAATGTGTAATTTATAAAGTGGAATCTTCTGCTTGCTTTCAAAGTGTGGCCTCTCTCCGTTTCTTTTTTTCCTTTACTGTCCCATATTTTTGGAGTTCTTTATTAAATATGCGTCAGTAGACTTTAAAGGAATAGAAAAAATTTAGATCACCATCGAAAAGTGTACATGGAAGGGAGGAGAAGTGGGCGTTAGGTAAGGAATTCTGTACGTAGAAATCCATGTTTCCCAGGTCACAAATTATATATGCATATTTTTTCTTTTTCCTGGATTTCAAGAGCTTCTTAAGAAACTCCAAATTTTTTTCTCACATTTGATTCTTGGTTTGTTGTAATGGTCCAGATTGCTGAGTGTCAGTAAGAACTTTGCTCAAGGAAGCTGCCTGTTCAAGGAATTTGAATGGCATCTGGGGAGAATCTGACTCCAACTTGCAGCCAACACACAACCTGAAAGAAACATTTATTCCATCCAAGCTAAAGAAAAAAAATGTACTTATATTGCAATTCCCTGAGTTTTGGGGTACTTTGTTATGCAGCATAATTGTCTCAATAGCTGGCAAATATAACATCCTTCTCTTAGTTCTACTTTCTTATGAGAAGCAACACAATTTCTTCTACTTTGGCTCTGCCTCCATTTCTCTGGATCACCTGGGTCACAAAAAGGAGTCTAATATCTCTTTTTCTCTTTAGGACCTCTGTCTTGAAGTTACAGCTGGGAAACAACACAATCTATCTTAGGATGTAAAATATGGTGAGCCTGAGGATATAGGAAACCGAATGTTGTCTGTGTATGATCTCAGATGTCAAGTTATAAAGCTAAAAATGTGGCTTTGTGCTCTGAGAAGAATTTAATCATTCCTTTTGATGGTGGTGGTGGCCTGTCTGAAGCAGCCACTGCAGGGATGTCAGCTGTAGCAGGGGAGGCTCATCCAGGGTTGCTTGCTCTGCAGAGCTGGCAGGGGCTAGGAATACGCAGGAGCCCCGACCCCTGCTGTGTTGGTGAGGCAGGAGCCTTGTGCTCCTGGGAGCAGCTGCAGCTGCCGAGCCACAGGTCCGGACCTGGGCATCCTGGCACTCCTGGGAGCCTGAGAAGCCCTTCTGTCCCCACAGACTCAGAAGTGCCTGCTCTCACTCCCTGGCTTCTCCCTGCTCCCAGTGCCCACTCCAATTTTGGAGCAAAGTTGAAGCCAAGCCAGGTGGTGTCACCACCTGGCCAGGTATGTGCATCATTGGGGCAGCACTAACATGCCAGAGCCCCTCTAAAACTTTGGCACTGATGAGCTCAGGGAGGGAGGCCAAGTGTGGCTGAGGGTGGCTCAGGGCAGGCCTGCAGGCACCCCTCTATGAAAACAGAATGGGTGCCATAAATGATATGTTGATGGCAATGGGAGGAAGACAATTTCTGGGGCAGGTCCCCAGTGAAACTCCACCTTCAAGCCAGGGACAGCCTAAAGCCTTGGCCTGGGCTATCAGTTCTGGGTCCACAGCCCAGAGTGAGAACTCATGGTGCTTTTTCTGGGCCCACCAATGGCCACCCACAGACCAATCAGCATGCACTTCCTCCCTTCTGCTCACATAAAAATTCCTGACTCAGACAGATGCCAGGACTACCAGCTGTGGGAAAGAGCTACCCGCTGCCAGTCTCCTCTCTGCTGAGAGCTGGACACTCATCAGGATGACCTGCCTGCAGAAAGGACCAACTTTGTGTCCCCTGAGAACTGTTCTGTTGCTCAGTGAAGCTCCTCTCCACCTTGCTTACCCTCTAGTTTTCCATTCTTTCTGGACATGAGACAAGAACTTGGGACCCGCCAAATGGCAGGTCTGAAAGAACTGTAACACAAACGGGGTGAAACACGCCCCCTTGTTCACCACATTGCAGGTGATGAGAGGAGAAAAGGCTGTGGCCTTTCAGGAAGCCCAGATCTAGGAGGTCTCCAAGCCAGGGCTGATACCCTCTTTGGGGCCCTGTGGTTCCTGGCATCTCCAAGCTTCTGGGCACTACTGCATTCCCCTTATCCAGATGCAGGTGCCCACAGCATAAGCCATGTGTGGTATGTCTGGTCCAGCTACAGCTTTGCATGGAGTTGGTACCTGTGCAGATGCCTGGAGCTGCCTGCCCCACCACAGAGCCAGCGTGCCTGGTTGTGCATAGTGGCCAGACCCCACGCTTGGTTGCCCATACATCCCTTTTTGCTCTGTGCCTGGGTTGCCCTTGGCAGGTGTGGGATCTGGGCCCATAGCACAAGCTGAGCACAATCTGCCAGGCTGAGTGGGCAGAATGAGCCCATTGGGTATGAGCAATGCTAAGGTGGAAGGTGCCACCAGCCACAGAGGTTTCTGGCTGGCAAAGCAACACCCCAAGGATCCTGTGACGCCTTTACTATTGTTTCATGTTCTTTGGAGAAGCAGAAATAATCACTGGTACTTCTCAAGACAAATGGTACAATAAATCGATAATTATAGTGGTTTATTGTGGTTCTGTGGAGTGCTACCTTTGTGCCTTTCTAGAGGGCTAACTACTCCAAACATGTCAGGATCCTTTTAACCAGATTGTGCTCCAAAGGACTTTTTGTTTGTATGTATATGTGTGTGTGTGTGTAGTTTTTGTTATGAGTAGTTATTAAAATCAACGTGTGGCATTTTATAGTTTTCACTTCAGAATTTCTCTACTAGTAAGAATCAAAGAATGTGTTACAGATGATCTGGCTTAATCCATACATATCTACTGTGAATTACCTAAGGACCTAGAACATTGTGGTGGAAAAAATAGCAATTTAAAATAACTTTCATGATAACTTTGGCCAAGAAATTAGGAGGAGCAATTCAATTTCAAGCAGATATTTGCATGACTGTGCTAGATTATGAAAGTATAAAGCCATGAAAACAGTAGAGGTTCAACAGGCATTACTCCTGACGGGACCCCCAAATTCAAAATTTATGCCTGCATCTGAGTCTTAACTCCATGTACCCTGTGCTTTGAAGGGTCTGATCCTCCTCTTAAAATCCACATTCTCCTAGTTTTTTTGCCCATCCAAAGTCCCACAATCTCCCATCTTTCCTAACTCATTTTGCTGTTTTTCCTTAAAGTATGCAGATTCTTCACCCACATCGAGTTGCATTCTGATCCCAAGGTGTTTTTCAATCCATTTATACATATATGTATAATCTCAATCAATAGAGATTAAATGTATAATTATAGCAAGATATCTTCCCCTGCCTTGTCTTGCGTGTGTATGTGTGTATATGTGTATATATATCATAGATTGTGTGTGTGTGTGTGTGTGTGTGTGTGTGTGTGTGTGTGTAGTAGATAGATATTTGAAACTTTTAAAACATATATATGTACTATTTAAAAATGATCCTACAGGGCTTCCATGTATAACTACACAGCTTGTGCACAGTAAACTGTACTTAGCCCTGAATGCCCATACCCAGGTGGGATGGAGACTACTTGTCTATGTTACACACTTTAACACTGTGTTGGCAGTATTCTCTAATTATTTTATGTATATTATATATGCAAGGCATTTTTTTTTGACAGTACAACCTCTTTGAAAAAAATTACCTTTTTTTCTTATAGTGACTAGAGTTAGACACTCTAGGCACTTGTTTGTTAACAGAAACAAAGCAAGTACATCTTGATGTCTTTATTAAGCATCCCACCCTTTTACTCTACATCTGTACAAGCACTCTACTCAGGCGGCATGCTCTTTGTCTCCTTCAGGAAGCCTGTTTTAAAGGAAGTTAGGAAGACAAACAATACCCTCTTTGGTATGACTTGGCTGTGTCCCCAGCCAGATCTCGTCTTGATTTATGACCGCCATAATCTCCACATGTCTAGAGAGAAACCTGGTGGGAGGTGATTTGATCATGAGAGTGGTTTCCCCCATGCTGTTTTTGTGATAGTGAGTGAGTTCTCTTGAGATCTGATGGTTTTATAAGGGGATCTTCCCTTTTCACTCCTCATTTCTTCTCTCTCCAGCCACCCTGTGAAGAGGTGCCTTCTGCCATGATTGTAAGTTTCCTGTGGCCTCCCCAGCCATGCGAAACTGTGAATCTATTAAACCTCTTTCCTTGATAAATTACTCAGTCTTGGACAGTTGTTTATAGCAGTGTAAAAGCAAACGAATACAGTGGCTCATCAAAGAGTAATTATTACATGTTTTATTTCAGTAATCAAAAAATAAAACTCTGTCATAAATTCATACAAGTAAAATGCTTGTGTATGTGTGTCCATACTTAGTTTGGAATATGAAAATCCAGAAAGACAAGAATGTAAATTATCTACTTTGATTAAAGCTCAATTACTTCCACCCCTTCAACACCATCTCTTATAGCTGTAATAATCTGGACTAACAGGATGGTAGGAAAGTCCTCGAATCTACAGAATGGTTTTTCAGTTCTGCTTCTGCCACATGTAGGGGGAAGTAGATGATCCCAGCGGACAAGCCCATGTGCTGTGGCTCTGGGCTGGCTGGGTTTGTATCCCCACTTTTCTACTGCCTTCTCATGTGCTTGTGAGATCTTGACTAGGCCATGAGACCTCTCAGTGCCCCATGACCACACTGGGTAATAACTTGACCTGCCTTCTAGTGTTGCTGTGAGCACTGAATGATTTTACATGCCTAACAACCAAGACCAGTGCTTGGCATAGTGTAAACACTGGATTCAGTGTTAAATATTTTTTTAATTTCCCTTCTATGAGCTTCAGCTTCCAGATGTTAATATCTGTAAGATAAAAATAGATCAAGCCAGGCACAGAGGCTCAAGCCTGTAATCCCAGCACTTTGGGAAGCCGAAATGAGTGGATCACGAGGTCAGGAGATTGAGACCATCCTGGCTAAGATGGTGAAACCCCATCTCTACTAAAAATACAAAAAAATTAGCGGGGCATGGTGGCACATGTCTGTAATCCTAGCTACTTGGGAGGCTGAGCCAGGAGAATCACTTGAACCTGGGAGGTAGAGGTTGCAGTGAGCTGAGATCATGCCATTGTACTCCAAACTGGGCAACAGAGTGAGAACTCTATCTCAAGAACAAGAAGAAAAAAAGATCAGATGACGTAAGCATGGGACAGTGTTTTGTAATGCATAACATAAGAACTATTCAAATAAAGGGCATAATTTCTTTTAAAACCTTTCTTTAAAGCACAGTGCTGATTTATTTGCTTTATCTTGAAAATTTCTCTCCAAATGTTGAGTTCTTTGCTTGTGTGATTTGATAACAGAATAATGTTGGATATTACTTTAGATGTTATTGTTAACATTTAATGCTGACATCTCATAATATACCTATTTTAAGGATGCATCCTTTTATTAAATGAAGGTGAAAATCATAGTGGTGGGAATTGTATGGTGGTGAGTAAAACTTAACCTGCTTTTTGAGACTCCAGTAAATGGCTTAACACTCTGTGTTTATTCTACACATAGTGTGGATGTTTACAGCTTAAGCCCTTAGGGAAGATTTCTGAGAGAACAAAGTTTGATTTAAAATGAGAGTGGGTTTAGGAAAATTCTGACTCTATCTCTGCTATAGAAGCCAACAGAAGACTGCCAAATGTCCAAGTGGTCCTCCGTATTCTCCCTGCTAGAGTAGGAATCCTTTTCCTGCTCCACACTCTCCCCAAACCATCAGCCAGTTGTTCTTTAGTTGACTGAGTATCCAATTTACCTGAAGAGGTTTTTAGAGCCTAGGTTACAGACCCTATCCTTAGAGTTTCTGGTTCAGCAGGCGTGGGGTGGGGCCTGAGAGTTCACATTTCTAGTCAGTTTCCAGATGGTGCTGACAGTGCTGGTCCAGGCCCAGTGCTTTGCTAACCACTGCCCTGGACAAATCACCCACTCCCTGTACCGACAACTCACCTCTTATTATCATTATTATTGTTAGTTATTATTGCATTTCCTGGATACCATTTCTTACTGGCCTTATCTAATGAAGCTCAGTACTCTTTCTCCTCCATCGCTTGTTCCGAATGTACTTCATTCATAAAGCTTTCTTCAACCCACTCCCAACCACACATGCCCCATCCTTCCCTGAGTCCCCATTACTGCTGTTGTGATGGAATGTGCTGTCTGTGTTACCCTACCAAACAACATATTCCTTAATGACAAATGACTGAATCTTATTTTTTTTTCTTTAATCCTTTCAAATTGGTTCTGTGAGAGCATACAGTAGATTTTTTAAGTGGAACTCAAGTGTACAATTATAGTTGTGGTATTGTTGGCTCTGCCTTCTGCCCTTATTTTTTTTTTTTTGTCAGAATGTGTTGTTTAGATCCTGGGAAACTTTTTTTTTTTTTTTTTTTAAATAACAAGAGTCAAATTAGAATTTGGATTTTCTTTTTGGAAAATGACCAAGTTGGTCTGTGACCACATAATAGCTATTCTTCTTTTTTTTTTTTTTTTTGGTTATCACAGCTAGAGGGAATGAGAGGCTACTGGCATATAGTTGGTAGAGGCCAGGGATTCTTTTTTTTTTTATTTTTTTATTTTTATTTTTTATAAAGGCCCCATCTTAAAGGCCCCACTTTTTTTTTTTTTTTTTTTTTGAGAAAAAGAATAATAAGAAAAAGAACAAAGAAGAGGAAGAAAGAGAAAAAGGTAGAGGGAGAGAGAATGGGGGTATTGCTTTGCTGCCCGGGCTAGAATGCAGTCCAAATATGGGTATGCCTACAATTGTCCCCAATAATGGAGACATGAAAGAAAATGAGGGAAGAGAGCAACAAACAAGGAGCCAACCAACATTTCATTTAAACTTCCAAGTTGATATGATGTGGTACTGATAAGAGTGTATATTCTGTGTAAAGTGGAGAGTTCTATAAATATTAATTACGTTTACTTGTTCCAGATCTGAGTTCAAGTCCTGGATATCGTTATTAATTTTCTGTCTCATTGATCTGTCTAATATTAATGTTGAAGTCTCCCACTATTATTGTGTGGGAGTCTAAGTCTCTTTATAAGTCTTGTATGTCTGGGTATTCCTGTATTGGGTGCGTGTATATTTAGGACCTTTAACTCTTCTTGTTGTTGCATTGATTCTTTTATCATTATATAATGTCCTTCTTTGCTTCTTTTGATCTTTGTTGCTTTAAATACTATTTTATCAGAGGCAAAAATTGTAACTTCTGCTTTTTATTTATTTATTTTTGCTCTCTAGTTGGTTGGTAAGTCTCTCTCCATCCTTTGTTTTGAGTCTTTGTGTATCCTTGAATGTGAGATGGGTCTGGATGCAGCATACAGTTTCAGTTTTTTGTCCAAATTGCCTGTCTTTGAATTGAGGAATTCAGTCAATTTAAATTTAGAATTAATAATGATATGTGTGAGTTTAATACTGTCATTTAATGTTAGCTGACTATTTTGCCCATTAGTTGATGTAAATTCTTCATTATATTGATGTTTTTTACTTTTTGGTATTTTTTAGAAAGGCTGATACTGTTTGTTCCTTTCTATGTGTAGTGGTTCTTTCAGAAGCTCTTGTAAAGCAGGCCTGGTGGTGATGAATTCTCTGAGTGCTTGCTTGTTCACCAAAAACTTTATTTTTCCTTCACTTATGAAGCTTAGTTTGGCTGGATGTGAAATTCTTGGTTGAAAGTTCTTTTCTTTAAGGATGTTGAATATTGGTCCCCACTCTCTTCTGGCTTGTAGGGTTTCTGCTGAGAGATCTGCTGTGAGTCTGATAGGCTTCCCTTTGTGGGTAACCTGACCTTTCTCTCTGGCTGCCCTTAGTATTTTCTCCTTCATTTCAACCCTGGTGAATCTGACGATTATGTGCCTTGGAGTTGCTCTTCTTGAGGAATATCTTTGTGGTGTTCTTTGTATTACCTGGAGCTGAATATTATCCTGCCTTACTAAGTTGGGAAAATTTTCCTGAATAACATCCTGAAGCATATTTTCCAGCTTGGATTCATTCTCTTCGTCACATTCGGGTACACCTATCAAGCGTAGATTAGGTCTTTTCACATAGTCCCATATTTCTTGGAGACTTTGCTCGTTCCTTTTTATCCTCTTTTCTCTAATCTTGTCTTCTTGTTTTATTTCATTGAGTTGGTCTTCGACCTCTGATATCCTTTCTTCTGCTTGATCAATTCGGCTGTTAAAACTTGTGCATACTTCACGTAGTTCTCGTATTGTGTTTTTCAGTTCCATCAATTCACTTATTTTCCTCTCTAAATTTTGTATTCTTGTTGACATTTCGTCAAACCTTTTTTCAAAGTTCTTAGTTTCTTTAGATTGTGTTAGCACAAGTTCTTTTAATTCACAGAAGTTTCTTATTATCCACGTTTTGAAGCCTGCTTCTGTAATTGGAACCCACTCGTTCTCCATCAAGCCTTGTTTCGTTGCTGATGAGGAACTGGGATCCCCTGCTGAGGGAGAGGCGTTCTGATCTTGGGTATTCTCAGCCTTTTTTGGCTGTTTTCTTCCCTTCGTTGTAGATTTATCCATTTGTGGTCTTTATAATTACCGTCTTTGTAATTGGGTTTCTGAGTGGACGTCCAAGTTATTGATTCTCAGCGCCGAAATCTGAGCAACCCACTGCACCGACCAAATCAGCGGCGTTAAGATTGATGGTGCCTTTCTGACTCTGCACCAAGAACCGACGCTCCGAGGCGCCGGTAAAACCGCCTCACCGGTCACAGGAGTCGCGCTGGCGACCCGTGGGTCTCCTCCGCTGGGAATCTCCTGGTACGTGAGCAACCAGAATTCATGTGAAGGTGTGGCGTCCTCTCGTTCTTTGCGTTTTCAGTAGGAGCTACAATCCCGAGCTGCTAGTGATCAGCCAGCTTGGATCTCTCTGCCCTTATTTTTATAAAATCTGATATTGACTATGGTTAAACCCAGTATTTACATTTCTCAGACTGTTTCCACACTGGGAGTCAGGCTCATATTTGATCTATTATATAAAAAGGGTGCTATTTGTTGAATGATTTGTGAACCCCAAATCTCTTTTTTAGCATCCCGCTTAATGTTTTCAAAAAACAGTTTGTGACAGGAAAGAGGATGGCTTTTAAGTAATCCAAATTTAATTAGAAATGCTGGATGCTAAAATTCAACTTATTTTTCCTTTTTATGAGAGAAGCTCTGTCCCATTCTGTGTGTGACTCGTTCTACCCTTTCCTCAAACCCCTTTTTCTTTTTGGTCATTTTTCTCTGTCAATGATTAAATCCAGGGGCTGAATTCCCAGGCATTTTATTTCTCATGGTAGCATGTGGCTTTGGGCAGTTACACAGACATCCAATTACCAGAGAAGTCTAATAAGCTAATAATGACTGCCTGAGGCATTCACTCAGGAGGGGCTTTGGAGACTCTCTCAAAGCTCTTTCTGCTTGTCACCTGCCCAGACATGGATCGAGTCTTGTACTCACACATTTTCCCCAAAGAAGGATAAACATGGGGGTTTCCTTGGAGATGGCTTTTCCCAGAGTTTGAATACTTGCTTTTCTCACCCTTGTCCAGAGAGGCAAATTGCCAGGATATTATACAGGGTTAGTTTCCTGGTTATCTAACACAAGAAAAAATGTTCTCTAGACTGTTACTGTGGGAAAGAATTAGAAATAATATTTTTCAAATGCTGCTTAAAATTCTATTATTTATATTGTTAACTTTCTTAAGGCAGGCAAAATATACATTTTATTTTAAAATAAGCTGCACTATTTTTTAGTAAAGAAAAAATGCTTAAAATAGTTTCATAATTTATTTGCAGAAAAATTAGCAACGTTTATAAATTAATCCTTCCCACAACAAGTCATGCCGAATAGCAGACCTTCTTCTTTGATGTGTACACTTGAGTTGGTTTACCACATATCAGTAAACTTTGGCCATGAACTGTGGCCTCAGAAGACTTTCCCAGAATCTGGGAGTCTAATTGGCTGGGTCTTGTGTGCTCGCTCAGTGGACTAAGGCTATTTTTACCTATGTTTGTGTCAGTTATTCTTCAACCTCTTATTCTTTCAATGAGTTGGGGTTTGTATATGGAAATAAAGTAAGAAAATTACTTTATAAGAAGACTTAAAAAGTTAGCTTATATACTATATAGTACTTGTTTACATGAAAATAATGAAAAATATCTACACATAAAAATGACGAACTGAATAATGACCAAATGAGTTATTTGTGGAAAAAATGGATTCTGAAAGAATGCAATCTCACAGTGAAAAAAAATAGCATGAGATATCTCATAGAGCTGATCATTAAACTTTCCAGAATACACAGTTAATTTGTCCAGGCTATATGATTCCCAACAGGGAGGGGAGCACTACACACTGGGGTCCGTTGGGGGGAAATGGTGGAGGGGCAGGGCGTGGGGAGGTGGGAAGAGATAGCATGGGGAGAAATGACAGATACAGGTGAGGGGACGGAAGGCAGCAAACCACACTGCTATGTGTGTACCTATGCAACAATCTTGCATGTTCTTCACATGTACCCCAAAACCTAAAATGCAATAAAAAAAAGAATGTCAGAAAATTAAAAAAAAAAAAAAAAAAAAAAAAAAGACATGAAAGCATGATTGTAACAGAAGACCAGGTAAAGAGGCTAAAATAAAAGAATATGTATTTAAATAAAATTCCTACAGTTCAAAAACACCAACATGAGTTATTTATCCGAGAAGTAGAATAACTTCACTAAAAGCAATATGGAAGAGTATTGTTTAAAGACAAAGGTGACCAGTGACTGAGTCGGTGTCTGGATAATTAGGTTTTTGGGTGACAAGGTAACCCAGAACCATGTGATGTGACCAGTGGGAACATGCTGGGGAGGTGGGAGTGGGGATGTGTGTAAGGTAATGTAGCCCTCATGGGGCAGTGTATGTGCTATGCTGGCTTGTGTTTCTATTGCACATCAAGCCATTTCCTGGTGCACACTGTGATGCTCTGTTTAACTAGATGCCTTGTGGTCTTTCCAGAGTGGCAGCTTGTTCAGAACAGCCTTATGAGCTATGTTCCAGTTCTTTACTTTGATGAGGTCATACCAAAGTTCTTTCAGCTGTTTACTTATTAACTTGGAATAGAAATTGGTTCTCCTGGAAGCTAAGTGCACATGAAGTAGCAACAGTCCACTTTTTATGGGGCAGATACAATATCATTGTTGCTGGGATTCCAGTTAAAGTTCTAGGAATAGTTCAGCTGTAGGTACCTTGATTGGAATCAATGTATTTATCATTTCCTCAGCTTTGCAGCTGTTTTTGTTTGTGATGTTTCCATTATAACCACTAAAGGAATAATAATAAACTCTAATGTAAGGCTCCCATGTCCATCCAATTTTTAAATTATTTAATGGGTATTTCCTAGAAAAATTCAGGAAATTTAGGACTAGGATTTATGAGCAGAGTAGGAATGAACTTGAATTAGAGGCAGCATTGGGTAAATGTAAGGACTCAGGACCTAGGCAGTCCAAGGCTTCTAACCTGGCTTCAGACCTCTGTGACCTTGGGCAAGGTAACTAAACTTGATGGCCTTTGCCTTCCTCATCTGTGAAGCTGAGATAATCACCTCTACCTCACAGAGTGGTTTCACAGATTAAATGTGGCATGAATGCCTGGCACGTAATACAGTGCTGGGTCGATCAACAGCCTGCAGTCAATATTACTTGCTTTGCCCCTTCCTTTATCTTCCTATTGCATCAGTGGCAAAAACTAAACAGTTTTTTTCAACTTTCAAAATTCAGACCTCTTTTAGTTGGTTCTTGTATCCCTTTGACATATACCCATCATTGTGGACTTTTTTCTTTTTTTGAGCACATTCTTACTTTCTGACACTACAGGATGCTCCAGGTTTCATTTCCTGCCCTATTCCAAGAATAAGCAATTTCTCCCAGAAACCTTTGGTGTTAGAAATCAAAATCCAGGTTCTAGGTGTGCTCACATGTATCATTGTTATTATCAATATTATTTATATGCTTTATTCTTTACAACATTACAGATTTGCAGCAAAATAAAAAAAACTAGTCTAGAGAGAACCCATATACCCCATAATTTCCCCTAATATTAACATATTATATTAGTATGGTATATTTATTACAATTAATAAAATGTCTTAATATTAATATTTTATTTACTAAAGTCCATAATTTACTCTGATTTCCTTAGTTTTTACTTAACAGTCTTTCTCTGTTCTAGGATTCCATCCAGAATACCACGTTACATTTAGTTGTCATTTCTCTTTAGGGTCCTATTGGCTATGACAGTTTCTCAGACTTTCATTGTTTTGATGAACTTAATAGTTTTGAGGACTACTGGTCAGGCATTTGGTAGGATGCCCTTCTGTTGGAATTTGATGTTTTTCTCATGATTAGGCTGTGGTTATGGGTTTTGGATAAGAATGTCGAGAGATGAAGTGCCATTTTTATTATACCATGTCAAGGGTCCATACTGTCAATATGATTTATGACTATTGATATTGACCTTAATTATCTGGCTAAGATATTATGTGTACGGTTTCTTCACTGTAAAATTCACCTCTTTTCCCCATTTCCACACTGTACTCTTTGGAAGGAAGTCACGATGTGTGGCCCATACTTAAGTACTTGTGTTCCCCTTTTCGAGGGTGAAGTGTCTACATAAATTATTTAAAATTTATTGCCTGGGGTCTTTAGTCAATTTTTTGTTTTCTTATATCTATTTTTCCATGCTAGAAATGAAGTACCTGTTTATACTGGGCAAATTTTAATTAAGCAAATACATATTCCTTGTTAGATATTCAGAACCATTGATAGTTGATGGGCATATTTTTAACCTAATGTTAAAATACTTAATTCTTGGTTATTAAATTGATGGTAACATAGTAAGTATTTCATTTTGAATATATCTCCTAATTTCTAAATGGTGAAATTCGTCTGAGTTTTCTGATGATTGACCAGGAAAAATTAGACTGTGATCTTATTTTCCATAATAATTGACCATTAAACATGCAAAGCAAAGATAAACATATAGTGAGAAGCACATTTCCCACAATAATTGCTGGGTTGTTTCCTTATAAATAGCAGAGCTGTACAGCATCATGTTAACCATGAGAATGCACAGAAGCTGAGAGGAGTTTAAGGTTAAAAGGAAAACAAATACCCCTGGGGTTTTAATCACTAATTACAGGTCTATAAATAACCATTTCTTGAATTTAAAAGGCATTTGGTCTCCTGGATATGATCTAGTTTGGCATATGGGCTTGCCAGGGTTTTTTCTTCCTCCCTTTGTGATCTGCTGAAATTGGAGAGGTCAGGCATGAAGACAGGTGGTGAAAATGTTCAGGAGAAAAATACAAAAAGTTATTGTCTGTATCTGCCAGCAGTTCTATTTAGTGACCTAAAGGAGTTGACCCAGAACTATATTTAGATTTTGCAAGATGGCATGCCAAACACACTGTTTATAGATCCTCATTTTCTGAGAAACTATAAGTGTTTCATTGAAAAGATTTATACTGATTTGTTGTACCATCTGGTTCGTGCAATATATAAGAAAATCTCAAATAGTGGAAGATACCCACTGAAAACAATTTAAACCCAGAGAAGAGTATAGCTGTTTTTCTGTCTTTTTGAACAAAGATTTCCATACATTTGTAAGTCAGCAAAACTTTAATATATTTATGATAACAATCACAGATTTTGAGAAAAGTGCTATTTTGAAATCAATTTTGTATTACCTGAGCAAACCTTATAGGTTTATGAGCCAATATTTGTACTCCTTGCTTTTTATATCTTTGCTCTGTGTAATTTAGGATTTTGTCTATTTTGAAGGCCCTGCTGGCTCTGAGATTATTTTTTATTTCCGATTATTTAAAGAAAAATTAACAAACACCCAGATTCTAGTTCTGTCACCTATTTTTATAGAGTCTAAATTCATGTAAAACATAATCAGGGGATGGGTGCAATAGCTCATGCCTGTAATCCCAGTACTTTGAGAGGTCATGGTGGGCAGATCGCCTGAGGTTGGGAGTTCAAGACCAGCCTGACCAACATGGAGAAATCCCATCTCTACTAAAAACACCAAATTAGCCGGGTGTGGTAGTGCTTCCCTGTAATCCCAGCTACTTGGGAGGCTGAGGCAGGAGACTTGTTTGAACCTTGGAGGCGGAGGTTGCGGTGGGCCAAGACCAGGCCTTTGCACTCCAGACTGGGCAACAAGAGTGAAACTCCTCAAACAAACAAACAAAAAAATGTAATTAGGTTGGTTTCAAGGCACTTCCTGAGGAATCAGAAAGACCTCTTCTTCTTGTACTTCAAAGAGAGCTGGTTGAATGTCTGTGAGTTAAAAGTTCCACTCCAATCAGAAAATAATGCAGTTCTTTTACTTCATAAAGTTCAAATTTTCCCTAAAGTTACTCAATGTTTTGCATATATTAGTTCACATTTTTTGAAGGTGGACCAGAGTTTAACTTTTGGTTTTTACATTATTTAGTAGAGCTTGAGGCACAGAGAGGTTTAAGTCAATGGGTTTGCCAGAGATCAAGTTTTTGAATTTTAATCCAGAGTTCATTCTGCCAGGATCTCATACTAAGATTCTGAAAGTTTTAGGGTAACAGAGCTAGGGTAGTAATTTCCAGAAGACTCTGTTTCTCTCTTGATATCTTCCTACACACTCTTCCAACATGATCAACTCTGCAAAAGACAACAAAGGAAATCTGTTGATCAAGCAAGGCTAAGTTTGTTAAACCTTTTGTAGGTAAAGGAAAAAGAATCACCTTAATCCTTAGCAGTATTTCAGAAGGAGAAGTCAGGGATGATATTTACAAGGTTTTAGAGCCTGGACTGAATGATTTTATGGCAGTTCTTACAAAGCAAGAAACAGGTTGGGATTGGACAGAATGTATGACATAATAATAAGTGTGGTTCAATGCTCATTCTTATGCAGCCAAGAGGGGACTGAAATATTTCTAGCCCACTACTGCCTTTCCCAACAGTATGCAGAATAAAACTGAAACTTCCTGCATTGCCGTAGAAAGCCTCTGCATAGTCTGGCCCCTACTGTTCTCTCTGACTTCAGCTTGAACTATTCTCCGCTTTGGTCCAATACGGTGCTCTTGTCATAGAGGTCTTACCTCTGTTCCTGCATTAAGGCCTCTGTACGATTCCCTCAAACTTTTCTGGTAGGTCTCTGCCCCCAGACTTGGATAGTTGTCTCCTTCTTGTAATTGTGATCCTATTTCAAAGATATTTCATCAGAGAGAACTTCCTCAACAACTGAATCCAAAGTAACCCCCTTTGCCCCTACATATTATGTGATCTAAATCTACCTTCTTCATATGATTAGCCATCATCTGAAATTGTTTTGTTCACTTACTCATTTATTTTATTTCTGCCTTCCTTTGCATGGAGTGTAAGTAGGGACCTCTTTCTTGTTTAATGCTGTATCTGCAGTGCCTACCGCATTCACTTGTACAGAGTAAACATTTACAAATATTTGTCTAACTCTGTGGGAATTTAGCAGAACACGCTCATACCTTGCTGGTATACACATTGGCAATATCTGTTAATAATAGAAATGTTTATGGCCTTTGATGCAGCATTTCTACATCTAGGTATCATGCAGATATACTTGCATATGTGAAAAATTAAGTATATACAATATTTCTTATACAGAAAAGAGTTAACATGGCAAGTTAACATAACAAGGGTTGGTTCTTGGCTAGCAACTGGGATTTGGCTGGTAAACAATTCCCTGCATTGATACAAAACTTTCCCTAAGTGATAAAGCTGTTTTACTCACTTGAGGACTAAACATCTGCGTTTCTGCTGGAAATTTGGAGTGTTTGTAGTTGGTAGGCAGGGGGTATCTATGTGACCAGTCCCCAGTGAAAATGTTGGCACTGAGCCTCTAATGTGTTTTCTTGGACAAACTTTGCACGTTACTACACTTTTGTTTTTTTCTGCTGAAGGAAGGAACACACTCAGTGTGTCGTCCCATGGGAGAAAGACAACATAGAAAGCCTCTGCATGAATTTATCCAGATTCCTCTTGGAGCTTTTCCCCTTGCTACTCATGCTATGTATTCGTTGCTGTAATAAACCTTAGCAGTTAGTACAACTATATTCTGAGGCTATGAGTCCTTCTAATGAATCATGGAATTTGTGGACAGTCTTGGAGAGCCTGGAAACATTTATTGTCATTGTTTTTTCCCTTCCAAAACTTAAGACAAGCAAAATGTCCACCTATAGAGGACAAATTATGACACATCCATTAAAAGGAATACTATATCCTATTCCTATGAGGCAAGCCTACATATTGATATGAAAATATTAAACACATATCATTATAAGAGAATTAAACAAGGTTCAAAGTGATATCTCAATTTGGATGCTCCTTTTTTGTGTGCACATTCACACATTAATATGTTTGCAAACGCATATAATATCACTGGGAATATGTTCAAGAATCTGATAACAGTGGTTACTTCTGAGGACAGGAACTTGGTGGCTGAGAGAAAACAAGGACAAGGGAAGTTTTACAGTCTATCCTGTACTGTCGATTATGTTTGCTACCAGCCATATGTGGCTATTTAAATTAAACTAATTCAAATTAAATTAGATTAAAAATTCAGTTTTCAATATTATTAGCTACATTTCAAGGCTTAATAACCACATGTGTGGATAGGGCTGCCACATTGGAAAGCACAGCTATAGAACATTTCCTTCATTGCAGAATAATGTTTTAGACAGCACTGATCTACATGCTTTTTTCCTGTTTAATATTTGTAGTATGTACATGTTTTGTTATCCAAAAACTATTTAAAACAAGTATTAGTTGAATGGATGAACAATAAATATCGACTGAACTGAATAGTCTCTACTAACAGACTATTCTGAGAATCTCAACAAGTGAGACCAAATCACCTGTTTTTGTGGTGGAAATTTACATCTAGTTAAGGTGGGTAAGATAAATAGCAGCTTAAATTCTCAGTACCTTTTTATAAAAGCAAATCTTCAGCCTGGGGGTTGGAGCCAATTCCAGATCTTGGAAGCCCTAGCAAATTTGCCAGAGAGAGTGCCAAGGACCACAGAGTGGGATTATTGCCTCCTCCTCTTCACCAGCTCCAGCAACTTATGCCACAGGCATTTGGCTAGCTTTAACACACTGGTATGCAGAGTAAAACAGACCTCTTTGCTTCTCTGTCCCTCCTTCCTTCCCTCCCATAATAAATAGCTCTTATAACTTTCTGTCCAAAAGAAATTGTAATCAATTTTGTATGCTTGAGTTGGGGGATGTCAGTAATGGTATTATTAGTGTTTTTACAGTTCAGTTTGGTGTTTCTTAAGTGCCAACTGAATAATAAATGATCTTTGTTTTCGAGATCCTTATGGTTCAGTATGGAAGATGAGAAAAGGGAACAGATTGTGTTGACATAATAGCATTAAGCGGTGCCAGTGTAAAGGTTTGCTCAAGGTGCAATGAAACATGGAGAAAGGCTGCCTGACCCAGCTGTGAAGGATGTGTAAGACATTTCAGGCAGAGAGGATGAGAAGACCGCTCCAGGTGGGGGCAGGTAATTTTGGCAAAGAGAAGAGGTTGTGCAAGAGAATGGCTTGTTGAGAGCACTGCAGTAGTTGGTTACTAGAACCGAAAACTGCAGGTGGAAATGAGGGCAAGAAGTGACAAGAAAGGCAAAGGAGGCTTAAGTGGTGGGAGGCTTTGTGCTAAATGCTAAGAAGGCTGGATTTTATTCGGTAGGGGTTGCAAACCTGAAAAGACTTTGATGAGAGGGGTATCATATTTGTGTAGATTTTTCTTGATCCATGTTGAGGAATGGATTTAGAGAGAGAAAACCCAGGCAAGATGACCTATTAGGAAATCGTTGTAACAATCCAGATGAAAGCTGGTAAGGGCGTTTTTGAAATTAATGCTTTCTATTAGTATTTTTCTATTTCCTTTCCCACTTTTTTCTACTTCTTCACTTCAGTTTTTTATTGTCTTTCAAATCAGTTACTTAGACTCAGGTCCTTGTCTCAGGGTCTGCTAGTGGGAGAATCCAAAGTAAGAAAAGAAGGAAGTAGTCAGTAGAGCCAAACACCACGCAGAAGGCCAGTCAGATAACAACTTGAGAGTCTCCCCTGGCTTCCTCAAAGCCATGAGTTATTTTTATAAAAGCAGTTTCTATGAGGCTGTAGGAGGAGAATCCAGATTGCTCAGATCGCAGGAAACTATGAATGGCTTTGAGGGTGAGGAAGAAGAAAAAATGGGTGTAGACAAAACTTCTAAAACGTTTGGCAAGTGATATGCTGATAACCAGAATGGAAGATAGATCCAAGAGTAAGACTTTTTCCGGAATAGGAGAGGATTCCATAATGGACATGACAGACAACACTGCAATCCTCCCCCTCACCCGTCACTTCTCAGATAATCTTATCATGCCTTAAAGGACACCAACACGTTAGAAAAATGGCAGAGAGACGGAGAAAAGGAGATTTTTGACAGTCATTTGAGCTCCTGAATCTAATCATGCCTGAAGCTTCTAGATTCTCCACTGTGAAGCCAGACTTTTGAGTTAAGTGACTAAATTAGCCATTTTTCTTGAGTCAGATTGAGTTAGGATTCTTTAACTTGCAAATTGTGAGTAGTACAAACGTTTCTTCTTTAAACCTCATTGGAATACATTTTTGTTTTAACAGAACACACACACACACACACACACACACACACACAAACACACTCTATTAAAATTGCTAAAAGGAGAAAAGAACCACTACTGAGAAAGTGAGAAAGTGGTATAATACACAAATAAAGGTGGATAATTGATAAAATAACACCTTTGTGTGAATGGCAGATGATGAAACCAAGAACTTTAGTGGAATGACTACCCATAAGTATTTCTTTTTTCCATTTTATTATGGAAAGTTTATTATATGCAGAAAAGCTGAAGAATTGTGAAGGTAGCAATCATGTGTATGCCACCTAAATCCTACCCATGAACACCTTGCTACATTTCTTAGTCTTGCTTTATCACATCTCATTTATCCATCTTTTCATCTGTCATCAAAGCATATTATTTTTGTATGCATTTCCAAACAGGGTACAGATGTTAGTATATTTCATTACTAAATACTTCAGGATATGATTACTTGATTTACAAATTTGTTTAACATTATAAATATGTAATATATTGAAAAAAATTGCCTGTGCTGTCTGTTATTCTAATGACATCTCTTATTGATATTTTAAAATTCAAGCACTGTTAATGTTTTATGCTGTTATTATAATTTTAAAGGATCTTTTTCATTTTCCCTCATATTCAGAACATAGTCCTTTAAAATTTTTTTGAAAATTAGATATCTAGCTTATTCAAGTTGATTTTTAATATGTTGCCTGATGGAGAAGTTAGAGGTAATCATGCATAAGGTTTGACATATGTCTACCGCTGTCTTGAAAATCAGTTGTATACCACTGACTCTTGCATTGCTCCATCGTCCACAGCTTTATAAGAGACCACACCTGAGATTCAATTAATATCTTCTCTGATAGATGTTGATCCTAGATGGCATTATGAGCTTTGGCTTTGTAGCAGAGCCTGGAAAAATATTTTTTTGAGAAAATATAGTTTAAATATTTCATATAGGTAAATATTTTTTATAAGAATCCACTTTGGACCTTGTCCTATTCTTTCATTGTATCTAAATGCATTATCTATACAGTGCAAATCCTTGCTTTCTGGGTTTAATTTCTAGATATATATATATATATAGTCCGATAGATATGCTAAATTTCTGCTGAGTCATCCTGGTTGCTAAGAATAATCTATCATTGCCCCCACCCCAGTCCCTGCTTCCTGACTACACAGAACTCTTTGAACATGGCCTAAAGTGGCTCTGTCAGTGACATCCAGAGGAGTAGGGTGCAGGCTTACAGCGAGGGTCACAAAATAAATTACAATCCTAGATCATTCACTGTGCTCACATTTATGTGTTTTTTTTAGTTAAGCCATACGCATCAAGTGTTATAGGTCCCCTTTTCCATGATAAGGTTGAGCAAAAATATTCCACTGATTGAAAATGCACAATTTGTCTGGAAAAGTATATAGAAAAGGCATTTCCAGAATCTGAGAGCTGCCCTTGTCTTTCCTCTTGGCTCATTTCTGCAGCTGTGCTCTGGATCCCCATTTCTGTTTCCTTGCAGCACAAGTAACAATACCACATCCTTAAAACAAAGGAAAAACAAGTTCTTTGGTCCAATATTTTCCTCTGAGAGCTATCTTGCCTCTTTAACTCCTTTTTTAACCACATATGCATACCTGCCATCTCTCCTTTATGTCTTTAACTCCTCAGATTACTGTGATATGACTTAAGTTGTCACCCTGCAATAACAGAGTTATTTTCCAAAGTCACTAAAGGAATGGACACTTTATAATCATAAACCTACTTAATTTTACTTAATTTTCTTTGCAACCTAATAGCTAATAGTTATTGAGAGCTTATTATGTGTCAGGCCTTAATCAAAACACTAATCTCAAAACAACCTATAGAGTAAATACTAATTTTAATCACTATTTGTTACACAAGAAAACTAAAGCAAAAGAGTTTGAGAAAGTTCTTCAAGGTCACCCATTAGGTGCTGGAGCCAGGATCCCAAGCCATAAGTGACTGCTATCCTTTGAATGTGTCTTTTAGAATTCCTGTGTTGGAAATTTATTTTCCAATGCAACAGTGTTAGGAGGGGGCCTTTTGGGAGATATTTAGGTCATGAGGGCTCTGCCCTTATGAATGGATTAATGGTGCTATAGAAAGCGCTTGTGGGAGTAGGCTTTCTCCCTTCTGCAGCATGAGGCTACAATGTCTATTCCTGCTTGCCTTTATGCTTTCTATCATGTGTGCATGCAGCAAGAAGGTCCTCAGTGGACATCAGATGCCAGTTCCTTGATCTTAGATTTTTCCACCTCCAGAATTGAAAGAAATAAAGTTTTGTTCCTTATAAATAACCCTGTGTGTAGTATTCTGTTATAGCAGTACACATAGATTAAGGCAGTGACCTGAGAGCTGCTAGATGTGGGATGTTATTGACCATTTTCCCCATTCTCTGACCAATAAGCATCCTTTTTACTGTGTTTTCTTCTCTCAAATCTGTCCAATTTTGTGTACCTTGCTGCCACTATCCTAGTTAGGAGGATACTTATCTGTCCCCAAGTTTATTTAAAATGGTTCCCTATCAGCCACTCTGCTTCCAGGCTTTCTCCATCCAGACCATTTCTAGATCATGGTCAGGGTGACCTCCTTGAAGCTCAAATCTAATCACATCAATCTCTCTGCTTAAAATACTTCAATGCCTTCCTGATTTTCAGCTGAAAATACAAGTCCCGTTATATCATCTCAAAGGACAGTCAAGATGTGAATGCTGTCAAATTTAACTCTTTGGTTTCATCTCTGGCCATGCTCAGTTAGTTTGCCTTGTGGACTCTAAACTACCAGCCTTACTTACTCAAGCTAGCTAGAACGCAGGATTTTGAATATTCTCACCACAAAGAAATGATAAATATATGAGGTGATAGGCCTGTTGAAAAGTCTCTTTTTTTGCTTTTATTGGAGAGTTCTTGTCCTTGGTGCTCTTTAGTCTGGTCTCCTTTAAGACATCCCTTTTGGGAATCCTTCTCTTGGTCCCTTAGAGCTGGGCTATGTGGCCCTTTCTGTGTCCTCACAGCTCCCTCCCTAGATGTCAAGCCTAGGGCTTACTATTCCGATTTTTGATTATTCATTGAGTATTGCCTTCTCCATCACAGTATGCCTTGTTGACTTAGCCCAGTGTCTGCTACATGGTAGAGGCTTATTAAATAGTTGAATGAGTGAATGAATAAATGTCAATTTTAGAAACTGAGTAAATCTAAAATATAGACCCCTAAATGCATGTTAGTTGGTTTCATGATGCTTCTGGGTCTCTCTTTCCTCATTTATGAAATGGGAGTACCATAGTTCTAATGTATTTTTATGCTAAATACACAAAGTTAAAGCAGCACCAAGTTTCCTCTCAAAATCTTTTTTTTTGTCTTTATAATAAAACTATGATTCCATAGTTTTCAATTGGTAATTCAAACTGAATAATGAGTCAGTAGTGTTAGCAAAATAGAACAATACGTTTTATGAATAGAACAATGTGTCAAAATAAGGAACTTACACTGATGTGCCTATAAAGATAAATTATTCTATAAACTATTTTTACCTTGCTTAAAGAACTATAGATAACATAAGGAAGTTTCTATTTATTGAGTTTATGCTTATAGCTCTTGATTCACTCCTTTCCTCTTCCAGCAGATTTTTTTCCCCCTGAAATGCATGAGTTTTAGGACACTTTTCTTTTTGCATTGTTCACTTCTAACTATTCTAGGATTCTTAAAATAATTTTTTTGCCTTTTTTGACTTCTATAATTCTTAAGTGATTTCCTGAATGACTAACAAAAGCTTTATCATTAGGCTATATTCATTTGGAAGTCACTATATGTATCGGTTAGAATATTGGATTATATTGAGGTAACAAACAACTCCAAATATCTGTGGCCTTAAATCACCAAGTTTTATTTTGAATTTAGTAATATGTATTGTGGGTCCACTAGAGGTTGCGCTCATCATAACATTTTAGGAACCCAGGTTGACAGAGTATCCATATTGAATGTGGCCAGTCACCATGTCAGGAAGAACAAAAAAGCTTGAATGTCTCCTGCTGGTCATTAAATGCTCCGGAAAAACCTCATTTGAGCTTGTAGCTCATTGAACGGGAATAGTTACGTGGGTTCAGTCATGGGGATGCCTTACGTTTCCGAGAAGATGGAAAACTGGACATACTTAGCAAGCTATGCTGACTACCTCAGTATGCCCCTGATATCTTCATTTTCATGATAACTTGACTTCCAACAGTTCTAACAACGTTCTTAGTATTTTCAGGAGTAATTTTTATTAGTATCATGCTAGAATCCAAACAGCTGATATTTTATCCTAACTCTGTCTAAAGCTCCTATTCAAAGGCATGAGGTCATGATGCTGTAGCATTACCATGTTCTGACTGTTGTCTGACTCCTGTGGTGTCACTGCCACCCGGTCCTGCGGTTCTAACCTGGGACTTGCTTTTCTCTTCTGAGAGTCAAACCATCATTTCTGCATTACACTCACTTCCTTTACTCTCTTAAGGGCACAGTATCCAAAGGAATAGTGATATGGCTTGACTATGTCTCCACCCAAATCTCATCTTGAATTGTTCTCCCATAATTCCCATGTGTTGTGGGAGGGACACAGTGGGAGATAATTTGAATCACGGGGGCAGTTTCCCCCATACTGTTCTCATGGTAGTGAGTAAGTCTCACGAGATCTGATAGTTTTATTAGGGGTTTCCGCTTTTGCTTCCTCCTCATTTTCTTTTGCTGCTACCACGTAAGAAGTGCCTTTCACCTCCCACCACGATTCTGAGGCCTCCTCAGCCACGTGGAATTGTAAGTTCAATTAAACCTCATTTTGTCCCAGTCTCGGGTATGTCTTTATCAGCAGTGTGAAAACGAACTAATACAAATAGGAAGCTGTTGTTTTCTGGGTCTAACAATTGGGACCGTTGCAAAGAAGCTTTTGGATCACAGAATCATAAAATTGCTTATATTACTTTTAAAAATATCTTTTGAACCTGGCTCCCCAAATACTGGGATTCTATTAATGGCTAGAAGGCAGCAAATGGCAGTGGAGGACAAAAGGTGTGATGCTATGATTAGAATAGGACTTTACTCCAGGTGGGAAAGGACCTACCATAGCGTACAACATTTCCATACTAGGAGTGTTGTTGCACTGGGTCTGTCTGGTTTCGTTTCTTCTTCTTCTTCTTTTTTAAATTCACAAATTGTGGTGTATCATCAGTGACCACCCTTTCATTAACAGGAGTTGTAACAGGGATTTTGTGGTGTCATTATCTTTTTTTTTTTTTTGGCAGTCTTCTACAATGAGAGTGGAAACATGAATTTATAGTTGTTATTTGGTTACCTAATCTCCAAATGTGAACATCAGTTGATTTATTACAGGTGTTTTTTTCAATAGCGTCCTTGTCCTTAATTGATAGGCCCTAGGTAAACCATAGCTTTAGATAATTGAGTACACATGTTTGATTGGAGGCAAAATGCTCAAAGACGAAAAGAGGAAAGTCAACTTTTCTAATTTTTTTCATGCTACTTTGGGGCTCTTTCTTACAGCAGAATAGTCTTTTCAAGTCCCCCCACCTTCCTGCTTTAGAATCATTACTGAGATTTTAAAATGTTTAATATCTCCCTGGGCTACATACTATTGTTCTGCAAGTCCTTTGCTTTCATCAAATAGTTATATCATCTGTGAATATAGGGATGCAATGACAGAAAAAGTGACTCCAGGAAGAGGCTGCTATGGGTAAAATCTTCATGAGGATTCTTTCCAAACAAAATCTTAATATAAATTTGGAGCATGGAGCAGAGTATAATAGTGACAGCAGGGTGCCTGCTGCCTACAGAAAGTTGAATTCTGTGTCACGAATGATAATTACCAGCTCTGAAGCAGAAAAAAACATCAACTCTGTCCTGATTACTAATTAATCAAGTGCTAAAGGCATTTAAACAAGTGACCCTGTTTTAGAGATCGAAGTTATAAAGTGATGTTTAAGATTTAAAGAAACACTGGGTCTATTTCCAACTCCCTCAAAAAAAAATTAAATACAGTATTAAAATAATTCTATTAGGTTTGTTTTGTTTTTAGTTATTTGTCTTATATTTATACAAGCAGAATTCAACAGAGTGCAGCTATCTGAAGGCTCAGATTTGAACTACAGAGTGATATCCTTGGGAAGGTTCCTGGAGATTATAAAATCCCACCTCTATATTGATAAACAAGTCAGATTTATTTTAATCAATGTTCTGTTGTTTTTTAAATGGTTTAGGTTCTGTCTTAAGGTAATATATATTCTTTGGTAAAGTTTTAAAAAACAGAAAATAATAAAGAAATTTTTCATAATGCTACTACTGACTTACATTTTAATATCTATCTTCCATATGCTTTATTGTTTATTGATAGATTAACTTATTACATCACAGTGTACCTTCCTTTTATAACCTAATATATTTATAAACATTTTTGTGACATGAAATTTGTTATGTCACATGACTTATTACTGGGTAGTATTCAATTAAATACATGCATTAAAAACATTTACTCAATCTCTATAACTGAATATTTAGATCAACTCCAATTCTTCACTTCTTAACATTGTAGTAAACATCTTTTTTATATAAATATTGGTGTACAACTCTAATTAATTCCTTAGCGTAAGTAGTTAGATATTGAGTCAAAGGAAATAAATATTTTTAAGGCTTTTGGCACATTGCTAAATTGCTGTTCAGAAAGATATACCTGTTTATATGAATATTGCTTGCATATTCATTTTTATTATTTATGTATTCATTTTTTGAGGTGGAGTCTCGCTTTGTCACCGAAGGCTGGAGTGTGGTGGCTGGTCTCGGCTCACTGTAACCTCTGCTTTCCGGGTTCAACTGTTTCTCCTGCTTCAGACTTTTGAGTAGCTGTGATTACAGGCACCCACCACCACGCCCAGCTAATTTTTGTATTTTTAGTAGAGACTAGGTTTCACCGTGTTGACCAGGCTAGTCTCAAAATCCTGACCTCAAGTGACCCACCTGCCTCAGCCTCCCAAAGTGCTGGGCTTACAGGCATAAGCCACCGGGACTGGCCGAGCTGCATATAAAAGCACTCCCTTTTCCTAACCCTCAGCAATGCTGAATATTAATCTTTTAACAACTCTTGATCAGTAGATAAATAAACATGGAATTTTTTTTTTTTTTTTTTTTGAGATGGAATCTCTCTTTATCGCCCAGGCTGAAGTGCAATGGAGCAATCTTGGCTCACTGCAACCTCCGCCTCCTGGATTCAAACGATTCTCCTGCCTCAGCCTACCAAGTACCTGGGATTAGAGGTGCCCGCCACCACGCCCAGCTAATTTTTGTATTTTTAGTAGAGACAGGGTTTTACCATGTAGGCCAGGCTGGTCTCTCGAGCTCCTGACCTTGTGATCCGCCCACCTCGGCCTCCCAAAGTGCTGGGATTACAGCTGTAAGCCACCATGTCTGGCCAAACAGGGACATGGAAATTTTGTCTCAATTTATATTTATTTGCTTTCTATTAGGAATGAACATTTATGTAGAATTCCTATGTATTCTTTTTAAAATTGTAAATAAGTGGGTTTTTTTCCCCCTATTTTCTCTTTGGTGTGCTTAAACATATTAATTGGTAAGAAATTCTTTATATGTTAAAGATATTAGTTCCTTCATCTTATATAATGCAAATTTGTGTTGTATTTTGTTGTTTGCACTAGCATTTTTTTTTTAAATCATTTTCGGTGCTTTGAAGTGAAAAACGACTTTCAATTTTAATATTAAATATGTAACATAGAGAAAATAATTTAATTTTTATTGTACTTAGTTGCCTCATTTGTAAAATATATATTGGGAGAGGGATAGAGATGGTTGGGAAGTAAAAACCAGACAGATTGGATGAAATATCTGTTGCAAGCTTTTCAGATCTAAAATTCTATGATTCCATTACTTTCCCATTCTATCCTGATTGCTGCATATAATCAAGCCTTTTTATGGAACTGTTTTTGATCTTGTATGTTTTGGGCAAGCATTACCATTGCTTATTAAGTTACAGTGCTACAAATTCAGGGTTAATTTTCTTTTAATGAAGAAACTTCTGCATGCCCCCAGGGCTTTTTTTTCCCTGTTAAACTGTTATAAACCATTTCCGTAAAAAAAATAACTTTAATGAGTTAAGCCTGCCACTTTCATAAAATAAAATCTAATGAATGACCCTGCAGACAGAAATGTGCAACACAATTGGAATTACTATAGTTTTTTCCTGACTCTGAGTCTATTTAATATTTTCATCATGTGCATGGACACACATACAGAACCTCAGAAATATAAAATAATGTTCTTGTGGCTATATTGTTAATATAAGAGATACTGCAGTTTATACCTGAAGCCATCAGCAGTGACGTCTGGTTAAGAAACACTTCAGCTTGTTGACAGGTAGTTCTTATGGAGGGGTATAGCTATTGAGTTTAGAGATGTCTGATTTCTGAATTTATGTATTCCGTGGAATAGTGTCTATTTTTATATTAACATTTTAGAGAGAATAGCCTGAGAAAGTCCCAAAGAATTTCCCTTGTACCAGAACTGTAGGTTTTGCCTCATGGTATTGGCAGTGTTGAAGAGGAAGGTCTTGAATTTGTGTGAGTGTTTGGCCTACCTTGCTATTACAGGAAGCCTCTCCAAGGATCCAAGTGATTTTCTTTTTTGCCTTTTTTTACATCATTTAATGAAAAATACTTATTGATCATGACCTCTTGAAACTGACATTTCCTGCAGAAAAAGTCTGTAAGGAACACTGACTCCAGGCTGTTTCTCATTCAGGTGTTGTGCTTCCTGTTTTGTTCATTATAGTTTTGAAAGATTCGTCTTATAGCCAATTTTCCCAGAGAAGTTTAGTTTATAATGACCTAGAATCAGAAATTTATTTCTAGTTAAAATGTTACTGCCTTTCCCAGTCTCACTGGGAGACAGTCTGGATCATTTCTCCTCAGGAAATCACTGCCTTGAGCTGAAATATGCTGGAATCTTGCTACTTTCCTAAATTCCAGCTCCCCCCGCCCCCCAACCCAGCATAGTTGCTTTTACTTTTTTCCTTCCATCACTGAGTACTTGAAGATGGTTCTTGCTGTTATGGAGCATAAACTAGTGCAATGAATGTGATATTTTTGAAAGCTTTCTAATTTAAGTTTTCTTGTTGGTAAATTCTCCTCTATCTTGTCCATCATTTGTGGCATAGCCAACAAAGCTAAGTCTGATAAAGATTTTATATAAGAAAAGGAAGACAGGGGAAAAAAAGTAAAGAAGAGCTCCTTATAGCAGCTGCAGTAGGATCGGGGAAAGAGGAAAAGTGAGAGGAGAGAGAGGCAAGGGTGGACAGAGAAAGTCCGATTTCCTTTCTCTGGTTTTGGCCTGTGCATGGTGATTATGCAAACTTAAGGGATTGCTGTGGCCATGTGGACAGAGTCCTCCCTTGACTCTTCTTTGTTTTTGTTTGTTTGTTTGTTTGTTTGTTTGTTTTGGATGCTATGAGAAGACTTTCTTGCAGCCTGCTCTCCTATTAACCTGGAACAAGTCACAGCTGAGAAACTTCATGGCATAGCCTGAGAGAAAGATCTAAGTTTGGGTCTCTGAGCTTCATTGGGCTGGTGTGTGATCTGAATAGAATCCAGACACTCTTACAAGCTCCTGTGGCAGATGTGGAGGTTAGCTGGTTAGCTGGCTGCTCACCTTCCTAATGCAACAATGACAATTGTAATCAATACTTAGATAGTGCTTACATGTGACAGATGCTGCTTCAAGTACTTTATGTTGATAAATTAATCCTCATAGCAACTCAGAGGTACATACTATTATTATTACCCTCTCCTGATTTTATAGATGAGGAAACCCAGTCAGAGGGATTTTAATATCTCACCCAAGGTCACGGATAGTAAGTGGTGATTTGAAAACACACGGTTTGATGTCAGAATCTGAGAGATGACCAATGTTAAGAGGAAAGTGACCTATAAACCAGGGCTGCAGGGCAAACTGCCTAGGCCAAATCTAGGATGCCCATGGCAGCGGCATGAGTTAGCTAGAGAGGACTGTGGAATCTTGATTGAATGAGGAGGTAGAGAAATGACGAACTATACTATTCCTCTAGGAAGTCCATGAAAGATTTTATCCAAACCCCATGTTTCCCAGAACATAAATCACATAACATCAAAACTTTGATTGTGGACTTCTTTAGATCCCAAACTACCCTCAAGTAGTTCGGGTAGATTCTGCTTGAGAATCCTGGTGTGTGATTGAGGGCCTCTGTCAACCCAAGAAGCACCCCAGGCATTCACACTATCCTGCTGAGGCAGGCTCTGGAACATCTGAACCACACTGTCCACCCACTCCCTGGACCTTCTCCATCCAAACAGTCAAACCCATCATTTGAACCATTAATTAGGTCACAGAGTCTTACTGTGATAAAACTGCCATTGAATTCTTTACCGTATCATTCTCTCCCTTTCTTCCTCAAGTTGGCAGTGGGTATAGATGGAGAATAACAAGCTCGTGGTGCAGCAGGTGAAGAGGGTGGCTTATGTATATTTCTGTTCTATCATTTGCTGCATACCATGATGTAATTCCCTTCCAAAGGCCCCACCTCCTAATACCATCACTTGGGGATTAGGATTTCATACACGAATTTCAGGGGATCACAAAAATACACTCCTTAACACTGTCGCCTAAGAATTTTGCAATTGGCCCTAGAACCTACCCAAATAATTCAGAATAATCTCATCTCAAAGTCCCTAACTTAATCATATTTTCAAGAAGACTTTTAGCACATATATTAACCTTTTCAGGTTCCAGGGATTAGGATGTGGACATATTTTGAAGGGTTCTTTCTTCAGTCTGCCACAGGCAGGGAGAGATACCTTGTTAGAATAGGGAGGTAAGGTTTGTAAAGCTTCTTCTGTGAAGCAGACACTGTGTGGCATATTTTGTCTGTTAGCTTATTCACTCCTGGCAACCATTTCATGAGGTGTTGCCCACATTTCACAGGTAAGAAAACTATAACAGAGAGCTTAAAAACGTGTCCAAGATAACAAGATTCGCAAGTGGCAGATACTTTAACAATCACAGTTTTTCAGCAACCAAGTCACATCATATTACCGCCTCACTGATCTTACTTTACCAGGTAAACATATTCTGCTTTCCAGAGTGTTTTGGATCCGGCTGGGATCTGCTCAAGCTCCTTGTTTTCTGCTGCAACCATCTTTAATATAAACTTGCCATGACTGGCCAAAGTGAGGACGCAATTCTAGGCAATGTCCTGTAGTCCTGATGGCACTGAATTCATGGGTGAATGTAGACATGTAGACTTCTTAATATAAAATGAAAAGAAGCCCTAGTGAATACAGCACATCACATATCCTTATTTCATATCCAAGCCGCTTCAGAGTTAATCAAGTGTTCAGTCGTTTTGTTGAATTAATCAACCACAATGATAAGTTGTTTATCTTGCCCATAGGAGGCAGAAACATTCAAACTGTTCACCTTCATGCACACTCTCTGTGTGTCTCTGTAAATTATTTTTAGTAGGTGCTATAATTGCTGCTAAGATGGAGCTTCCTAAGGCTCTTAAACATGAACCTGTCCAACAGCTTTACTTTGACAGAAGTTTTGCAAGGGTAATGAAACATTCAGGCAGGAATAAACTTGCCTAAGACACTTCATTTAAGGTCTAGTCTTGGAGAAATATTAGCAACAACCTTCACGTGTTCCCCTTCAATCCAATTGAAATTAGAAAGCACGTTACAATGAAATCTTTTTACCACCATCTGGTTAAACAGAGTTTTCTAATTGTCTGTGTCATGGGCTAAGCCTAAAAAGGAAGAGTGGCAAGAGACTAATTCCCCAGGGACAAAAGATGTGTTGATGCTATTTAAAACGCCTGTCGGGGTCTAGTTTCTGAATCCCAAATATAATGCTGCTTTACATGTAGAGTGGAGTAGAAGTAACCTAGAGATGTGGGGGGCTTTCTGTTGACATAAAACATGAATAAACAGATCTCAGGCAGATTTTCTAAGAGCATTCAGTATTTTACCCCAAATGTAAACCTTTCACAGCTACATATTTATTTTTGCAGAGGTGAGTCCAAAACACAAGCAGATTTTGGTGATCATTTGCATAGGAAAAAACAGACTTCACACTTGTGAGTCAGAGCTGTTTGCTTTGGAGGGCTGCATTTTCCCTTTGTCAGCTGGGTGAAGTGAGGGTGTTGTCTTTCTATGCCCCCTTCCCCCTGCCTTCCAAACATCACCTCCAGGCAGTTTCCCATGATAATTCAACAGCTGCTCCTTTCCAGTTCCTAAAGGTTTATGCTGTAGCTCTGTATTTATCTTGGACGTTCCCCTGGGTTGAGCTTATTAACTTATTGCGTTGCCACTGCAGAATTTATTGCATAAAAGGGCCCGCTGCTGGCTGTGAGCTACGAGTAGTAAGTCCAGAGATTAAGCCCTTATGAATTAGGGGACCAGATGCATACGTAAGATAAACCTGTTCTCCTTCTAGCCCTTGGGATGAGATTTCTCCCTTCTGAACCCACCTTCCACAGAGTTAACAATTTAGATTAAATTAGTTCAGAACACAAGAAAGCAATTTTTGTTTGTAAAGAGATTATTTTTCTCCTTCTTAGGCAAGAACAACAATCTAAATAAAAAGATATATTAAAATGGGATTTCATATTTTAAAATGGCTTCCACTAATACAAATAATAATGTGAAAATAAAGCTGTTTGGGTAATGTTGAATAGCAACTGACCATGGTATTTTAATAACTGTAGGTAATACATTTAAGATTTTAATTGACTATGGTAGTAATTTAACTGCTTGACTGAAGTATACCAATGTGGACTAATGATGCTTGTTGGGACCCTTCCTTCAGGAGGCTCACAGAGGCATTGATCCATCCTGTCCTAGGGTAATGTCCAAGGGCTGTACAGAAGAGAACCAGAAAGGAAATAGTTTTTGGCTTAAAATGATTTACATTCCAAATGCATCTTGATCTGTAACAAATTTGGTTGAATGTTTTATACTGGAGAAACTTTTATTCCTACTATGAAATATAACCAAATGCATTTCATGGTACTGAACTACTCTAGTTTAATGAATTTTTCTTTAAATGTGGAGTTAACATTCAATTTTAGAATTACTTTTGTCCAGTGAGTGTTTAAGTGAGTGATTACTCAAATATTCTATTAAGTTCTTCATAGACACTAGGAAAATGAAGATAAAATGTGAGTTCCTCATTTCCATTTGCTTAAAAAGTACAACTATTAAAAATAATCACTATGGAGATTGTAAAATGTTGAGACAATTCATACTTTGCTGTGGATCTGGTGACTTTTGTAGGAAATCGTGCGGTCTCTGCTTGCCACCTGCTCCTTTGGTCATAGATTAATAACATCTGACCAAGCATGAAGGCATGCTGGGGCCATCTGCCGTTACACATAGCAGGATCTGTTTCAGCTTTCCTAAGTAGAATTCTGATTAACTACGTGACACCACTCTTAGTCGATAGTTATCCTATTGAGCTGGATGACCCAGTTATTTTGATAACAGAAACTTAGTACTCATCTCGGTTAAACCAGAACTACTTAATCTTTTTGGTGGTGGTTAAAGCGCTAGACCATCTGTAAAATTTCCATGGTAATTACAAGCTTTCTTTTCTATTTATGTAGTAATAGGATGTCACATAAGACCTTTACATTCGTCTCCCTGCTTTGATGTGGTCTGCAAATTTGAGAAAAACAGATACCAAGAACCTCCACATTCGAAATAAATTGAATTCTCTTTCCTCCACGCCAACCCTTACCTCCCACTCCCTTCCACTCCCACCTTCACTGACACAGTCGTCAACTGTGACCATGGTTCTCTCCACCAGGATTTCTTTATGCTCTGGCTTTTTATTGCCAAGGAGCCAAGAGACTATGGATGATAGAGAAGTATGCCCTACTTGGTAGGTATTCATGCTATAAAGGTTCTTATGAAGCAGAGACCCAACCTTTTCCCAGCCTCTTCTTTGGAATAGGGAGGAGTCCCAGTGCTATCCTTACTGACACTCCAAAGGAAGTCTACCCAGCTGCCCGAAAGTGGTGAGCGCAGTGGAAATGACATCAGCCCAAGGACTAAGAGGACTTGAGCAAACTATAACTAGCTTAGCCACCTGGAGCAAGCCAGTTGACATCGCAATGTTTTAGTTATTTTTTAGTCAAAAATGAGACACTAGAATCAATGCTTTTAAATTATATCATAAAATGTGACAGTTATTTAGGGCAAATGGCTAAACTTCACACCTCCCTTCCTTCTTTCTCCCACCTGGAACGAGATGGATTACCTGGCAGTGCAGCAGCTATCTTGTGACTATGAGGCAACTAGTGTGAGAACAAAGGATGGCCCAATTCAGATTGTGGAACTGGCCCCGATCGCATCATTTAGGTGCCATCCCTCCCCTGGACTGCCTTTTCTCAGCTTCTTGCTGTGTGAAACAATAAACTCTTATACAGTGAAGCAACTCTTTGTTGTTTTCTGTTGCAAACAGCTAAAGGCTGTTCTAATGAAGGCAGCCTTAAACTAGCACTGTTCATCAGACAGTTCCAAGATCAGTACTCATGCTTAGCTTTCAATTACTATTGTGTACCTGTCTGTTGTTACAAACGTTGTCTCTATTAGATACTTGAAGATTTTTTATTTCTTTGAATGGGGGAATTTTTTGCATCCCTGCAGATAATATTCCTTTAATGTTCTTTTATAAATCTCTTGTTTTCAGATGGCAAATCTGAGAACCATATTTATAATTTATCTTTTCCTTTTATATTGAAAATAGAAGGTGATTCTGAAATCAAAAAGGAAGTATTAAATTGGGGAAACTGCTCCATTATTGACAACTAGTATAGTTAATTGTGGTGATTTTTTCAGACTAAAAGAGGGGTTTGTTCTGTTATGCCCTAAAAAAAACCTTGCTAATTTTTAGATAAGGAGACACTCATTTCTTTTTGCGTTCAATAGGCAAATACAATTATTGCTTGCAAAAGTAGCTTTTACAGTGGCTCATGCCTATTATATTAGGCTGTTTTTGTACTGCTATAAAGAAATACCTAAAACCCTAAAACTGGGTAATTTATTTCAAAAAGTGGTTTAATTGGCTTATGGTTCTGCAGGCTTTATAGGAAGCATAGTGCTGGCATCTACGTGGCTTCTAGGCAGGTCACAGGAAGATTAAAATTCAGGTGGAAGGCAAAAGGGGGAACAGACATGCCACATGACAAGAGCAGAAGGAAGAGAGAGAAAGACAGAGTGGGGGATACAAGGTGCTACACACTTTCAAATGACCAGATCTCCTGTGAACTCTGAGAAGAGCTCACTTATCTCCAAGAGGATGGCCTAAGCCATTCATGAGGGATCTGCCCCCATGATTCAAACACTTCCCACCAGGCCTCACCTGGTGGGGGATTACATTTCAGCATAAGATTTGGGTGGGGATGAATATGCTAATTATATCCCAGCACTGTGGGAGGCCAGTGTGAGAAGATTGCTTAAGCCCACCAGTTCAAGACCAGCCTGGACAAGATGGCAAGATCCCATCTCTATTTAAACAAACAAACAAACAAACCCCAAATACTGCATGACTGGCAATTTTAACTTTGGAATAAACTTGCATTTTAATCTGAATTGCATTTTAATAATTAAATTGAATTAGTAAGTAAATACTTAAAATCTTTTAAAAATTAAAATATTCTAAGATTTTGTATATTTACATCTTGATAACTATCTGTGGACTACTAAAATAAATTGAAATTCAACTCTAGTCTTTAAGCAAACACAAAAAGCTTTGGAACAGGATTCTGGCTTGAAATTGGAAAATGTTGAAGACATATTTGGTTGAAAGAAGTAGTGGAAACATGTTACCTAGGTTACATGAATTTATGATCAAAATATCAAATGGATCGTTTAAAGCATATAATCCACCCCCTGCAATTTAAATATATCTGAAATCTGTTGCCAATTTGATGAGTCCTGCTTTATAATGCCACTCATATTTTTTTTGTATTGAAAACAAAACATCTTTCCAAGAGAGTTAATATCCCTATTTCATAAACACAATGGTTTATTTATAACATGCCATTTCTATCATAGGTCACTGGAGACAGAAATCAGATTTTATTTGAAAGAGTTTATAATGGTAATGAAAACCTTATATATTTTACTAATGTGTTAAGTTTCTATAAAATAATTTATATTCCTTCAACAAAAGAGGAAGTTTAGAGTAATAAAAATGGATGTGGCCTTCATAATCAAGCAACTTGAGTAAGAATTCCTGTTCTCCTGAATCTATCTGTAGCAGACAGTTGTTTGGCTAATCGAACACCCATTCCCAGCCTCCTTCTCTTTGTTCGTGAGAGGTTGAAAAATTAAGATTCTATCTTCCCTAGCCTCCTTTCCAAGGAGGCTGTGTGACTCAGTTCTGTCCAATAAACTGTAAGAGGATGCTGCCAGGGCATTTCTAGGAAATCTTTTCATTGAAAAGAGAGAACATGAGGAGAAAGTAATTCCTTTTTTTTTTTTTCCCCACCACCCTTACTCCCTTTTGTTTTGGATCTGCACATTGATAAAATGGCCGCAGTCATCTTAGGCCCAAGAGGCTGAGGACAAGATGATACCAGTGACCTTGATCTAGTGCCCCTACCTTGTTGAATCACTGGCACAGTCATGGGGCTACCAGCTTTCTGATTCCTATTCAGATGATTTTGAAAAAATACTTTCATTGCTTGTAGCCATAAGCACTCCTTTCTGTTGTATGACATTTACTATCATGTGCAAATGTTTTAACTTTTCTGAGCTTCAATTCGCTTTTCCATACAATAGAAATGACAGTACTTAACTCATAGTTTGTTGCTATTATTTTGTAAAAATATGTTGCATAATGTATTTGAGCAGACTAATACAGTAGAAACCCACTAATAAACACAGTTTGACCATAAATGCTTTGGATTTGGGATTTTTTTCAGATTTTGGGATGTTTGCATTATACTGATTGAGCATCCCTAGTCTAAAAATCTGAAATCTGAAATGTTCCAGTGAGCATTTTGTTTAACTATCATGTCAGTGCTCAAAAAGTTTCAGATTTCAGGTATTCAAATTAGAGATACTAAACCTGCAGCTCTTTTTGGTTACATTAATAGAGCTGTGTTGCCTTAACCAACTTCAGTAAGATAGAATTTAATAATGTTCTTGTGGTTTAACAAAACTATATGGTATGTTTTAACTTACTCTCATTTAAATCTTCCAATAAATCTACAAGGAAGATATAATGCTCCATTTACAGATGAGGAAACTGAGGCTTAGAAACAGAAACTGTTCCAAGGTCAAAGAGTTTTAATGTGTCAGAGCTGGTGATTGTGTCCCAAAGATTACCCTCCAAGCCTTGAGGGTTAGGAAAACCCTGAATGGGGAACATAAGAAGGCACCAAGCTAGAGAAGCAGCAGATTTCACACGCAGCCAGAGAAGCCCAAGGTGAGTGCCAGTGAGAATACTGAGAGCTCTAGAATGTGAACGTATGTATCTATGAATGGGTGTGAGGGGGTGCGAGGGGAGGACGTGGGAAGCAACTGTGACAGAGGACAAGAGCTATAGCTTAGAAACAGGAGCCAAAGATCAGGGTCCAGAAGAGCAGATAAAGCTGGTGGTAAACTCACGTGCCTTCTTGAGCCAGAAGGTGACATGAATGTGAGAATCTGCTGGAAGCAAGACAAAAATGGATAGAAGGGACTGGCAACTGGAGAGGGGGTACATGTCCCATCTAAACATATTTTTTAAAATGTAAAACACCATGCTAACAAAATAAGAGATATACATGGAGAGTATTTGATTCCTGGCCACTGGTTTATAACCTGGAAAGTAATGCAGCAGAAAACGGAAGCCCGTTTTGCAACTGACTTCTTAGTACAAGCTTTTTTCTTTAAAACGTGTTACCTGACATTCATTTACTCTTTCATTCAACCAATGGTTTTACCAATCAACATCATTTGGCATCTTTGGATCAGGTAGTGTGCTAGGTGTGGGGTTATTAAGACTCCAGAATGGAACAAGACACAGTCCTGTCTTTAATAGAAAGAATATCATATTTATAAATTGTAGTAGTACATGAAAGGCCTGAAAATAGTTCTCTTGCAGAGTGCACTGAACCACAAAGGACAAAGCAACTTATCTTCAAGGAGTGATTATGGGAGGCTGCCCAGAGAAATGAGACTTCACTGAATTTATACCAAAAAGAATAGGGGGAGGATTTTGCTATTGCTTTATAGAGTGTGAGTGAGATGGAGGGCAGTGGTCAGAGAGGGAAAGATTAAGGAAAAGTAGCTCTGCTTTAGACAACAGATGAGAATGATTTTATTATATATGTCAAAGTACTGGTTTAATAATTCATTTCAGGCAGAAGGATCAGCACATGCAAAGGCCAAGAGACATCAGAATAAGGGAAGGTGTATTGCTTATCAAGACATAAAACCTTGAAGGAAGGCCAGCTAATAAAAAGCTTTTAGGACAAGAATTTGGGGCCTTTAGATTACATCCTGCAGGCATTTGAAGGATTTTAATTAGGAAAAAATAATGAGTAAATTAGCACACAGAAGCATAACTCTGAGCTCCCTGAGGAGGTTGGATGCAGAAGGAGCAAGATTAGAGAGAGGGAAGCCATACGGAGGCTTCTTTCATAGCATGGATAAAATATGACAAATAATTGGACTGGGATATGAGAAAGAAGGGAACTGATAGGAGACATAACAGTTATGATACTAGGCTGTGCTTATTGCTTAGAAAATGCACGAGAGAGAGAGAGAGAGAGAGAGAGGAGAGAGAGAGAGAGGAGAGAGAGAGAGGGGCTTAGGGTAGTGGCTCTCAAACCAGCAAGCAACAGAACCACTTGAAAGGCTCCTAGTAGTCCTTGGCTGGGAACTTGTTTGCATTTCCAACAAATTCCTAGGGTATGCTGATGCTTACATTGCTGGTGTGGGTGCCACACTTTGAGAACCACTGGTCCAGGTAACTTGCAGGACTCTGCTCTGGGTAGGTGATCATTTAAATCTACTCTTCCATAAACTTTGGAAGTTGGCCCAAGTACTGAATTGGCAGACCATCTTATTAACAAGTTATAAACAGTTTGTATCAAATAAGTGGTCAGATGAAAAGTTTATAATTTGTGAAGCCACTGATTTTTTTTTTTTTTTTTTTTGAGACCCACTCACTCTGTTGCCCATGCTGGAATGCAGTGGTGCGATCATGGCTCACTGCAGCCTTGACCTCCTGAGCTCAAGAAATCCTCCCATTTCTTAGCCTTTCAAGTAGCTGGGACTAAAGGCACAAAGCCTCTGATTCTAAAAAAGACTAAACCGAAAAGGTTTCTAAACACCGGTTTTATTTTCCACGAATGATAGAGTAATTGAGGTAGGGAAATAGGAAATCTTATTAATTTAGATTTCTGTAATTGGCAATGTAGAATAATTTGTAGAGATTATCAATGGAGTTTCTTTGTAGCAAGTATAAGAACTTATAAGCAAGAAGATAATAGAAGGATTGAAATAATTCATACCATGTATAAAGTAATTTTATAGGAAACATAGACAATGCTTTTTACTCAGATGAGCATCCAAAGATGAGCGTTATCTTTGGCTAGAAGATGATAAATAAGCCTGTTATTTCCTGAGGCTTTTTATAGATTTCTACTGTCTTCTGATTCCACTTTGCTACGGATTCATCCAGCCATTGCAAACATATCTGGGTGTTTGATGGTGCTGCTGTGGCTACTGCGAGCACATTTTAAAAATGTGGTCCTTGGATCTCCACCAAAGACTGACTGAAGTCAGAGTTGCAGGGACAGAGCTTTGAATCTATATTATTAGCAGCCTCATCAGGTAATTCACACACTGAAGTTTGACAACCCCTAGCATGGATATTTGGCTTTCAGGGATAAAAAGTTTTCCTCTCTGGAGAGAAGAAATTTACATCGCTTACATTTACAGTGACCTAACTTGTGACGACATCATTGTCTCTTAAAAAGCAAATGTAATAGGTATTCATCTCAGTCCCTAAATGGATGCATAAGAAATCAAATCTCTCTTCACTTCCTTCACTTCCCTTCCCCCCTCTTTCTCTCTTTGCTCTCTTTCTGTCCTACTCAGCTCAAGGTTTATTATGAGCTCTCATCCCTGTAGAAAATTAGGTTTTAATTTTTTTGTGCTATGGAGCCCTCTGGCAGTCTGACAAAGGACAAGGGCCCTTTTTGGAATACCTTTCTAAATAGACAAAATGCAATACATGGAAGTATAAAGAAAATGCATTAATTAAATCATAAACATTGACTGAAAAATTTAAAATCTACTTCCAATAGTAAGACCTCCAATTGTATTAGAGAAATGGATACATATTTTTTAATTTATTAAAAATAAGAACTAGGGGTTCTAAAAATTGGCATAATTTTGTAATGATGAGCATAAATAATATTCTGAGATATCAGCAACAACTCTGATGCCACATAAAAATGTGACTTCTTATTAGTGACAGATTTTGCCTAACTACTTGTTCTGAAGACTTGTTTTGCAATTGAAAAAGATACCAAATATCATTCAGAAGTTAGTGGAAATGAAGATATTGTTTGTCCCCCTTGTAAGTTCTAGACACCAGGCTAAAGCTGTCTAGTAACTTATAAACTTAATCAGACTGTTAAAGATCATCTTCCATGCCATTGCGTGTAGATTCTAGGGGCTTACCTTGTGCCAGTGTTTGTGTTGGCATGCTGGATCTTTCGACTGTCATCTTTTTCTGCTGGTATTGGCTGAGATATTCACAAGTTGCTCCTCAGATGTCAATATATGCAGGCTGCTGCTCTGTCCATCTTAATTCCTTTTCAAAGATCTCCCTTGGGTCCACTGGCTTCTTCTGTCTTCTGTGGCACTTTGGGATGCAGCAGAATCCTGCTGCTCTTGAGTCATGATGGGGCATGGAGACTGTTGTCAGACATTCTCCTACCCATGTACATGGCACAGCCATTTCCTCCCCAGGGCTCTACCTGGAAGAATTCCCTCTCTTCTGGAGTTTTACAAACCTATTTGAGTGTCCTATGCACTCTCCCTCTTTCTCAGTGTAGGAGTGGGGTTGAGGTGGGTGCTCAGGAAGTGGGCACCATTTTCAGAGCTCACATAGCACCTAGACCATTAAAGCCTTTTCTGTGACTTTTCTTACTCATCACATCTTTGAATTAGAATCCCTTTCTAATCTTGTGGACAAAGAGGGAAGATAGAGTCTTTTCTTACTGAACAAATACTATTCTAAACATAGTATCCATGAGTTCTTTCTAATACCCTTTTCTTTTGAAGCACTTTTATTCTACTCTTTCTCCTGTAATGCTATTCCTTGAGGTAATGACCCTTACATTAGGGAGAAGCCCCAAGAGTGAGCCTCTCCAGTATGAGTTAGGGTACAGTTGTGCGACTGTAACAAGGAAGCCTCAAATCGCATGGCTTAAATGAAAGAGAAATCTCTTTCTTCTTGTGTATTGAAGCGAATGGCCAGCGTGTAGGAGTGCCTTTGCCCTACGTGATCACCCAAGGTTTCAGGTTTTTCCCAGAGTTTAGCTTTTTATCCCTTCAGTGTCTTCTACATGAAGCTTGAGTAGTCTCAGTGGGAAGTGGGGAAAGAGGAAGCATAGATTTCATTTTAAGCAAATGGAACAAGAGTTGCTGAGATCACTTTCACTCATATTCTTTTCATCAGGATTCAGCTGCAAAGTAACTCCTGTGTACAAGAGAGGCTGGGCAACATAGTCCTACCAGGACAACCAAATGCCTAGTTAAACTCTCATATTTCAGAAAAAGGGTAGTGGGAATGGATTTTGGAGAAAAAACTAGCAGCGTGTCACAATTATTTTACACACTTTTCCTCTCCTATTTCTGGCTAGCCACTTCTCTAGATATTAACCTAGAGATTTGGTTTATATCATAGCGTTTCCCTTAACATTTGAAAATACTATTCCAACCTTATTTTTTTGAGGATGGAGGAGATGTCTGGGAGAGGATATCTGTGTGTCCTCTGCTGTGTAGACTGTTGAATTTAAGAGGCCTCTAGGCATGTGTTGAAACTGATCAATGTCCTGACAAAGGACGGCAGGCAGGGAGAAGAGCTCGCTAGGGAACCCTCATCCTAAGGCAGGAAGCCTGCTGAGGTCAGCAGAGCCTGAGAATGAGGTCTTTCTCCCTGTAAGGGAGTGGTATAGCATGGTGGTTGTCACTTAACCACTGATAGCACATTTGGGTTCTTAGGAGGAAGTATAATGTGTAACTAACACTTAAAAGTCTATTACCAAAAAGTAATATTTTTGGACCAACAATGCTGCTTTTAAGAACCCTTCCAGTGATTTTTTTTTTTTTTTTTTTTTTGAGATGGAGTCTTGCTCTGTCACCCAAGCTGGAATGCAGTGGTGATCTTGGCTTACTGCAACCATTACCTCCTGGGTCCAAGCGATCTTCCTACCTCAGCCTCCTGAGTAGATGGGACTATAGGTGGGTACCACCATGCCTGGCTAATTTTTTGCATTTTTAGTAGAGATGGGATTTCACTATGTTGACCAGGCTGATCTTGAACCTCTGACCTCAGGTGATCCACCTGCTCAGAGTGCTGGGATTACAGGTTTGAGCCACCATGTCCAGCCTCATCCCAGTGATTTTTAACATAACTAGGAGAGCTGTTTTCCTCCCATTGTGCTTTAACAATGACACAGCCTGACCCCTTGAAGACACAAGAGTGTACCTGGGCAGGAGTATGTAGCCTGAGAATGCTCTAAGGGAGGGGGACCCTCCAGGTAGAAGCAACACCAAGTAGCCTTAAGTGCCCAGTGGAAGTGATGTTAGCAATGCAGTGAGCATTATGCCTTGAAGAGCACTGGTTCCAAGTAACAAGGAGACTTCTGTATCCAGATAATGACTGCAAAAGTTCTGAGAAGCAAAGCAGAGCAGATTAACAGTAGTGTTTGGGGAGCAGCTTAGACAGTGGTGAGTAGGCTTGTGGTTGAGCACATGTGAGACTCCTTCTGGACCCCCTGACACGGGTGGTTTGCAGTGGGCTAGAGGTCTTGCATAAGTTCATGTGAGCTGGAACCAGGGCAATTTAGGTAATATAACATAGAGAGCTGTATTGCTTAGGCAAGATGCAAGTAATTCTCCTTTATTGTTAAAAAAGACTTCTATTTGATAAACTCCATTCCTCAAGACTCTAATTAAAACTTGAAAATATTTTATAATTTAAATTTTACAGTGTATACTAAACAATACTTCTTCTCACTCTAATGTGCATGCCTTTGAAAATTTGAATTACTAGAGAAGGGACAACAGTGTAAGATGAGACAGTGTGCACTGATAATTATAACTAAATCTAGAGACAAAAGACTAATAAATAATCTTATCTCTTTTGGACCCTCACAATACTCTGTATTTGTCTTTAGTTCATTGCATGTATACACTTATACATTATTTGATTTACAGATTGTTAAAGCTGGAAGACACCTCCTCTGAGATTAATTAGTTATGACCGGGAAATACACAGCCCAGAGAGGTTAAATGGCTTGCCTGAGAGCACATGGTTTCTCATTCCCTCTACTAACATGCCAAGCCATACTCTGCGATGCATAGCCCAGTGCCTTGATCATTTATGGTGCTGTGTAAATCAGCTGACATGAGCCAAACTGATACTTACTGTGGGATACATTTTATGCAGTAGTCCCCCTCTATCTGCAGAGATGTGTTCCAAGACTGCCAAAGATTCCTGAAACTGTGCAAAGCACTGAACCCTATATATACTATGTTTATTTTTTCCCTACACATATGTGTCTTTGATAAAGTTTAATTTATAAATTAGGAACAGTAAGATATTAACAATAATAACTAACAATAAAATAAGAACAATTAAGTAAAAGAAGTGCTACTTGAATACAAGCTTTGAGATACCATGATATTTGGTATGATAACCCAGACAGCTACTAAGCGTATACAATGTGGATACACTGAACAAAGGAATGATTTATGTCCCTGGCAGGATGGGGTAGGATGGTGTGAGATTTCATCATGAGACTCAGAACGGCAAGCAATTTAAAACCATGAATTGTTTATTTCTGGAATTTTCCATGTAATATTTTCAGACCACAGTTGACTTCAGGTAACTGAAACCATGGAAAGTGAAGCTGTGGGAAAGTGAGGACTATAGTATTGGAAAATAGAAATAGTACTAAATTCTTGGGAGAAGCTATACTTGAATTTTAAAGCCCATTTTTATGTAAGAAACTAGGACTTGGGTGAATTCTCTGTTGGATGAAACCTAAGCAAAAATGTACTTAACAAACATTTATGTAGATTTGACCATGTGTCAGTTCCAAGTACTTTACAAATTTTTACTCTTAGTTTTCATGATAAGCCTAAGAATTAGGTTGCCTTATCCTCAGTTTACAGATAGGGAAGTAAGACATGAAGAGACAAGTAACTTACTGCAGACACACAGCAACATGATGGCAGGGCTGGGATTCAAACCCACTCAGCCTGGCTCCCACCGCTTCTCCAAAAGTGTAGACTATGTAAGGAGTTCTGGGCAATCTCTCTGTCTCTGTCTCTCTCTGTCTCTCTGTCTCTCTTTCTCTTTCTCCCTTCCTCTCTCTCTCTCTCTCTCTCTCTCTCTCTCTCTCTTGCTCCCTCTCCCTCCTTTCCTTCCTCTTCCCTTTCCTTCCCTAGCTCCCCGCCTCACCCTGGTGTCTCTTTCTCTCTCTCTCTGTCTCTCTCTCTCTCTCTCTCTCTCATTGCTGAAGTGCAGGGCTTCCATTTGGTCACAATGACCTTGTGGCACTCCAAAAGCCAGCACTAGCACAGCTGTGTCAGCACAGGACCCACCACAATTAAACATGACACGACTGAGGGGGGCCTGGGACTCTTGCCTTAGCAGAATCACCAGGCAGAGTCATAGAGATGGAGGCTTGTGTGACTTTGCTGACACAGCTTGCTAGCCTCAAGAGGCTTCTGTGGGGGCCAGGGTGGCAAGGAAGGGAGTTAAGACTCCCTCTCAGCAAGACATCAGGGGTTGTAACTTTCTCTGCATCTTGCAGAGGTTGTAATTTATGCTGGGCAGTGATGGAACTTCATGCATTAGATCTATGTCCTTGAATGACTTTCCTGATCCAAAATTTGAACAAAGTACAAAAGTGTTTAAGTTGTTGTTTAGACTTGCCAGAGAACAGAGAAGTCACTGGAACAAGTTGCCATAAAAGGAAAACTACTCATTTCCAAAGCCTTCACTGAAATGATTGCTGTACTCAAATTTCGGATTTTCCCTGTAACATACAAAACTAGGCAGATACTTTTGGTTCAAACTGTGCTTGCTTTATCTTAATGACACAGGAGGATTCAACAGGAGAAAACTGGGAGATTTTATTTCTCAGATGTAACCTAGAATGGTATTTAGTTGGATAGTGAAATAGATTGAGAATAAATTTTGGTTGGAGAGCAAAACTTAAAAAAAAAAACTTTGAAATATTCCTTATTGTGATTGTCATATACCAACTTTCAACTCTCTTATTTCAGCCCTTGAATTCCTAGATGCTGTGATTTGGCTGGAGTAGAAAAAGGGGCCCTTCATTAATGTGTAGTAATTTCCCAGCCAAAGGCCTATTTTGGGACAGACTGCTAGTCATCTGCCTAGTTGTTTCACTGAGATTCAATAAAGGGAGCATCGTTTCTGTTATAAAAAGGCAATTCCGTTTTTAAAGGCCAGATAATTGTATATAGTTTAAATCAACCCTGAAATCATATTGGAGCCAGATCAGATTCTGCTGGTAAAATACATATCTTGGGACATTTCAACAGTGTGATGACAAAAGCTCACCTCCTGGGATTTACAGCCTGAGAGGCTTTCATTCAATTTGAAAACAAATTAAATGGAAATACTTGAGCAGAAAGGTGCATCTGCAAGCAACATCTGGGGCCCAACTTTTACCATAAATATTTTAAGATCAAAATATATATTGATCAGCTACGGGTGAGTTTAAGAAAAAATAATATATATATTGAATTCTAACTAGATGCATGGTAGTGTTTTACAGTGTGAATAAGAGATAGTCCTGATCTCAAGAAGTTTATAAATTAGATCAATTTAAGAAAGCACCATGGTTTTTAATCTTTTTGAGATTGAGACCCTGGATTGATTAGGATTAGATTAAGCCGGAAGTGGCAGAAGCCCCCTGCTAATGTGGCTGAAGGTAGTAATTTATTTCCCTCTCTTTCAAACACAGGCAATTCCATAACTGGAACGTAACTTCCATGATTATCATGGATGTATGTCATGGGTGTTCATTCACTATTGTAAAATTGTATCTTGGTGTTAAGACTGAAATTCTTGGAGATTTTCCACATTTTGTTTATCTTGCATATCGAGTTCGTGATAAAGCCATTTAACAAGGCCTCTTGACTCAATCACATTGGTCATTTTTAATGACTAGCTCAAGGAGCTAGAAGACGTCACTTTAGGATCTAGAAGGGAGCTTCAGTACAGAGTCATCTGTGTTTAAAACGTCATCTCCACTATCATACGCTAACCTGAAAGAGGACAAGCCAGTAAACAGTTGAGTTGTGCACATGCTCCATTATCTGAGAGCAGGTTCAGTGCTAATAATTGCTCATCAGCCTGACGTGTGACACGCCAACGCTCTATTTTTACCTTCAGGGAGGAAAAATGTAGATTCTACATGAAAAATGGGGGCAAAATAGCTTGGTTGTTTAAAATGTTCTAAATGGAGCTTGGTTACTGTTGTAGAGGTTAGCTTACCACCTGTCATAAGTTCTTGATTATTTATAACTTAAAGCTTGGGAGTTGTATCATAATTAGAAAGTCATCAGAAAAATGCTGCACAATTTATTTACAAATGATGAGCTTGCTCGGTGAGAAAACCTCCAACATGACAATACATCAACTGTCCAGTGAAAATATGAACTGAATATATCCAATGCCATTTTATCTTTGTTTTTTGAATTATTGAACAGCAAGTGCTGAGAGTTAATTTAATTATACTCTTCATGGCATACTAACCCAATGGACGATACAAAGCTTCAATCTTAATTTGATTTTATTTTCCCTCTGTTATCCCCAATCCCATTCTTCTCCCTCATATAAAATTTACTTTAATATGTTTGACAAATATCTTTCAACAGGTCTGAATTCTTGTAAAATGTGTAGGTTTTTTTGTGTATAACTGTATTTTGAATTTCTTTAAACATAGCTCTGTGGATCTAGTTATACTCATCTTGCTATACATCCATCTAGTTCTTCATTTCTAACCGTTGCCTTGGAGTCCATAGCATTCAACAACTCTGCTTTACTGACTCCTTCCCTGTCAAGCTCTTAGGTTGCCTCCAACTCCCAGATGCCACCATGAGTACTTTTGATAGTCACATCACCTGAGACAAGACACAGGAAATATAAGCAAAAATTATCAATATGAAAGTTTCAAGCCCCTCTGGGCTATGGATTTCTTTTATTTCTTTCTTTTAATTTTCCTTTTAATTTTTTGAGAATGGGTCTCATATAGTCATCCAGATTGGAGTACAGTGGCATGATCTTGGCTCACTGCAACCTTTACTTCCTAGGCTCCAGTGATTCTCCAGCCTCAGCTTCCTGACTCTCTGAGACTACAAGCATGAGCCACCAATGCCTAGCTAATTTTTGTATGATTTGTAGAGATAGGGTTTTGCCATATTGCCCAGGCTGGTCTTGAACTCCTGAGCTAAAAGCAATTTATCTGTCTCAACCTCCTTATGTGCTGAGATTACAAACTTGAGCCACCATGCCCATCTGGGCTATTGGTTTCTATTCTTATCATTTTTCTTAGATGCTTATCAATGCTTTTAAGGCATTCTCAGAGTTGGAACTGTAAAACCTGCTGGAACATCAACAAAGCTTGAGGAACTGTGGTCCTCAACCATGAGTAACTTTGCTTCAAGCTAAGGGACATTAGACAATATCTGGAAACATTTGATTGTCACAACTGGGGAACATATAACTGAGAATTCGTGGATAGCAGGGACACAGCTAACATCCCGCAATGTAGGACAGCCCTCAACAACAAATAATTATTTAGTCTAAAACGTCAATAGTGCTGACGTTGAGAAACTTTGTTATGCAGAATTTTTAGCTCTACAAGTGTTTCCTTTATACATCCTTTGAGTTTTGTTCTGGTTTGCTTGTCTTTCTCTGACTTCCTTGCTATACTGTTATACTGATGTTTATTTCTTATTTCTCCTCCTTTATTTATTGGCTTTTGACTTGTGCTTTGTCTTGCTTCTCTAACTGTGGTTACCTGCTTTGATTAGGTTTATAATATTGTCGGAAACTTTCATCTGCATACCTGCAGATAGGTTTTACTGAAGGCATTAACTTGATTTTTCATCTCAATTGTTTCTGCTCCTCAATGTAAGGCTGCAATATTTCTTGCTGTAAATTAACAACTCGACATTCTGGACATTCTGATTCATACATGCTTTCATCTTGTGGAAAAAATACTGCTTACCAAATAACCCTCATTCTCTACTTCTGCTTTACTAACAGAATCTACATTTTTTTACAGGTGAATTAAGTATTAGGTTCGTGCAAAAGTAATTGTGGTTTTGGACCATGAATTTTAAATCAGGATAACTAGGCTCAAACACATCCTTATTAATCAAAAATTACAATCAACACATTATTGCCAATGAGAAAGAAGTTTGTTTATTCCAGTAGCATAAAAATCTATGTTTTGTGATTCGACAAACTCTTGGAAAGCATTTTCTGCCTCCTGCCGGTTTGGAAGCAGTCACATGGTAGGGAAAAGATATACCACTATAAAGGCGACAGTGATCTCTTCCTCATTTGTGATGTTATTTTGTGAGACTGGCTGAACAACAGCATAATCAGACCTTCAAATCTAGAGCAGGCACCAAATTTCCAAGTTGATCAAGAAAATGGTGAAGAATCATTATTGATTTTAAAAAACTATTTTGGAAAAAAAAAATTTCTTTTTTCATTTCTAAATGGTTTGCATTTCCCGTGGAACTTAAGAAACGTGGGGACTTTATAGGGAAACCAAAAGCCAGTGTTCAGAGGACCTGGGCCAACAGATGTGCTGTATCTTTCATTAAAGGCTTGCTGAGTGATTGATGGGTTAACATTGAACACTTGAGTGAGCTGTCTCCATTCTGTCCTAGAAAAAGATATTTCATATTGCTAAGGATGTATTACGGTGTTACTGTATCTATATCTGTTCTTTACACATTAAAAGGAGGTTGTGCCATTATAGTTAAGGTCATAGAGGGCCACTATAAAGGTGATAGTGATCTCTTCCTCACTTGTGATGTTCTTTTGTGAGACTGGCTGAACAATAGCGTTATCAGTATCCCTTTCATTCACAGGTTTCAAGGGTTGATATTTTGACTGTAAGACTAACCTCCTAAGATGTTTCAGAAACTACAAAATGAAAGTAAGAATAATCCTTCTTAGAACACTGCAGTTGCTGAAGTAGAATCAACTTCATGGATGTGGAAATACCAATTTTACCACCTCAGAATAGAATATGTACTTAACCATGTAAAGATCTTGCCAGATTAAGGTATAGAGGTGTTACAGGAGCTGACTGAGACAGGGGTTCACTGTTCCTAGTCCTTTAAGGTTTTTAGGCTATAGTCTGAAGACTGAGGGAGGCCCTTTCATTTCTCTGTGTACCTGAAGTACTGGGGCAGACCCAATGCTTGGGGCATACTCTACAGAGATTGTTGTCTGAATGAATTAATACCGAGTCACTCGTATTTACTCAGGGGGGCTTTATGAAAGCCTGACCTGTATCTAGCTTTGATTCTCTCTCTCTTCCTCTCTCTCTCTCTCTCTCTCTCTCTCTCTCTCTCTCTATCTCTATCTGTCTTACAGCTACTGACATAATCTTGCTGAGGGCATGAAACAAGTTAGTTAATTCCTAGGACATGGCTTGAAAATTGGAACCATCAGCACATAATCAATAGTTGGATGATGACCTGAAATCTTTTTTCGTTTGTTTGTTTTGTTTGAGACAGGGCCTCACTCTGTCACCCAGGTGGGATTCAGTGGCACAATCCTGGCTCAGTGAAACCTTGACTTCCCTGGTTCAAGCGATCCTCCTGCCTCAGCCCTCAAAGTAGTTGGGACTGTAGGTGTGTGCCATCATGTCAGGCAATTTTCTTTTTTTTTTTTTTGTATTTTTTGTATTTTTAGTAGAGATGGGTTTTTGTCATGTTGCCCAGGCTGGTCTCAAATTTTTGAGCTCAAGTGATCCACCTTCCTTGGCCTCCAGAGTGCTAAGATTACAGGCCTGAGCCACCATGCCCTGCCCACTTTAAATCTTTATGCCTCTTGAGACAAACTTATTCTTCAAGATTTTAATAAGACCTTTTTGAATTCCAAGCCTGTTGCCATTATTAACATCTCCAAATGTCTCACAGCTTAGTTTTTCTTGAGTCACTTTAGTTTTCAGTCCTCACTTCTGAACTGTCCCTTTTCTGCTGTAAATTTCATGTGCAGTCTGTTTACACTCAACACCACCATGTGGAACAGTATCTCCAGCCCTTTATTTTCCAAAACAAAAGGAAATATGCCCTAAGTAGCAGCCTTCCTGTGGGGAAACAGGTACAAAGTGATTAAGTCATTTGCCCAAATTCACACACTTGTAAGTTAGAAAGACTACAACGTGTACCACGTTCTCAGGGATCTTGCAGTCAGCAACAAGACAAATGATGACCATTGCAAACTGATGAGCAGTGTGCTGCAAACGTGGGGTGCAGGGTGGTGGCAAGTCACTCTGCCTGGCAGAGAAAGAACACCTTCAGGCAAGGAAGATTATTCACATTTGAGTCACGATTTGAAAGACAAACAGGTACTTAAAGGTTGGTGGGGAGAGGCAGTACTGGAGCATGGTGGTGTCCTAAAGCACCAAATATGGAAAGAGGGAATGATACCTAGAAGGCTGCTTAGATAATAGCATGCCATGCACAGGAGTTTGGGTTTTATTTGATGGACATCAGGACACCATGGAAGGATTTTGAACAGAGGTGTGGCACGATTGGACTTGTAGGTTTCACCGTTTTCATAAGTCCTCTGCTCTGTGATAGTGCTCTTCCTTCTGCCGCTGGTTAACTGATGCAGGTATGTAACCTGGTTGTACATACTCAGGAACTGTTTAGCGCAAGGTGAATCACTGTGACGTAGGCACTGTATCTAGCATGCCATCATTTCCTCCTCAGTTATAAGGAACCCACTTTCTTCTCCTTCAAATCTCTGAATGTTTGGCTGTTCCAAGCCACAGAAGACAGCTTCAGAGCATCCAGCCACATTCTTTTCAACTTCATCCCCAATCTTCCTTTGTAAACAGAATCACAGCTCATGGAAAAGAAAGATCACTTCATCCAAACCACAGGCCACTCATTACATGTGACCCAGTGTCAGTCAAGCTTCTATGACCTACTTAATCAAAATCTCTATTCTTCTTCTTTAGAGATCTTAGGGACCCAAAGCAGCAGCCACTTCCCTTCTTTGCAGGTATCTCAGGAATGAGGTTATCTGTTTCACACTACAGCTGTTAAAGGCATAGAGTGTGCTCAAGAGAGATTTTCACTGGTTCTGAGAAACAATGCTCTTTTAAATATGGTGGAAGTGCTCTCTTATAATTTATTTAAGATGTCATAAAGTTTCTGCCAACTCTGCCCCTTCAAACCTCAACCTCAAGTTCTAAACTGGAGCACTGAGCAGCAATTATCCTAAAATCCTCCTAATCATTTGGCCGTAAGTAACCTTTCTCCAGACAGACTAATAACAAGAGAGTTCTCCTTCAAAGGAAATGTTCCAGTCTTTCACTTATAATATTTTTTCCCAGGGCAGTTGAAACTGCCTATAATATATATAAGGTTTGTAAAATGGAAGTAAAATTACCTTAGTAAGACTTTAAATTCATATTGAATTTCTGAAGTCACAGTTCTCTTCCAATACTGGTGTGAAGCAAATGAAATCGTAGGAAATACTTACTCATACCCTGTTTTCAAAATTTCTCTCTCCCTCGATGTCAGCGTTAGGATTTTATATCTTTCGGCGACTGTACAGTCATGCATTACATCTCCCAGAGTGATTTTCATTTTGAAACTAATTGCTACTTCACAGGGCTCAGATTTACCCTGAGACCTGGATGAATCCAAGTGGGTTTGGGTGAACCCTGCTCTTCTTTAATGAATACTCATAGGCATTCATTAATTAACCTAGGGAATGGGAAATATTTAGAGAAAACAAAGCCTGATCTGTGTTTATGATTTACTTTTGGACTTCTATAGACATTCCCAATGGATGTGGGGGTCAGGGAGCCTGACATCTATAATCATAAAATTCAATATGTACATGATCATTTGATTTCTGTTTACCTTTCCCACAGGACTATTGGCTCCATGAGGGTGAGGACTATGTCTGGTATATAATATACTATATAATATACTGATATGAAAATCATATACATTATACATTAAATATACACTATATATACTATTAATATATATAATATACTAATATACATAAAATAATATACATTATATATTAAATATACACAATATATATACTATTCATATATTATATACTATTATAAAAATAATATACATTATACATTATATATACACAATATATATTACTCTAAAAATAATATACATAAAATGATGTATGAATATAACATCCAAACATCTAAGTATATATCTATATAAAATATAACTTTAGAAAATTACAAATTTGACCGGGCGCGGTGGCTCAAGCCTGTAATCCCAGCACTTTGGGAGGCCGAGGTGGGTGGATCACGAGGTCGAGAGATTGAGACCATCCTGGTCAACATGGTGAAACCCCGTCTCTACTAAAAATACAAAAAATTAGCTGGGCATGGTGGCACGTGCCTGTAATCTCAGCTACTCAGGAGGCTGAGGCAGGAGAATTGCCTGAACCCAGGAGGCAGAGGTTGCAGTGAGCCGAGATCGCGCCATTGCACTCCAGCCTGGGTAACAAGAGCAAAACTCCGTCTCAAAAAAAAAAAAAAAAAAAAAAAAGAAAATTACAAATTTATGAAGAAGAATAACTTAAGAAATGTTCTAAAATATTAGTATGATTGTCATAGAATGTGCAATTGTGGAAATTTTATTTTTTCCAAATTGACAATTTTTTAAAACAGAAAAAGATTATTTTTAACTGAGAGCGATATGTAAATCATTTTAGCAATTTGTCTTTTTAATTTTTTTTATATTTCTCTATATTGTTGTTTCAAATTTTATAAACAATGTATAGTGAGAAATGTAAAGTAATTAACTTCAGTCTGTTAATATTATTTACCTAAAGATTGGGATAGAAATGGGGAAAGGTGAGCTGAGTAAAAGAAAACGAAACAAAAATACTATGGCAAAAGAAATAATGTACCAAAGTAAAATCCCTCCAGATATTTAGTACTGAAATTTAGCAGAAATTTTCATTTAAGTTTAAATTTCAGGATGTAATATTATTTATTTTTAAAAAACAAATTTTATGTCACCTTAAAAATTAAAATTAAATTATGAATTATATATATAAACTCTCAAAATTAAGGAATTTCAATAATATTAACATTGGCTAATTTTTAACATTAAGTCTTCTTTTGGATGTCTATACTCTGCCCTTCTTCCACTGCAACCTGCCTCTACTCTCAATTACACAGCTGGAGGAATTCTGTGGCCTTCCCCAATGCCACAATCTCTCCCTGTAGATTAGTGCTATTTAACTAAATGACAGCTTTAATATCAGCTACTACTGCAGCCTTTAGGCCATCCCTGATTAATTAGGACTCATGCCACACATGTCATTTAAAACAATACTTTAGACTTAAATGTAAAACCCCAAACTATAAAAACCCTGAAAGAAACCCTAGGTAATACCATTTAGGATATAGGAACAGGCAAAGATTCATGACAAAGATGCCAAAAACAATTGCAACAAAAGCAAAAATGACAGATGGGATTTAATTAAACTGAAGAGCTTCTGCACAGCAAAGGCAACTATCAGCAGAGTAAACAGACAACCTACAGAATGGGAGAAAATTTTTGCAAGCTATACATCTGACCGAGGTCTAATATCTGCTATAAGGAACTTAAGCAGATTTACAAGAAAAAAAATAACCCCATTAAAAAGTGTGCGAAGGACGTGAACAGATACTTTTTAAAAGAAGACATATATGCATCCACCAATCACATGACAAAAAGCTCAGCATCAGTGATCATTAGAGAAATGCAAATAAAAATCACAATGAGATACCGTCTTACACCTGTCAGAATGACTATTATTAAAAAATCAAAACAGTAACATGCTGGTGAGGTGGTGGAGAAAAAGGAACGCTTTTACACTGTTGGTGGGAGTGTAAATTAGTTCAATGATTGGGAAGACAGTGCAGCAATTCCTTAAAGACCTAAAAGCAGAAATACCATTTGACCCAGCAATCGTTACTGGGTATATACCCAAAGGAATACAAATCATTCTGTTATAAAGTTACATGCATGCCTATGTTCACTGCCACACTATTTACAATAGCAAAACATGGAATCACACTAAATGCTCATCAATTGATAGACTGGATAAAGAAAATGTGATATATACACACCATGGAATACTATGCAGCCATAAAAAAAGAACAAGACCCTGGCCTTCACAGAAACACAGCTGGAGGCCATTATTCTTAGCAAACTAGTGCAGGAAGAGAAAACCAAATACCGTATGTTCTTACTTATAAGTGAGAGCTAAATGATGAGAACACATGGAAACATAGAGGGGAACAACACACACTGGGGCCTATTGGAGGGTGGAGGGTAGAAAGAGGGAGAGGATCAGGAAAAATAACTGGTGGGTACTAGGCATAATACCTGTATGATTAAATAATCTTTACAAAAATACTCCATGACACACGTTTACCTGTGTAACAAACCTGCATGTATACCCCTGAACTTAAAAGTTTTTAAAAACCTCAAAAACTAATACTTTAAAATACAGCAGAACAACTTGCATGCAATCTATAAAATACATAGCAGTTGACACATTTAAGAGTTAAAAAAAATCTGCTTAAACATCTTAATATGTAGTGAACAAATGATAAAAATTGTTCTCATTTCAAAACCAATCTGCCATTTCCAAAATGAATTATTCAGACTCTAGGTGTCTCCATCCCATGGTGATGTTTGCTTGTATTCATTGGCTTCAATCTTGGAGTCCTGATGGTATTAAACTTTCTGGTTGATTTAAGGTTGCTGTAACAGCCTGGAGTTGATGTTTGGGCAACATGGTTGGTGTGATTTCTGCCTCCTAAATGAGGAGGCTCACTTATCCTCAACCCTAAACCGCTAAATCTATTTATTTTTTGTATGCAAATATAAGCAGCAAGTTGGTATAGAATTTTAACCACTGCTATTTATTTTGTGAACCTTCACTACAATCATACTTATCTGGGCCAATTTTGTACTAATTACTGGACTGGATTCTGAGTTAGAATATTTTTCAAAGAAATTATAGGTGACCCCTTTGCTTAAAATAGCTATATATTAGCTTGTTTCATGATATATGGTTTGATTTCATTGTGTTATGAAGGAAATATTCTAAATTCCCTCAGATGTTGTAGAAACACTGAAAATGGCCAATATATGTCTCTGGAATGAACCTTGATATTATCATGGTACCTGGGTCTAGTGACTCTTGGGTGAATGGCTTTGCAGCTCAACTGATGATGAACAGACTCATAAGGTGATTTTATGTGAGAACACAACTTATCTGTGAGAATAGGCACATTGATGGTTCATTAATTTTGGATTTGGATATCCACTATAAGTCAACCTACCATACCACATTTGCAAACATGGATGTTAAAAGAGTGATTGCTAATGACTCCTTAATGTGTCCAACTGTTTGAGATCTTTTATGTGTGGTGACTTTTTATTTTATCTCCCACTGCTAAATTCCAAGGCACAGATACCTGACTTAGATATGCACAGATGATGATGTACTCTTATTCTATTCTTTTAATTATTGGGTTGCAGGTAAATGATTATCTGTACTAACACTGGAAAAGAAAATATTTCAGATTCCTTCAATCACTTGATTTTTATCAACACACAGAATTGTTTTCATGGCGTTCTCTCTGCTCTAGGTTATTTTCTTTCATCTACTTCTGACTCTCAGCATTTCTTTTCTAATGACTTGAGCATAGTCAACCCACACCTGGCATAGGCTATGTAGGTCTAACTAAAAAAGAAATGCTGATTTATTTGTCCTCCTACTAAATAACTTATTTGTCTTTAAATTCTCTCTCTCTCTTTTAGCAATCTTTTAAGCTGCTTTCATATTTAGTTTCAGTGTTAATTTCTGCCTTTTATTTACAGTGATTCTTTTCATTTCAATGATGTTTATTCTTCATATTTACCCATGTTTAAATTATTACTTCCCTGAGTACTGGATTCCCTTAACTCATTTAAAGGAAATGCAACAGTGTTTCTAGCTTCTTTTGAGTCTGAGTCCAGGTGAACTTAGTGTAAGGGAGAAGACAAACATGGCATTTCCCCTCTGTACAGCAAACTGGGTACACAAGGATATATTGTAATTTGGGGATGGCTGCTTCCATGAAGCATAGCTCTCCCAGGACCATTATCTCCACTCTTGAGTTTACTTATCAACTGCCTGTAAAAATAATTACAGTGGTCTGAGAAAATGGATACATTGCTAATTATAATTTATTAAAATACGTTTATAGTTTGTGAAATTTTATCAATAAAATTGCTGTTGACAAGTTAAGTATGCTGAAACATCTTTGCTTTGATGTAAAACAAAGTTGATTTAAGTCAAAATTATGATTGCCAAAATTTTGGGGTAGGACTGTTGGCTTAAAATGAGACTAAATTCAATCAAACCCACACAAATCAAGCCAAACCATCCAAACAATAATGACATTCTTATCAATGGCCAATATGTCTTCTTTTGTCACCAAATATAAGACAATGTTATATGCTTAATATTATTGGTTCTGAAGTTCCAGTAACTTTGCCAATTACTAGCTCTGAAATATTGTGAAGCTATTTAAACTTCTTAGGCCTCAGTTTTCTCATCTGTAAAATGAAATATTAGAAGGACTAAGTATAATAATATGCTTATAAAATACTGATCAATTCAAAATAAGTGCTCATTAAATACTGGAACTAATGAGTCATAAAATACAGTCAGGTACTGTGACCAGTATCTCATTTATAATAGCCCGTGACCTGTGACTAGCATCTGGACTGATTGACTGATGTCTGGGCAATTTGGTGTCCTTGCTATATTAGTAATTAAACATTTGTTAATATTATCCTTAGGTAGTTGTAGGTTGTGAGACTATTTCAAGGCTAGGAAAACAAAAGAACAGAGTAGCCTCTTCATTTTCTAACTCCTTTGACCTCAGATTCTGCTCCTCCTACTTTTTAAATATATCTTCAAAAAACAAACAAACAAGCCAACACCAGAAACAAATAATACCAGAAAATCCAATTCAAGCAACAAAATTCTTCTTTCAGAGATCATTGTATTGATATTTGTAAAATGTAAAGAAACAACAACAGAAAAAAAACAAAAACAAAAAAAAAATCTACTGTCGTTTTCAGAAAGTCTTCCCTAATTAGTTACTGCATATGTTTGGCTGTTAGGGCAGTGTCTTCCTTTGCACGTTGCCTATTGGTTGATCTTCTGTTTTTAGAGCAAAGACTTACTTTCTTCCCTTCCCTCTTTTCCTTCTTTTCTTCCTTCCCTCTGTTCTTCCTCCCTCCCTTCTTTCCTCCCCACACTCTCTCTTTCTCTGACTGGCCTTAGAGGAGGTAACATGGTCTTTGCTGAGTTCTATATTAGGAGAAATTGGTTTCAGTTCTAACTTGGCTGTTAACTTTCTGTGTGACTCTGGCCTCCCCCTGTAACTTGCCTGGTCCTCAGTTTTCTTTTGGCAGTATGGTGTGTGTGAATGATCACTATTGGGTTTTAATAATAATGTTATTTTGGCTGAAGGTGTAGGAATTCCTACGTCTAAACCATTTTCTCTCCTTACTAGCTTACTATTTGTAACAAACAGAATGTAAACCAAGAATAAAATAGCAACACAGATAAAATTGGCAATGGCTTTGGTTCCCAAGTTTAGACAGTTCTTCTGAGAATCCGGTTGACTCCTTTTTTGTTTTTTGTTTTGTTTTAACGTGTAACAGGTCAAAGGAATTTTAAACCAGAGCTGACTTTGCCTATTTTTTCCACTAAGCATTCCCTTGATCTTCTTACCCAATAGAGCTTAGGGTAGGGACTAAAAGAGAAACCCAGCAAACACTCAGCAGCTGGGCCACCTGCCTCAGCGAGCGAGCAGGAGAGAGAAGGAGGAAGGGAGGGAGGGGGACTGAGAGGAGAGAGAGAGAGAGACCAAGAATCTGACAACATTGCTACCCATTGACCATTCAGAAATTAGAGTGGAAAGGAACAATCTTAATGTCTTTCATTACTGACCTTTACCTGGGTCCAATAATGACATTGGTACAGTGTGCAATGTAATATCTTCTGCATGTGCCTGGTGCATAGTGGATGCTCAACATTTGTAGTGGCAATTGACAAACCTGGGGTGCTGTACCTTTTCAGTTAAAAATAATCATCTTTGGCTGTTTAGGGAATTAAAAAATTGAAATGAAGGATTTTATTGTAATAACATGAGTTAAATGAGGCTTTGTCTGACAGGAGCTGATGGCTTGGCTTGAGAGTCACAGTAGCTGGAGAATCAATGAATGCTGTGACTCAGTCCTAAATCTCTTCGTAAATCAAATCTGGCATCATTCAGTGCTTAAAAGCACAGGCTCTGCATTTGAATCTCAGCTCTGCTACTGACTAGGTATACAATCATGGAGGAGTCATTTGACTTTTTACCTCAAGGTTGTTTTCAACTTTAAAATGAGAACAACTACTGTTATCTATCTGTGCAATAAATTATTTAACCTTGCCCAAAAACTACTGGAGATTATCTCTAGGCCCTTGGGATGTGCTGCCTGGTAAGAGTGTCTTTGTTTACCTGGGGTATTGACCATGCCAGAAAGTCTAACACTGTAATTTGTGGTGGAGTCTTTGAGTCATTTGGTATTAGCTTGACCTTTATAAAGGGGCTGGAAATTGAGGTCAATTGCATGGATAGTTGACAATGGAGCCCAGAAAAAGACTCTGGACACCAGAGCTTAGGTGAGCTTCCCCATCCAGCAATGCTCTCTATGTATTTGTCACACATGATTGCCAGGATTAACACTGTCCTTGACACTGTGCCTCTTCCCTTGGCTGATTTTAATCTGTATTCTTTAGCTATAATAAACTGTAACTGTAAGTATAACAATTTTCAGTTAGTTCTGTGAGAACTTCTGGTGAATTGGTGATATGAAGGGCAGTCTTAAGGACCTGTTGCTATCAGAGATGAGAGCAGTGTTGTGAACTGTTATATTAGTCCATTCTCACACTGCTATGAAGAATTATCTGAGACTGGGTAATTTATAAGGGAAGAGGTTTAATTGACTAAGTTCCACATGGCTGGGGAGGCCTAGGAAACTTACAATCATAGAAGAAGGCAAAAAAAAAAAAAAAAAAAGCAGGGACCTTCTTCACAGAGCGACAGGACAGAGTGAGCATAAGCAGGGGAAATGCCACATGCTTACAAAACCATCAGATCAAATGAGACTCACTCATTATCACAAGAACAGCATGGGGACACTGCCCCACAATTCAAATACGTCCACCTGGTCCTGCCCTTGACAGGTGGGGTTTATGGGTATTACAATTCAAGGTGAGATTTGGGTGGGGTCACAGAACTAAACCGTATTAACTGATTTCTAAATTCATGCTATCTTGTAGGGCTTTGTAGAAGATTAACTTAGGTAATATATGTTAGGGCACTGATAATAGTGCATGGCAAAGAGTAAATCTTAAATAAATAATCTATTGTTATTTTTATTGTAGGTTGCATCTTCTGAAGTAAGACCATGCTGAGATTGAGGGGCCTGAGAATTCACTCAGCTAGCATTGCCAAATTTCTCAGATAAAAATACAGAAAATATTTATACTATAAAAATTGTGTTCATCTGAAATTCAAATTTCACTGGGTTTCCTGTGTTTTATCTGGCAACCCTAAATATTGCCAAACCCACTTTCTAGATGAAGAGGCTAGTATCCGCAGAGGTTGAACATGCCTGTATCCACAGTTAGAATGAGTGGTTGGCCTAGAATAAGAATGAAGATCTTTTGATTCTCAGGCACGTATAAAAAAGAAACAAAACGCTAAAATATGCTGCAGTTGGAGGAGAATTCCCTTAAGAGGAAGACTAATAAGGGAATGTAAAATCTGGTGATATATAATGAGGGACTGTAACTTTGTACACCTACAGTTGCTCAATCAGGAAACCCTGGGAAGTCTCCTGAGTCTATCTAGAGAGTCATCACTTGACAGTGAAATTTAAATTTTGTATACTAGGACAGGCCATTTGAAATCTATTCTGAGTAGAAATCTATTTCAGAAATCTATTCTGAGTAGATTTCATTTCTACCCAATGTCTTGAAACCACAAATATTTTTCTTGCCTGTTTAAAAGAAATTGGTATTTTCTAGGTAGCTGTCATACATGTGTATGTATATATATACATATAAAGAGGCAGTGAGAAAGAAAAGAGTATATTGCTGGTACTATTTCCCTACATTTGTTTAGTTGTAAAACATCTGTACTTCTTTCTCCATTATAACTTAGAGGAGTAGATCAAGAAGATAGTAGAATCGAGGAAACTGGGGCTCAAAGAGCTTTTGGCATGCCCACAATTACTGTTATGCTGAGCAGAGAGTATCAGATCTTCCAACTCCCAGTCCAGAGATTTTTTTTCACTATTCAGCGATTCATGATTCCAGACATATATAGGCTAGATTAGAAATGAATTACAGAGCCACTTCTTTTCATTAGGCCCCATTTGTGTGGTAATTCCATTGTTAATGCTGAGTAATGTAATGGGAAGTTGTGAACTTTCTAAACCAGACTGACAAGATCTACTCATACCTTCACCATATGGGGGTTGAGCTACTGGGCAATTTAACCTCCATGAGCCTCAATTTTAATAGCATCTGATGGGGCTGCTGTGTGCATGAAAATAAAATCATGTCAGCAAAATGTCTCACATATGTAGAAGAATCTGTTCAGTTGTTAATATCCTTCCCTTCAATATCACTTAAATGATGTTTATTTAAAGAATAAAATGAAATATTTATCTCTATCACTTCATTTTGATTTTTGTAGAGATGATTGAGAATGTGTTCACCAATCAAAGTTTTAGATAATATTTCTTCTAAATTTTTCCCACAATTTGTTGCTATTTTAAAAATAGCATTTGGTTTTAAATTATACTTTTATAGCTTAAACATTCATGTTTAGTGTGAAGGATCCATGGAAAGTTATTGTTCGTGTGTGGCCTAAAACTGACTGTTTCAAATGAAACTGTTTATTTTGCAGATAATTCAGTAACAATCCTGTTTTGACTTTCATACCCTGAATAGTATCAGGTTTTACAAACATATGAGTGAAGCATGCTTATGTAAAAAACAGAGGGGCTTTCATCCAAAACAAACATAGCCTTCCCGAATCACAAGGATCAACTGCAGACTTGTCTATACAACCTGCCTGACTAAGGTCTGTAGCATATTTGGCCACAGAAATTGTTTGAATCATCAACATACACGTATACAAAGCTGACTTCACAATGTGCCATAATCTAATTTTTGTGTTTGGTAAAGAATTGCAGGACCACTTTGACTTCATTAAAAGCAAAACCAGTTGATTTAGACTCATGATTTTGAAAGTCTTCAACTTGACTTTGGACATTGAAGACACTGAAGTATGAGAAAGTGTTGATTTAGCCTCTTAATTTTCTGTGATTTTATTATTGCCCGATCTCCCTGGAATATTTAAAAGAAGAAGGCTTTAGCTTTTCCTGTTCTTTTTCTTAGAACATTGACTGCAGATGGAATTCACCAGGAGAGTTTTTACTTCTCTGATACCCAGTCTTCACTTAGAACAAAGTACAACTTCTGGGAATGGGCACAGGCATTGGTATTGTTTTAAAGCTCTCCAAATGCTTTCAGTCATGGTTCAACATCTACCTCAGAATAAAAAAGACAAATCTTTTTGGTCAGAAGAGTAGTTTCACCCAGCTGAATGTTATTGTCACCTGGGAGACACTATCAATGCTCAGAGCCCAGCCCTAAGGTCCTCTGATTTCATTGGCTTGGAATTTTTCCCTATTAGATAGCAATTTCCCTGTAATTCATATCTACAGCCAAACCCACAGCTTTGAGACCCCAGACCAAAGACAGTAAACTCCTTTTCTTGCCTATGCAAATTTCTGGATGGTGCTTAGATATAACTTCCCAGCTTTTGTTGTATTTTATTAAATACTTTTACTTTCCACTTCCATACAAAAGCTCACATGATTAAAACAAAAGAAAAAGATGAGTAAGTACTTCCAAAAAGACAAATTGTGCAGATAACAGGAACAGAATTTTTTTTTAAAGGCCAGAGATGTTTAACCAACACCAACAACACCTCAACAATTCATTTGATTTTGAGTGTTCACAGTCAGAAACTATGCCACATTTCTTCTGCATTCTCTTATTTAAACTTCACGATTTTGTGAGGTAAAGATTGTAACCTCAGTTGTTAGATGTGAACACTAAAGTTATACTGAGATTCATTTATTTTTAAGGTCACATACTTATTAAATGGCAGGGTGTCAAGTTTAAGATTTTGCCCTACTCATAAGCCAACATGTTAGCTTCTTCCAGTTTTATGAATGCTGGCAAAATACATAAAACTCCTGGACCCAAAGGTGTCAAAAGACACAACAGGTAGCATGAGTTTCATGTCCCTGTTGTTATTCCTGCCCCAAAAGCGTCAAGGCAGTAAATTAGAGGCAGATCCAGGTGGGTGCTGTGCATGCAGTGGGCTGAGCAACCCCAAGCTTAGGAAATTTCTAAGCTATGGGTTGAATGTGTCCCCTCCAAAATTCCGGTGTTGTCAATGTGATAGGATTGAAAATTGAGATATTTAAGAGGTGTTTAGGCCATGTGGACTCCTCCCTTATGAATGGGATCAGGTGCCCCTATAAAAGGGCTTGATGAAGAGCAGTTGCTTCCTTTCGTCCTTCTACCTTTTACCGTGGAGGGTGCAGCAAGAAGATCCTCAGGTTCTGGTGCTTTGATCTTGGACTTTGTAGCCTCCAGAACTTTGAGAAATACATTTCTGTTCTTTAAAATTATCTGCCCTGTGGCATTCCCTTATAGAAGCACAAATGGACTAAGACAAACCCCGAGCTTAGAAAATTTCAGTCTTTTAATGAGCTATGTTCAAACTTGTGCAACATTTGTCTTGGATGGAGACATCATCTTTATTATACTAGACAGCAAATCAACATGCCCTCTTGGATTATTTCTGTTCTCCGAGGTTTTTCACTATACAAATATCGTTGACAGGATAATCCAAAATAAAGGCTATATGTGCTTCTGCTGGCAGGTTGTACAGAAATGTGAGAGATCCATGGAGAATGTTTTCCAGCATAGGGTCATAATTTGAGCTCAGATGGTTTGACATTAGTCTGTGCTTTTAACCTCAGTACAGTCTCTCCTTGGTAAACTAAAATGGGTACTCAGCAAAGATTGGAGGATGAGGCTCAAGGGGTGTATTTGCTATAAAGAACTACCTGAAACTGGGTAATTTATAAAGAAAAATGTTTAATTGACTCACAGTTCTGCATGTCTGGGGAGGCCTCAGGAAATTTACAACCATGGCAGAAAGCAAAGGGGAAGCAAGCTTTTCATGGCAGCAGGACAGAGAGGAAAAGGAGGGGGGGTGGGGAGAGAGAGAGAGAGAGAGAGAGAGAGGAGAAAGTGCTACACTTTAAAACCATTAGCTCTCATGATAACTCACTCATTATCATGAGAATAGCAAGGGAATAAACCAACCCCATGATCTAATCACCTTCACCAAGTCCCCACCTAAACATGTAGGGATTACAATTAGAGATGAGATTTGGGTGGGGATACAAAGCCAAACCATATTAAGGGGATAGAGTGGGAAACTGAAATAAGTGTAAAGTTAAGAGATGAATTAAGTAATTTTGTGCCATTTCCATTTTTCATGTAATGATCACTGACTTTGGATATGAATTACCTTTACTAGTAGCTAATCTCAATCTTATTTGTATTTACCTCGAGTTTCTTGGGATAACTGAGATTCTTTACTCTCTCTAATGCTCCTGGCACCTTCAGAAGTCAATGAAGAAGGTATAGAGATGGAATATTTTTAATGTTAGAACATCATGCCAGGAGATGAGGCCTTGGAGCTTTCTCTAGCATAGAATGACTTTGTTCATAGCACCAACACTGTAAATAAGACATGGTTATCAATACAGTATTGAACCATCACCGGATTGCTGAGTCCACAATTATTTTGTTTCTATGTGATTATAGGGTCCATAGTTATTTTGCTTCTATGTGAAAAAGCATTTTAGGCAAGCAGCCTTTGAATGAACTTTGGAATACAATTTACTTTAAATATAAATGATATTTCAGTAATATCAGTTATATGTGTATATATATATTTATATTTATATTAAAGGCCATTTTTGAAACCTAATTTGTTCTTTAATATAATATTATCAAGTGCAGTATGTTATTTAATAAATTATTCTGTGAAAAAATGCAGCAAATCACTGAGAGAAAACATCTCAGATACAACAAGGTTGAGTGTATTCTAATATCAAGTGGATAAACTACCCAAATGTACAATCAAAGAGTAGGATAATAGAATATAAACTGAAATGGTGCATACATTAACATGACATGAATTATATTGTTTTGAGGTATAAAGTTTCTGTTTCTCAATTTATAGATGGATACAGAGGTTCAGTGAGTGCTTTCCTGGCTTTCTACTATTATGAAAACAGCCAATAATTATCTTAATATCTCCTGAAATGATCTACAAGTAACTCAAATTGATGACAACTTGATTGTTGCCAAACGATTTGGCAAAAAGTCAGAGACTTCTTTGAATGTGGCCATTTGTGCTGACCTGCTCTGTAACTCAATATAATGTGATCTGACTGATGCTGCATAACATTAGACATCTAGTTCAAAATTGGAAAGCTTTGCTCTCTCTAAGTCATCAACATCAGAAAAATATGACTTTGAACTATATGTGTTGAAAGGGATTCATTTTTTCTAGCTATTTGCTGGTTTAACATGAGACCATTGAGTCTGGGACAACTGGCCTATGTAAATGAGCTAGATATACCCAGAGGGATTGTTGATGCTTCGCCAACCAGAGGGAGGTAATGAACTGGCTGATAAATGACAGAGAGTTGAAAACAGAGACAAGTTTTTTTCCCAGTGTTATTTTCCTGTGAAGTGATAGCTTAGAGGAATCTACTCCTGTATTGTAAATACCACTTTTTTTAAAAGGTCTTTTAGTCTCAGCTCTTTGCATTCCTAACTGTTATTGTACGTAAAAAGATAATCCACTTATTAACTTAAAATTATCCTTATGAGGCTGGGCATGTTGTCTCACACCTGTAACCCAAGTATTTTGGGATGCTGAGGCAGGAGGATTTCTTGAGGCCAGAAGTTCAGGACCAGCCTGGGCAACAGAGGGAGGCCCTGTCTCTACAAAATTTTTAAAAATTAACCTGGCATGGTAGCATACTTAAAGTCCTAGTTACTTGGGAGGCTATGGCAGGAGAGTAGCTTGAGCCCAAGCATTCATAGCTGCAGTGCACTAGAATCACACCACTCTACTTCAGCCTGGGCAACAGAGTGAGAGGTCTCTAAAAAAATATTCCCAATGACATTTATGGAAATAGGCTGTTTCCCTAAATATGCCAATTTAATAATCTTTGCCAAGGAGTAAACTGACATGGTGGTGGGATTCATGACAGTATGCATGACTTCTAGCTGCTATGGGGGTGACATTTCTGTGACCTTTCTATTTACACGTATATTACATGGATCAATTTTTTCTATTTTGTTACAATCTTATTTTCATTGCCACATAATAAACTTATTTTTCCGAAAAATATTTTATATTTAGCTGCTTAAAAATATCTTATCAATATTGGGGTAAAATTTTAAACAGAAGCTAATTCTTAAAACCTATTCATTAATCTCACTTAATTATTAAACAAATATTAAACATGAATCCACATTGAACCAAGTAGAAGGCTATATGTTGCAGACAAAGAGATGAGTTATTCATAGTCTGGGCAATTAAGGAGTTTATAGCCCTGCCTGTCAGAAGAAGCATCAGTTCTCCTTGCTAAGTAAATCACTTGGAACTCTAAACTAGCTAGTAGGTATGAGTTTTCTAAAATTGGGGATGCATCTAGATGAAATGTGTTAGATAAAATATGTTCATTAATTTTTGGTCCTTCCTGAAACCCTACTAAAATTATACCAAAGAAATTTTATAAATTTAGAAATCCACAGAAAAGAAAGAATAAAGGAGATTACAGTAGACTAAAAACATAAACCATTTTTTTTAAGTGCTGGAAAGGTAGTAGATAAGTCGTAATTGACGTATCAGATTATGTCACTCTTATATCTAAGCCTGCTGATAGGAGAGCCAAAAACCAAGCCAGTCTGTCCTATGGATGTCTAAAAAGGCTGAGGAGTTGGTGGTACCAGGTACCTCAGGATAAAGAACATAGGATTGGACCGAAAGCAGGAAGATCAGTTAAAAGTCTTGAAAGTATCAGACCAGATCCCCTCCCTTACTCCATGTGATTTTCTTTCTCCAACCCATTAAGAAGACTGAAGTAAAGTTTTCTTTCTCTCTACGGGTTTCGAATCAGACAAGTTCTGATTGGAGAATACTGAACACACCTCTGATTTGAAGGGCTGCTGTGGTGTGCTACAAACCACAGGAATTAAGTGAAAGGCTACATATTAAATTGTGAGATCCTTATACCATCTTTTCCCTATTTGGTCCCTAGAATGTTCTCAGCTGTGTGATGTCTCTAGAAATGAGATGGAAAATTGCTTTTTTGGGGGAAACTAGCCTAACAAAATTTCTACACACTAAGTTTGGGATCCCCAATAAAATGCCTAGGTTTTTTCGTTGTTTTTTTTTTTTTTTCTTTTTTTTCTTTTTTAGACAGAGTCTCACTATGTCACCCAGGCTAGAGTGCAGTGGTGTGATCTCAGCTCACTGCAACCTCTACCTCCAAGGTTCAAGTGCTTCCCCTGCCTCAGCTTCCTAAGTAGCTGGACTACAGGCATACGGCACCAAGCCCAGCTAATTTGTGTTTTTTTTTTTTTTTTAGTGGAGACAGGGTTTCACTCTGTTGGCTATACTGGTCTTGAACTCCTTACCTTGTGATCTGCCTGCCTCGGCCTCCCAAAGTGCTGGGATTACAGACCTGAGCCACTGATCCTGGCCCTAGGTTTTAATCTGATTGTTATAGTAAAGCTTCCCAATTGTCAAGCTCAATCATGTTCTGTATTTAGAGCTTCAAGTCATCATTTCTATGCACTGTTCTTAAAATGTTAAGGGATAGTTAAGAATCACATTCCAGGGAAACTTCTGTAAGAAAGAAAGGCAGAAAGGAGCAAGAGAGAGAAGAGGGAGGGAGAGAGAGAAGGAGAGAAAATTCAGATGAAACAGGCAATTAGGTAGCAGGCAAAACCACATACACAGACACATAGATACCTGTACACACAGATATCCCTCTCACACATATGGTAATTAAAGTCCTCATAGAGATTGAATACATACAATAAAAATCAGGGACCATAAAATAAAGAGCAGTTGGATAACAAGAGCTCTTAGAAATTAAAAAAGAAAAGTTAACATCAATTAAAATAGATAAATTGTAAAAGACCTTCCAAAAAGTACAAGTTAAAAACCATAAAATCAGAAGGCCCAACTTTCAACTAATGTTAGTTCCAGAAAGCGAGAACAGAAAAAGGAAAGGAAAGGAAATTATCAAATTATAAGAACATTTCCCAGTTTGAAGATCCCACCAATATTCTCTCAAGAAACATTAAGTTCCTAATGATGTATATCATCTGGATATTTCAGAATGTCATGGTCAAAGTGAATAACATTAAAAAAGATTCTAAAATGAAAAAAGGTAACATATAAATGAATTATAAATCATAATGTCATTATAGTAATGTGAGAACCTAGAGCAGGGATTGGGAAACTGTCTGTCAATAAAGTTTTACTGAAAAACAGCCACGTTTATTTGTTTACAAGTTGTCTATGGTTGCTTTGGAGCCAAAACAGCAGAGTTGAGTAGTTGTTACATAGAGCAAATGGCCCACAAAGCCTAAAATTTGATATCTTCTTCTTTATAGAAAAAAAAAAAATTGCCATTTTCTAAATGAGAAGATAACTGAGTATTGCTTTCAAAATTATAAGAACATATGGTTTATAACTGATAATTTATTACCACCCACACTAAAAATTAATTATGAATATAGAGTAATGGCCTTTTCAGACATGTAAAATTGTACATACTTCTTGAACATCATTTCTCATAAAGCTAAAAAAGTTGAAGACGATTTGCAGGGAAATTGATTAAAGCAAATTTCAAGATGAAATCTGTAGAGCAAACAGTATAATTTGAAGGCAGCAGATGGAAGGTTTAGAAGGGATATTCTGATGAATAAATAATATCGCTAGAATAGTTGATAAATACGTTTAGAGTGCAGTTGAAGCCCTTGAGATGACTTAGGTACACACGCATCTTAAATCAAATACAAAATAGAAGGCAAGTATACCATCAGAGAAGCAAAGGTTTATGTAAGAGAGAAAATAGGAGAGCATACTTGGTGACTTAACTGGAAACAATATTACCTGGCCTCCCCAAAGATGGGATAGCCACATTTGGAAGATGGGGATAAGGATGTATGTACAGTTATGTGTGTGTTTGTGTATGGGGAACAGCACATACAGCAGCTAATCTTCCTCTTCGTTGTGAGAGTTAATAGCAATTTAATTATGTTATTATGACATACAAATGTAAATACTCTAAGAAGAAACTAAAAGAGATGACAGTGTTGATATAGTTTGGATATTTGTCCTCTCCAAATCCCATGTCGAATCCCCAATGTTAGAGGTGGACTTAGTGGGAGGTGTTTGGGTCATGGAAACAGATCCCTCATGAATGGCTTAGTGACCTCCCTGAGGTAATGAGTTCACATGACAGTTGACTGTTAAAAGGATCCTGGCACCTCCTCCTCTCTTCTCTTGCTCCTTTTCTCTCCGTGTGGCAGACTGGCTCCCCTTGCCTTCCACCATGAGTAAAAATTTCCTTAGGCCACACCGGAAGCTAAGCAGATGCCAGTACCATGTTTTCTGGGCAGTCTGCCGAACTGCTAGCCAAGTAAATATCTTTTCTTTATAAATCATCCAGCCTCAGGTATTCCTTTGTAGCAATGCAAGATGGATTAACACTAATAAGAAGCAGTGATTGCTGCTGCTGCTCCTTCTTTTCCTTCTCCTCTTCTTCTTCCTCCTCCTCCTCTTCCTCTTCTTCCTCCTCCTCCTCCTCCTCCTCTTTTTCTTTTTTTGAGACGGAGTTTTGCTCTTGCTGCCAGGCTGGAGTGCAATGAAACGATGTCGGCTCACTGAAACCTCTGTCTCCCAGGTTCAAGTGATTCTCTGAGTAGCTGGGATTACAGGTGCCTGCAACCACACCCAGCAGTTTTTTTTTTTTTTTTTTTGTACTTTTAGTAGATATGGGGTTTCACCATGTTGTCCAGGCTGGTCTCTAACTTCTGACCTCAGGTGATCTACCAGCCTCTGCCTTCCAGAGTGCTGGGATTACAGGCGTGAGCCACCACGTCTGGCCCAGTGGTTACTTCTTACAAATGAGAATGAGTTGTTGGTAGATTGGGAGAGAGAAGAAATAAGAGAGAAGACAACATTTATTTTCATTATAAATCTGGTATATTCTTTGTTTCTTAACCTGAAAACTTCTATCACTCTCATGAAAATGGAAATCAGTCTTAATTTAAAAAGGGAGATCTGAAGGTTGGCCATTTACTAATTTGAGCCCATTTGAAAATTTTAAATTGTCAATATTCCTGTACAAAATCAGATGTTCATACATGCTAAAATTTTTTCAGGGATAAATGCTACTATTTTGCAGATTTAAAAATTTCCCCATTTTCATTACCTACAGCTATTTAAAAATGATGGAATAAATCTAAATCACTGAGAGTTTGAAAATGATTCACCTTTCTGAAACAGGTCAAATCTTAAAAGGAAAAGGAGTGAAAATATAATTTCTTTTTAGCAGTTCCAGCAATATATAATAAAGCCAATCATTGAAAGGTTTTTATAATGTAAAACTAACTTTAAGATAGATGGTTTAATGTCAGAAGAAAGTTAATATTACATAATTATAAAAGATGAGGATAAATATAAAAATGACAGCAACAAAAATCTGTTCATTAGACTGAAAGATTAACCACACCTATGATTTGGAAATTTCAACTACATTCTTAGAGAAAGGATTGAATGCACAGTAGCCATAATAATTGCTGCATCTTTTATACAGGATTAATAATACACTGTCATTGGTAATCATGATTTAGAAGGCAATGCCTATTTTATGAAAGTTTAATCACACATCTTCCCCAAGAAACATTTACTCTCAAGTACACTGTTGGAACTAGAAGCTAAAAGTTCACTAATGCTCTTACTAATATTTATAGAAACGTGGTAGTGCCCTTAGAAAAATTAGAAACATACTTTAGTTGAATGCCAAAGAAGAATATAAATTTAAGCATAAATTTCTGGAAATATATGAAAACTATGAGAATTGCACAATTTTCAAATTTTTTTTTTTGAGATGAGGTCTCACTCTGTCACCCAGGCTGGAATTCAAGACTTTTTATTCCCATCTTCACAAAAATAAAGTGATATAGCAATATATATATGCAAAAATAGTAGACAAAGATAGTTAAGAATCAACATCATACTGTAGAAAGGGCAGTTATTTTGGCATCTGGTTGTTAGCAGTTCTCAAATTTTAGAGTTCCATTCTTCTGATTTTGTCTAATTTAAGGTTATTTTTGGAAAGTAGATGTGGTACAACTTCCAATTGCTATTCTTGAATTTCTTAGTAAACTACAGGAGATGCTGTAGTCAAATATATGCTCTTCATTTCTGATTCGAGCTTCTCCATCAAATTCCCATGCACTCTTTTCCAAAACAAGTTAGGTGGGAAATAGAAAATTGTAAGGCTGCTGCTACATCTTTCTTGCTCTTTTGCTTTAAAATTTATTTTTAAAAAATTTATTTCAAATAATTCATTTGGAACTAGTTCCTCAAAGAGATTGTTGGGGTGATACTAGAAAGGGAGTCAAATACAGAAAGAAAAAAAAAAGCTCAGCAAATGCTCACCACAACCCTCTGGCCCTCATGGCTGCCTAACAACCATCTCTTCTCAGAAATAACCAGCTTATCATGGAACAGTTATTCTTTAAGCAACCAGCATCACAGTGCTATACTTTTCTTGGACGGAATGATGCCATAAAGTAGAACTTTATATAAATATTGGGCAATAGCTAATGATTTTGCCATGTTTGGAAAATTGAAAGAAGTATTAATGAGGGAATAATGGCAAGAAGATCTAGAATCAAAATCTAGATGAATCTCTCAAACTTAGTCCCCAAATACTCACCTTAGCCATTGTAAAGACTATTCTTAATAATGAAATGGATGCTTACTCTGATTTTGTAGTCATTTACTGAGGCCATCCTAGTGGTTTTCAAAGGACGTCTTAAAGAAAGTGGTTATATTTGTGGGATATACTTTATCTAAGCTCAAGAGCACACACTTCTCACCAATGCTGTCACTATTTCTACTGAGACTCTAATTTACCAGAAAGCAGCTACTAACCTAGGGCATATGGTTTTATACCTCTGTGACCATTCAGCCTTCTGGTAGTAGATTGATTACAATGGAAATTCTTCTATTCTAAATAATGCATTTTTAATTACCTTCACCTATTGGCTTGTTAAGGTAAAAATGATGGATATAACAGTATGATAGAAATATCAGTGTGGAAATTAGAAAACCTAGAGCGAAAGCTCAGCTTTACAATATTTATTTATTTACAATAAGGCCTCTCAGCCACAATGTCCTTTACTTTTATAATGAGAAAAATAATCCCTACCCCAGTGTTGCTATGATCATTAAATAAGATTTTTTAAATGACAATATTTGCAAAATGTAAAGCAGCATAAGTTAGTGAGCAATTACTATTAATAATTAATGGACCTTTGAGTATATTTCAGCTTGTTTTTCAGAAAACCAATCAAAGAAAGACAGCATTTATTCTTTAATCCAATAAACATTTATTGAATTATTATTTGTGTCTGGCAATATTTTAGGTTCTAAAGATAAAACAGTAAACAGAATAAAATTTCTACTCTCATAAAGCTTATGCTAGTGGTCACATAGAAAATAAACAAAATGCAAATAAATGTAAAAAATGAAGATTACTTCAGATTTTTTAAATGTTGCGAATACAGTAACAGAAAATGATGTGAAATAGGGTCATTGGGAGAATTCCCTTACTTTGCATCTCCAAGGAATGGCTATTAGAATTAAATAAGGAACCAACAGCAGAAATGAAAAATTTGCCCATGAACATAGTCAAGTAGGTATGTCAGATAAGAATATGGTGTTCAAAAGAGAAGCTTAGGCTCAGACATAAATTTGGGAGTTTTCAGCATCTAGAAGCTGTCTAAGGACATTGAAAAACATGAACTAATAATCTAATTAGAAATTGCTTTACAAAAATTAGTAATAATATTTTGTGTAAGTCATAGGAAGTTCATGTATTTATAGATTAGATGGAAGAGAAGAAATTGCAAAAGAGAGTCAGACTAAAGGTAAGTCAGTCAGAGAGGTAAGGGGAAAGAAATGCAAAGTATGAAGTCATGCGGCAAGAGAACAGAGTGTTTATAAACAAATAAGTGATCAGTTATGTTAAATACTGCAGAAAGTTTGAGAATTATGAAGAAAGAAATTTAATTATTGGATTTGGCAATACACAGGAAACTGACCTCAAGAAAAGCAATTGTGTGGAGTTTTAGTGGTGGACTATAGATTAGCTGCCTGAGGAATCAGTGGGAGTTGAAGAAAGTTGGATTATATGTCAAAAAGATTACAAAGACAGATCCAGTAGGTCCAATATGTGTGAAATAGGACTTCCAAATGGCAATAACAATGATGACAGAATAGAAAAAAATAAACATGTAACAGATCAGTTGACCTCAGATATAAATTTGAATCTTCAGAATTGTAGAACTCATTAAGTTGCAGATTCTTTTTTCAACTTTGTATTATAAAAAGTAAACCTAAATAAAGGTAGGCAAAATAGGTTATTGAGTCCTCGTGTATTATATACTCCCATCATCCAGTTATAATATTAGCCTTTGAGCAATCTGATCTACATCTTAACCAATTTCGTTCTCCCAAACTATTTTGAAGTAAACTCCAGATAACCTATTTCTTCCTCTGTATATATTTTAGTTTTTATTTCTAAGAAAAATAAAAACATTAAAAAGCATAAGCATTATGATTTGCAAAAGTTGAATTAATAATACTACTTCATACCATTAAGTCTATTGCTTGAATTGCTAATGATATCATCAATGTTATAATTTTCTTTCAATATGTTTGAATCAAGATCCAAATAAGGCCCTTGCATAGAAATTGGTTGATATGTGTCTTAAGTGCCTTTTATAGGTTTCCTCTCCATTTCATTGTTTTTACAATTATTTGTTGGAGAAACTGTACTTTTTTATTCTGGAGCGTTTTTTATTAAAGTCTGTGAATTGCCTCCCTGATGTTTTGAATAAAAAGATCTTCTAGTCTTTGTATTTCTTAGAGGCTAATATGGACCTAAAGGCTTGACCAGAAAAAGGTTGAAGCCTTTTGGTTTGTTTGTTTGTTTGTTTTGCCAATGCTGCTTCATACATGTTTCATTTGAAAGCATACAATGTTGGGTTTTTGTCTTTTTGTGATATAAAATGCAATTAATCATCAATGACTAGAATCATTATGATTTGAAAAATGGTGGTAGTCTGATTCTATCATTCATTCCTTATTAGCTAGAATACTCCTCTAAAAGAAAATTTCCTTCATTATTATCTGGTTACCTAGTGGTATAGTTATACAGGAAATGCAGAGTAGATGTATGATTCTTTCCCCTTTTTACTAGTTTTCAAAATTATGAGTTGGTTCACTAATATTCCATATACATATTTTTATATCATACGGACTTATAGATCTCAGCATTTATGATGTATTTTAAATCACTTGATTATCTTATTAATGCTCAAAATTTCTACCTCTTTGGGTTGACTCCTAAGTTCTTTTGAACCCTAGTAGTATTAGAGAGTTTCCATGCTACATGGTATGGCAAAGTATACTGGATCACCTTATGTATTTTCTTCCCCACACCTGAAACCAGCCATTTCTCCAGGACCTCTGATTCCTTTCAGTGGAGAATAGTATGTGGTGACCACCAGCTGGATGCTCAGAGTGTATGTTATAAATGGGTTGGTCATTTTTTTCCTGGCTTTTTTAGTATTCAGAGTTTGGAAATACTTTTATTTTTTAAAGGAAAATTCATCATGCATTTGCATCGGTACTTTCCGATGCAGGATTCCTTCAGTGATGCTTTGCCAGCTGAAAGTGATCAGGCCTCCCAAAGTGCTGGGATTATAGGTATGAGCCACTGTGCTTTGCCCTCATTCCATTTTAAAGCTGCATAGCACTCTACTTTGCAGATGTACCCATAGTTAATATAATTAGCTCAACTGAAGGACATTTGGGTTTCTACCAGGTAATAATCTGGCTTCAAATAGCTTTGTGTAAATGACTTCATATTTTTGCCAGCATATCTTTGGGAAAATTCTTAGAAGTGAATTGTGGGTTAAAAGGTAATGTATAAATAATTTCACTAGATAGGAACAAATTACCTGCCATAGAAGTTATGTATTATGTATTAATATGAGCAGTATATAAGAGAGCCTAGTTTCCCATCTGCCTCATTGATAGATAATTCTGTCAAAGTTTCAGATTTTAATAGCAGGCAAAACTAACAACCATGACACATCTAGAATGCATCTTGGCAAAACTTGAATTTTTAGGACAAAAAGAAAATCTGCACACATTTTTTGCAGGTGGCGAAACTTCCTCCCTCTTGGACTTACCAATCTCAAACAGGTTACTTGCTAGGGAGTTAGGAAACATACACACACACACACACACACACACACACGGCTACTAAAGATTCTCAGTAACATTAAATGCAGGAGACATTGGGATAGTTTTTTTTTTTCAAAAATTTAAGAAGATTATTGCCACTAAAGCTATCTATAATCTATGTAATTATATTTATTAAAGCTTTATAAATAAATTTTAGATAGGCAATAATTTGGAAAGTAGACAAACAAAATAGCCTTCCTGAAAAAATTGCTAGCAAATCTTCTCTAGCTACTTAATAAATGAAGCCAGATAAATATCTACATTACATAAGAAAATTGAGTAGCAAAAATAACGTAATTATGAAATATGTGGTAAATGTTAATTTTAAGGAGAGAACACAATTAAAACACAAAAACCATGAGTTGAATGTGGAATAAAAGAAGCAAATACACATAAACTAAATTTCTTATCCTGGTGATGGGAAATTCAAGAGTTTCTTTTCCATTTTTTATTTTACTAGAGAAATAAAAGCTCAGCTTAAAATGTTAATTTAACTTAAAGGTAAACATTGAAAATAACTATGGGTGCATCCACAAAGTAGAGTGTTATGCAACTCTAAAAGGGAATGAGGGCTGGGCACTGTGGCTCATGCCTGTCATTCCAGCACTTTGGGAGTCCAAGGCAGGTAGATCACTTGAGAAAAATATGTTGAGACAACCTGAGTCATATAAAAATATGAGAAAAGAGAAATAAAGCAAAAAAGCAAACAAGAAAGTAAGAAGAACAACAACACAAGGAAACAATTCTATTTGCTGCCAACATACCTAAGACAAAAGTGATTCACACCGAAAGATTAAAAATAAAGGAGTACACATCAGGAATCGTGAATATCTGTTATATTTTCTTATTATCATTTTTGAAAACTTTTTTATGCTTGGAGAATTTCCTACTTATGTGTTTGGCTTCCTCATAGTAGAAAGTAAAAAGATTCATTTTGCCAGTGTCTCTTGCAGTTAAGACACAAGCACATGACTAGGCAAAACTGATTAAACTCATTGGTGCCAGACTGGAGTTCAGAAGTGAACAGTATTGGAAAGGAGGTCTCCATGAAGAATCCATTTTATTAACCATGCTAGCCAGTAGACTACTTAAGCCCTTGGCTCTCAGGGGTGGATTGCCTCCCGGACTGAATTTCTGGCACAGAATTGTTATCAGTATTAAATACAAATGAAGTCTTATTACTGACTGCCCTGTAAATTCTACTCCAAAGTGCTCGGTGTTGGTAACAATGACTACTCCCTCATTGGGCCAGTACTATGATGTGCTTACGGGCATTATTTCTGGAATCTTAACCTTTAGCCTGTTCCTCCATCTCTCTCAAAATTTTTCTAGCTCTCCATATCTTTGTAACAGGCTCATTTTCTGCTCAAATCATCAAACCTAGCTTCTTTTGTTACTAACTGTCTGATTGATATCTGTAACACTGGTTCCAGAAGTCACCATAGAAAACAGTACATCAGGCAAATAGGAGGTGTCTGGAATTTATTATCTGGTCTGATTCAGGCTGAAGGCTCTGAAATCTAACCAAGATAAAGCCTCTTGGCAAGCAATGTGAAACAGCCCTCTAATTTTCATCTGTGGTCACCTACAATGAATGCACAAGGCAAGTATTTCAGGAAAACAAGGCCACAGCTGGAGAGCCCTATGTAGAGACATAAGAAATTCAAAGACTATTATAGAGTGAGTGCTTACTTCTAATGACATTTAGGAACTTAAAAAGAATTACAAACTCAAACTCTGAAGTACTTGATTCAATATATAGAAAGAAAACCATAGAATTGCTCTATGCTAAAAAAAATTACCTTAATTGTGTCATACAGCAAAAATACATAAAAATCAAATTCAAATTTTGATCCTGCAGCTGCCAATATTTCTCAGTTAAATTCACAGCCTTGTCAGGTCTTTTATGTGAAAGTTAGAACTTTGGGAATAAATCTAGATTTAGGGACATATGAACTTGAAATGGATTGCTCATGTATAGCATGTTCATTTACTCCCTGTGTTTCCCAAAAGGGCCCTCAAAAAAAAAAAAATCTCTCTTCAATAATGCTTAGATAATAGCAGCCCCATCATCTTTGAAAAGTGCTGTACAACTGTTCTCTGTTCATTTGGGATGCTTGCAGGAGACCCTGCTGTCGAAATGGGATGTTTCATTTCTAAATGCAAAAACCAGGTGCTGGAATGGTCAGTTCCCCAGAGCAGCCCTTAAATGCAAAGATATGGACATAAGTGTGGCAATTGGTAAAAGGGTAGGTGTGGCATTAGAATGGTTTAACTCACAGGTATTTATGGTTATGGATAATTGGTCATTGCTTCATAGGCCATAAAAAGATGAGAGATCCACTAGGATCATACTTGATTGTTACAATTAAAAAAAAAAAAAAGTCTGGTGAACTGAAGTCTGACCTGAGCGTCTTAGCTTTCTATTTAATTCTCAAACTTTGATCTATTTCCATATCTAGAGTTACTGAAAAGAGGGAAGTCTTTTTCTGAGGAAAGATCAGGTGAAAAATCTCACAAGCATGTACAGAAAACCACTGAAGTCTATTCCAAAAAGTATGTGGCCATTTACCAGAGTAACTAGGTACTAGGAAAAGAGAACTATTGAAAAGAGATGACTGAAAATTGCTTTGAACAGACATAAATCCTTAGTCCTAGAACATTACCTTTGTTCCCTAATCATCGAGCTTATGTAGCTCAATGAAAGGGATTTTGACCCAATTCGATGTCATGGGTAGGTCACTGGCACTGTAAAACCATTTTATCTGGCTATATTCCAAGTTCCTCTCTATATACAATTAATATATTTAGCAAATAGTCAAATTTTTACAGTGACTTTCTTCCTAAGTTGTTGAGCAAGAGATATTATGATATAAAAACAACAATAACAGAAACATGTAGAAGTTTCTCAAGTTTCCCCTTTCACTAACACTGAAAACCAAAAGCAAATTTCTTACCAAGTTATATCGTAAGACAAGCAAAATGCATGCCAAAAGACAGGAGATCAATTTCATGGAAACAGAAGAGCTTGCTTCCTTATTGAAATTTGAGCTTTAGTAGTAAGAGGCTTCCAAGTAAAATCTCTGCAAAGGTAAAGGGCGAGTCACTGTAACTTGGATTTTGGAAGTAACATGTATTACAATTGAGAGTGAGGACTAAGCTCTGACTTTTTTTTTAATCTTGTCCAAATTCCTAACTAAGAGGTCTAGGGAGTCATGCCCTACACACCATAAGTTTTCATCAGATGGATTTTATTTGACCTTATATATTGTGACTTACTTTTCAGTCTGACTCTGGCGTAACATTATGAGACAAGGAAAAAATATTTAAACCCAAAATATATTTCCTTGCCATCTATCAAAATTGCCTTGCAAAATCTTTTGCAGGAAAAATCCACATTCTGTAGAGAAATCCCCTTTCCCTTTGTTTTCCTTCCTTTCTTTCCAGATCCAGTAGATAATCAACCAAAAGCCAGGCACCCTTTTAAGTCTAATAAACATTTTTAAACCTGTTGTCTCTGTGAGGTCTGCTGTCTGAGAGATTCCTCTGCACAATGAAACTTGGTTTCCAAAATCCTTTATCTTAACCTGAATATTCCTTTCCATTAATCCCAGGTCTTCAGATAAACTCAACCAATTGGCAATCAGAAAATGTTTAAATGTACCTGTAGCCTGGAATCCCCTGCTTTGAGTTGCCTCATGTTTCTGAACCAAATCAATGTATTTCTCAAATGTATTTGATTGATGTCTTATGCCTCCCTAAAATATATAAAACCAAGCTGTATCTCAACCACCTTGGGCGGGCACATGTCCTCCGGACCTCCCGAGGGCTGTGTCCTGGGCCATGGTCACTCGTATTTGGCTCAGAATAAATCTCTTGGAATGTTTTACAGCGTTTGACTCTTCTTGTTGACAAGTATGTTATTCAATTTACTATTCCTATGGCCTGAATATCTCCCAACATTAATGTGTTGAAACTTAATTACCAATGCCATAGTATTAAAACGTGGAGCCTTTAGGAGGTGATTAAGTCATCACAGTGGAGCCCTCAGGAATGGGATTATGGTCTTTATAAAACTTACTTCAGGACAAGGGCGTGTCCTATTCTGCTCTTTCCTGCCATGTTCTTTGGAGGAAGCAGAGAGCAACTCTCACCAGGTACCAAATATGCTGGTGCCTTGATCTCAGAATTCTCAGCCTCCAGAACTGTGAGAAAATAAATGTATGTTCTTTATAAATTATTCAGCCTGTGGTATTATGTTAGAGCAGCACAAACAAACCAGTACATCTATTGTCTGGTTTTGGGTAAATTTCTAGAAAATCCTGTATTGAGGAAAAAGAAGCTGGCACCAGATCAGGACTTACACTCATACAGTTGAGCGTGAAGAAAAGTCAACCAACTTTAGAAGCACATCTTAGAATGGGGACAGTTTGACAGTTGAGGCAGGCTCAAAGTGTGTATTGATCTTGTGTGTGATCCAGGACAGTATTGTGAGACCCAATTGATTGTAACAAGCAATTTTGTTAGCATGGATTTTCTAGAATTAATTTGTCAATAAATTTTCCTTCACATCTTTTGCCATAGACAAAATATTGTGCAAATAAAGTCTCAGGCACAGGGCTATGAGAGGTTCATGGGGAAGAGCGAGTGAGCTCATGGCTGGCTGACAGCCAAAAAAAACAAAAACAAAAACAAAATAATCATTACAAATTATGAAGGTAGACTAGCATGATAGATTTCAAACTTATTTTACTATATTATAGAGGAATCATTAACTTATTACAGATATAAAGATCCATGAAACGTTTGCACCCCCATTTTTAGATAGTTTTTCTGCAGAAGTGCCATAAATTTCCAGCAATATTTCAAATAAAAACATTGAACATTATGAGACACAGTCAGATCGGATAACTCCTTTTCTTAGAACTATTTTCTGATCACTTGTGCTGTTATATTTAATTTTATTGCCTATTTATGAATATACATACAATTCAGCTTCTTCTGTTGATCATTAATGTGATTTATTTTAGAGTTATGATAATATAGAGATGGAATAGAATGAGAGTTATTATTAAGACATACCTTTATTTAAAAATGTAAATATAAAGAACCTTAGAAAAATAATAAAACACTCAAATTTCATTTAAGATCAAAGAAATTAATATTTTATTAATTATTCCAGATTTTTAAAATATGACATATATATCCAATGCTGTTTCCATATTCCTTCAGCATACTCCCTCTGCTGAGAACACTAACCTGGCATTTTAAGGTATTATTTCCTATAATATGTATCAATATATAATACATTATATTATTATGTATACTTGAATATAGACATTCCTCTTTGCAAATATAAATCTAGAGCTGAGTGCTACTTCCATCTTCCTGACTACAACAATTGTCTATAAACATACCTATAAATTAACAATAATATTTCTCCTATATTTTCTGTTGAGGTTTATCTATAATACATGCATCTAGTTCACTCATTATACTAATTGTATGGGATTTTATTATATAAACAAACTATGGTTATTTATCTTTCTCTAACAACTAAGAAATAGATATATCCCTTTTCCACTAACTGTTGTAGTATCAGCTTCACACTTGTTACTTGTGATATTATCTCTACAGTGGATACCAATAAATGGTATTGTCTAATAGTCTCCAAAGTAACTGTAAAATGCTACATGTTCATCAGAATTGTGTAAAAATTTCCTTTCCACTTTATTTTCACTAATACTTGCTGATAACTGACATATACATTTTTTCTAATTAGTGTATAATAGCATTTTTTCATTTTACATTATATTTTACTCCAGTGATAGGCAGACCAGTGGTTCCTAGACAATGTCCATATGCTAACCTCAGGAACCTGTAAATACATTATCTTACATTACAAAGCATACTTTGCAGATATGATTAAAAATTTTCAAATAGGAACATTATTCTGGAATATCTAAGGGAACCCGGTAAAATCACAGGTCCTTATAAAATGGAAAATAGAGGCGAAAGAGTCAGAGGAGGTGTGATGACAGAAGCAGATGTGAGAACGATTCAACTGCTTGTTTCGAACATGAAGAAGAACCACAAACCAAGGAATGAGGCCAGCCTCTAAAAGCTGGAAAAGTAATTATTTTTTTATAGAATGGTGGACATCATGTATATTAAATTGTAGAGGTCAGATGATATTATATTCCTCCAGAGAGGATTACTCCTGTGTGAATCAGTTGAGGTGAAGAATGTTAATCTGATCAGAACTCTAGTCCTTCTCTTCTTGGCATGGCGGTTTCCAGAAAATTTTGCTCTGCTTTTCTGAGCCCCCCATTTCCTCACTTGGCAGACCTTTAGTCTCTTTGCCTGCACAGCTTCAGAACTTTGCAAATGTCTTGGGGAGAAAACCATCAGGTCTCAGGCTAAAACCATCCCTATAAACATTATAAAATTAATCAGGGAAGCAGGGAAGGGGAGAAATGAAAACCAACAAAGCGTACAGCATGTTCAGGATTCAACACTAGGTGACGTTGCTCTCTGATCTGCTTCCTCATAGTTATATACTGCTCCTGCTCCAGAATCAAACAGGCCATGTCATTCCTTACCTGCTCTATAGATAATAACTTGAACGTGAAATGTTAAGTTTTCCATTTGAAATAGTCTTTTAGGTGATATATACCAGTGAAACTACTTATGTCAGCTGGTCTGAAGGACCCCAAGAGCAGCTGATTCACCAAAGAATGCAGTTTCTATATCCTGATGATTTCATCTCCTTTACCCCAACCAATCGATCACCCAGTTTTCCAGCCCCTTTATGATCCTTTAAAAAATTCCCGCCCAGAACTCCTCAGGGAGATAGATTTGTGGGTCTCCTCCCATCTCTTCTCTCAGTGCCCTGTGATCATTAAACATTCTGCTGCAAATCCTGCTGTCTCAGTATATTGGTCTGTTGTGACTCAGTGGGCATATGAAAGTGTTAGTCCTGAAACATAACTACAGAAACATTATGCCTTCAGTTTTATTCCTACATCTTTTTAGACCACCAAAATTTATGCTAGATTTTCTATTCTTAGAAGGATTTTTCTTTCCATGTAAAAATATCAATTCTTAGCCTTTTGCCCTGTTTCCCAAATCAGCAATTAGGCTAGGAAGAAAGCAGCTGCATGCTGCGCACAGTGGCTCATGCCTATACTACCAGCACTTTAGGAGGCTAAGGCAGGAGAATCACTTAAAGGTAGGAGTTTCACACCAGCCTTTTCAACAGAGTGAGACCTTGTCTTGAAAGAAAGAGAGAAAGAAGGAAAGAAAGAAGGAAGTAGCTGCAAAAAGCCAGTTTATGGTTCTGCTGTCTCCAAAATCCAGACCCCTGGATTTTATTGCCTCTGTTGTTCTCCAGTAACACCTCCAAACATGGAATTCTTGTTTTAATTCAGCTTCCCCTATTGTCTTCACAATGAATATTAGTCTGCCATAAATTACCACTCTGGCTTACCTCGAATTAGTTTCTTGTCCTATTACAAAAAATTCTGCAGAATCAAGTACTCTTGTTTGACATGCCTCCTAAATCTTATGCAGGTCCATCTTTTTTTCCATATATTTTGTTAACTTTGATTGCAAAGTAACTTTTAGCAAGGTTTGCTTTCTCTATTAGTCTTTCATGGCATGAGCTATAATCAACTCTCTCCTTAAGCACAGCCATTCAAGTACTATAGAATTTTTTGGGGGTCTCAAGTGGTACGATTCCAATACTACTTTGCTGTCCCTCCATGAACATTAAAACCCAAATCTCTAGATTAATAGTACTGATTCTTTCTCCCTGAGTGCCTTCAATGTTCTTTCATATGCACATAATATTGGTTTTCAGAACCCTCTTGATGTTTAGCATCTGAGATCTCTCCCACTGCCCACCTTCTTCTCAGGTTAAATTATGTGTCAAAAACCAAATTTGTTATATTTTATCTAGTTTTCTAAGTTTTAGAAGTTTTTAATGTAATAGTCTACCAGTTTGTTTTTTTTATGGATTATTTAAAAATAACGGATTGTTTTATGTATTAGGAAAGCTAACTTGTTAAAAAAATGCTTTGTAATCCAGTAAGCAAACCATTTCAGGAAATTGAGAATAAATATATTTGTTATACAAATTAGAAATCTACTTTATTATTCTTATTTATAAATAGATTGTTAGAAATATTTTTGTTCTGATTTCAGTTATTGCATATACTTGAAAGAAAGATGTCAACATGCAGCAAACAAAGCAAGGCAAAGCAAATATTCCATAATTCAGATTTATCACCTGTCCAAATCACTGAAGATATACAAAGTTTTAGTCATACCAAGAAAATAATTTTATTTATTAAGCCTTCAGTCCTCAGTACCCAAGGTGATCTCTCATTTAAGTAACAACCAGGCCAGACTCTGATATTAGACAAGATTCAGTACATTCAGGGTGGTATTGCCATAGACAGGAAAGTAATTTTAAAATGATTTAAACTTCAGCGCTTGAAACAACTTGGCTAGTGCTGTGGTTTGAATATTGGTTCCCTTCAAAACTCATGTTAAAATTTGATCCCCAGTGTGGCAGTAGTGAGAGGAGAGGCTTGAAGAGGTGATTGGGTCATGAGGGCTATGTCCTCATGGATGGCTTAATCCATTCATGAATTAATGGACTAATGGATTAATGAGCTATCATGATGACAGGACTGCTAGCCTTTTAAAAGGAAGAAGAGAGTCCTGAGCTAGCATGTTCAGTCCCCTCTGCCATGTGGAGCCCTGCACTGCCTCCAAATCATGCAAAGTCCTTCTCAGCAAGAAGGCCCTCACCAGATATGACCCCTTGACCTTGGACTTAGTTTTCATAACTTTAAAAACATTTCTTTCCTTTATAAGTTATCCAGTTTCAGGTTGTCTGTTACAAGCAATAGCAAGTGGACTAAGACAGCTGTTAAAATTTATTTTATGCTAACATTTTTTCCAATGTTGCTTCCTGCTACCAATGAACAGAATAGAAACAGTCCTTTGCAATCATAATAGCATTAGAATATATCATCTAATTTCATGGAGGTGTGTCCTTTGTCCTTTCCTAAATTCAATGCTAAGCTATCTTATTTTGGTATATGATGAAACAGTAATATTTGAAGGAAAAGAGGCAATTAAGACAGGGATAAGGCTTTTTGATCACAACAGGCATTTGAAAACCTTTATTGTTCCAGAATTTTAAGCCATACCTAAAAAACTATACTGAAATTGATGGGTAAATTTTACATTGCTTGATGAAATTTTCACCAAATGGGCTTTTCCCTAAAAGTCAGAATTGAAATCATTTTATGATCCAGTAGCAAACATCATTAGTAGAGATGGTGGAGACTTCCTGAGTGTTTAATGCAGTCTGGGAAACCACCACGACTTGGCAAGTTCTCTCTGTGGTTGTTTTATAGTGCAGAGCCTTACTCTGTGTAGTAAAACTAAAACCAAATTCATTTGGGCACAGTCTTTTTGTTGCTTTATTTAATTTTCACTTTGGCATATGGCCCTTAAAGCTTTAATAGGGCAGATGTGGCTTTGGAAGGGCTTACTAATCCAACTTGGTTAATGACTTTCACGGTAAAAACCAGCTCAGCAGTTTTTTATCAGTCCACAGTTAGTTCCTATTCTCTTTGATTTTTCCTTTGTGGAAACCCTCTTCATAGGGCAACCTATTATCTGTAGACATTTTCCTGAATTTTGAGATAACTTCCTTCAAGTTTCTGGGTTGCAAAGACAGAGGCAGAGGAAATGCTACTAAAACTGAGCTATTGATACATGGAGAGAAAAATAAAGAGTTGTGTTTGTATTTGCAACTTCTTTAATCATGCAGAGCATGATGGCTTCTGATTGCTCTGTGGGATAGAGAGTTGATTTTGTTAGATTCGCATTTGAGAATGTCCTAAATGAATTAGCATTTTTGATGATCATTGGTGTTTCTGATGTCAGTGAGGGACCATAGAAAGAATATGAGCTGTGGAGCCAGGCAGTCCGTTCTTCTGGTCCTGAGGGCCTATTCTAGATTTTTCTCAGTCCACTTTCTGACAGTAATATATATTAGTGCCTACCTCACAGGATTTTGTGAGGATTTGGTGTCAGGAAGTGGTGTTTCCTGAACTATAGTTATTTACATGCCATATGAGGATTTTTAAAAAATCCTATATGTGGATTCTGTTTGTATTATTGTTTGGTTAATGTTTTAACAAGCAATGCTCTTACCCTCAGTTAAAAAAAAACTTAGGCTGTTTAGCCTTATTAAAAGCAATATTGACAAAAACATAACACACTATATTGCTTCATTACATATTAAAATAAATTAAAATTATCTCTGGTGCATTGTATTAATAAACAGCCCTGGTATTATGCTCAGATAATATTTAACACAATGACCTTGTTTACTTGTTTCTTGTTTACTTGAAAAAGAACTCAGATTGGAGAAGGGATGACTTCTCTCCATAGGCATGCCTACATCCAAGCTCAGCATTCCACAGCACTGGGGGTTTCGTTCCTCAGGCAGGAGGGGCTATACTTGGAGGAAATTACTCATGAGCTCCAAGAGCTGCACACTGTTTTCCCAGATTACTTCAGAAAATTCTAAAACTTAACCTGGTTTGCTTGATTCCCAGTATTTTGATGATCACCACCATGCCTTTACTTCTGCCAAAATATCTTTTGTCTTTTCCTATCCCATCTTCTCCCTCTCTCTCTCTTTCTCTCTCTCTCTCTCTGTTTCACTCACACACACACACACACACACACACACACACACACACACACGCACACAGATATGGTTGTTTGCATGTTTGCCTTATATGAAGGTTGATAAACAGAAGGGCAGAGACTCTTCTCTGGAACCATTATGCATGGTGTGTCCAGCAGAGTGCCTTGGCCTGAACACATTGGTCTGTGTGAAGATGAAAGGATAGAGACCCTATGGCTTTTCTCTTCTTGTAACCTCAGGCTTGTAAGTTTCCTCAATAAAGCCTTTTCCTCAGTCCATTTTGTGTGAAGTTGTGGAAATCTTTTCAAACCCTTCTTCATCACAGCTGGCATGTAAAAAGGAACACACCCTGTATGTCCAAAAGATGGCAGGATATATATGTAGTCTCATGTTCTGTCAAACAAAACATTCTGAAACCAGAACATATTCCACACAGTGCCCAGTCCCTGGCACATAGTAGTATACAATAAATGTTTCTTGACTCCATGGTGAATAGATACATGAATACTTGTAGTTGGTGAAAGAATAAATGGCTGAAAAACATTTTACACTTTTTTCATGTTTAATAATGTGCAGAAATATTAGAAGAGGAGTAAACAAAAACATAAGTTGGCTGGCATTTATAAGGGATAGTTTATTCCAGACAACCACATTTTCTAAAAAAGTGAAGCATATTCTTCAAAGCATACATTTGTTTTTTGAATAAGCTCTGTTTAAAAAGTTGCCTTACTTATCTGAGTTATATATTATACATAATTTAACCTTGTCCTGAATACTTATAAGTAAAAACAGTATTTTACAAATGATTAAAAGGAGATATAGATCTAGAAACTTCAGGGGTCTTATTCTGAGTAATTTTTGCTTGGCTACAAAAATAACACATGTAATAAAGAGACACAGACAGGAAACATATAGAATGTTAATGGTGCTTGGTAGGATTTTCTCCCTTTCTATTTCCCCAATATTTATCTCCCATGGATACCTCCTTAAAGAAGGAAATTTGGAAAGATTACATACTACATTTAATCAAATATCTGTTCTAGAGTTTGTGTTAACATTGAATTCTATTTCTTTCTTTTTAATTTTTGTGGCTACATAGTGTATGTATTTGTAAGGTACATGAGATATTTTGTAACAGGCATACAATGTGTAATAATCATAAGAGGGTAATTGGGGTATCCATCACCTCAACATTTATCGTTTCTTTGTGTTACAAATAATCCAATTATGCTCTTTTAGTTAATTTAAAGTGTACAATAATTATTTAATTATTTGGCAGTCATCCTTTCTTCTACCAAATATTAGATCTTATTCATTCTGACTATATTTTCATATCTATTAGCCATCCCTGTTTCTGTTGCCCCACCCCACCACTACCTTTCCAGCCTTTGTAACCATCTATCTCTATTAGTTCAATTATTTTAAATTTTTTAGTTCCCACAAATGAGTGAGAACATGTGAAATTTGTCTTTCTTAACTTGGTTACTTCACTTAACATAATGACCTCCAATTCCATCCAGGCTGTTGCAAAGGACAAGATCTCATTCTTTTTATTATGCCTGAATAGTACTCCATTGTGTATATGTACCACATTTTCTTCATCTACTTATCTGTTGACTGACAATAGGTTACTTCTAAATATTGGCAATTGTGAATAGTGCTGCAATAAATATGAGAGTGCATATATCTCTTCCATATACTGATTTCTTTTTTTCTGAATATAAGCCTAGTAGTGGGGTGGTAGATCATAATGGTAGCTCCATTTTTAGATTTTTGGGGAACCTCCAAACTATTCTCCATGACGATCGTACTAATTTGCATTCCCACCAACAATATAGGAATTCTCTTTTTTCTGCATCCTCTCCAGCATTTGTTATTGCCTGTCTTTTGGATAAAAGACATTTTAACTCTGGTGAGATGATATCTCATGTGGTTTTGATTTGCATTTCACTGATGATTGATGATATTGAGCACATTTTCATATACCTATTTTTCATATGTATATTTTCTTTTGAGAAATGTCTATTTAGATCTTTTGCCAATTTTTAAATTGGATTATTTGTTTTATTCCTATTCCTTGTATATTCTGGATATTAATCTCTTGTCAGATGAGTAGTTTGCACTTATTTTCTTCCATGCTGTGGGTGGTCTCTTTACTTTACCTTGCTGTGCAGAAGCTTTTAAACTTAGCATGATTCCCTTTGCCCATTTTTGCTTTGATTGCCAATGCTTGTGCAATATTACTCAAGAAATCTTTGCCCAGTTGAATGTCCTGAAGATTCCCAATGTTATCTTTTAGCAGTTTAAGAGTTGGGGGACTTAGATTTAAGTTTTTAATCCATTTTGATTTGATCTTTGTATATGGTGAGAGATAGGGGTCTAGTTTTATTCTTCTGCATATAGATATGTAATTTTCCTAGGAACATTTATTTAAGTGACTGTCCTTTCCTTAGTGTATGTCCTTGGCATCTTTGTCAAAAATGAGTTCACTGCAGATGTGTGAATTTAATTCTGAGTTCTTTGACTCATTGGTTTATGTGCATGATTTTAGGCCAGTATCATGCTGTTTTGCTTACCATGGCTCTGTAGTATAATTCGAAGTTGAGTAACATGATTCATCCACTTTTTTTTTTTTTGGTTAGGATAACTTTGTCTGTTTTGAGTCTTTTGTGGTTCCATACAAATTATAGGATAGTTTTTTTCTATTTCTGGAAAGAATGTCATTGGTATTTTGATAAAGATTACAGTCTATAAATTGTTTTGTGTAGTATGGAAATTTTAACAATATTGATTCAATCCTTAAACATGAAATCTGATTTCATTTTTTTGTGTCCTCTTGCATCAATGTTTTATAGTTTTATTGTGGTACTCTTCCACTTCTTTGGTAAAGTGTATTCCTAAATATTTTAGTATTTTATTTTATTTGTATTGTATTTGGTATCTTTTTATTTTTATTTTATTTGTTGTATTTGTGGTGTTCTATCAGGTATCTTTTTCATATTGTTTGCTGTTGCTCTACAAACATGCTAATAATTTTGGTATGCATCTTTAATGAATTTGTTTAACAGTTCTAATCATTTTCTTGTGGAGTCTTTATGTCTTTGCAAATATAAGATTATACCATGTGCCAACAAGGATAATTTGAATTCTTCCTTTACAATTTCTTTCTCTTGTCTGGTTGCTCTAACTAGAACATCCAGTATTATTGGAAAACTGTAGTGAGAGTGGTAATCTTTGTCTTGTTACAGATCTTAGAAGGAAGACTTTCAGATATTCCCTATTCAGTAATACTGTGGGTCTATTGTATATGAATTTTATTGTATTGAAGTATATTCTTTGTTTAACCAGTTTCTTGAGGGTTTTTTTTTTTATCATGAAGGAATGTTGAATTTTATCAGATGCTTTTTCAATATCAGTTCAAATGATCATACAGTTTTTGCCTTTCATTCTGTTGATATGATGTATCACACTGATTGATTTGTGTATGTTTAACCTTCCTTGCATTACTGGGATTACTTCCACTTGATCATTATGAATAATTTTTTGATGTGTTGTTGAATTCAATTTGCTAGTATTTGGTTGAGGATTTTTGCATCAATGGTCATCAGGCATATTGGTCTGTAGTTTTCTTTTTGATGTTAGGGTCTTAAAATTAGTTTGAAAGTGTTCACTCCTCTTCTATTTTTCACATAGTTTGAGTAAAATTGGTATTAATTCTTCTTTAAATGTTCAGTGAAATTCAGCAGTAAAGCCTTTGTGTCCTGGATTTTCTTCACTGTGAAACTTTTTATTACAACTTTGATCTCATTACTTGTTATTGGTCTGCTCAGGTTTTGGATTTCTTCATGGTCCAATCTTGGTAGGTTGTATGTGTCTAGGAATATATCTATTTTTTCTAGGTTTTCCAATTTACTAGCATATAGTTTCGCATAGTAGCAACTAATGATCTGTTGAATTTCTAAAGTATTACTTGTAATGTCTCCTTGTTCATTTCTTATTTTACTTATTTCAGTGATATCATCTTTTTTTCTTTGGCTAAAGGTTTGTCAATTTTGTTTACCTTTCAACAAACCAATTTATGTTTCATTACTTTTCTGGGTTTTTGTTTGAATGTCTACTCTGATCTTTATTATTTCTTTACTTCTAAGTTTTGGTTTGGTTTGCTCTTGCTTACCTAGTTCTTTAAGAGGCAACATTAGATTGCTTATTTGAAGATTTTTTTTTTTCCTTTTTTGAGGTAGGTACTTATTGCTGTAAACTTTCCTCTTAGATCTGCTTTCACCATATCCCATATGTTTTGGTATTTTGTGTTTTCATATCATTTTTTGTGAGAATTTTTTAAATTTCCTTTTAAATTTCTTATTGATCCATTGGTCTGTCAGGAATATACTATTTAATTTCCAGGTATTTATATCATCTTTAAAATTCCTGGTTATTAATTTCTTGTTTTATTCCATTTTGATAACAGAAGATGCTTGATATTATTTCATGTTTCTTGAATGTTGTAAGACTTGTTTTTTAACCTAACATGTGGTCTATCCTTGAGAATAATCCATGTGCTGAGGAGAGGAGTATACATTCTGCAGCCATTGGATGAAATATTAAGGAAATATTCATTTGGTCTACAGTACGGATTAAGTCTGATAATTATTTGTGGTTTTGTGTCAGATGATCTGTTCAATGTTGAAAGTGGGGTGTTAAAGTTTGCAACTATTATTTTATTGGGATCAATCTGTTTCTTTACCTGAAACAATATTTGCTTTATATATCTGAATGCCCCAGTGTCAAGTGCATATATTTTTACCATTGTTGTTTCCTTTTGCAGAATTTATCACTTTATCATCATGCAATGACTTTCTTTGTCTCTTTATAATTTTTGTCTTGAAGCAAAATTATTTTGTCTGAAATAAGTATAGCTACTGCTGCTCCTTTATTGGTGTCTATTTGCATGGAATGTCTCTTTCCATCCCTTTATTTTCAGCCTATATGTGTCTTTATAGGTTTTAGTGTGCTTCTTGTAGGCCACATATCATCAGCCTTGTTTTTACATTCATTTAGCTTCTTTATGACTTGTGATTGGAGAGTTTAATCCATTTACATTTAATGCTATGTTTGACAAATAAGAATTTACTCCTGACATTTTATTACTTGTTTTCTTGTCATTTTGTGCTCTTTTCTTCTTTCTTTTCTTTCTTTCTTACTTCCTTTTAGTGAAGGTGATTTTCTCAGGTGGTATATTTCAATTACTTGCTTTGTATTGGTTGCATCTGTATTTGCAGTGTATTGGTTGCATGTTTCCTGTATTGTACTTGCAGGGTATTTGTTGCATGTTTCTTAATTTGAGGTTACTATGAGGACTTTGAATAATCTCTTACAACCTATTGTATTAAACTGATGACAACACTGATTACATAAACAAAGTAACTGATAGGTAAAGAGAAAATTAATAAAAACTCTACACTTTAACTTCATACCCCTTGCATTTTAACTTTTTATTTCCATTTATATTTTATTACACTATGTCTTGAAAAGTTGTAATTATTATTTTTCATAGGTTCATCTCTGAGGCTTTCTACTCAAAATATGAGTAGTTGAGACACCACAATATATATTCTGTATTTTTTGTGTACTTTCTTTTGCCAGTGAGTTTTGTACCTTCAAATGATTTCCTCCTGCACCTTAAAATTCTTTCTTCCATGTTAAATAACTCCCTTTAGCATTTCTTGTAGGATGGATCTAGTGTTGATAGTGTTGGTGAAATCCCTTGGGGTTTTTTTTTTTTTTTAAATGTATGGGAAAGTATTTCTCCTTAATATTTGAAGGATATTTTTGTTGGATATACAGCAACACTTCAACACTTTATTCCTTTAGTGCTTTGAATACATCATGCCACTCTCTTCTGGCCTGTGAGATTTTCACTGAGAAACCTATGGCCAGATGCATTGGAGCTCTGTCAAATGTTGTTTGTTTCTTTTTTCTTGTTGCTTTTAGAATCTTTTCTTTATTCTTGAACTTTGGGAGTTTGATTATCACATGTCTTGAGATAGTCTTCTTTGTGTTAAATCTGCTTGGTTTTCTATAATCTTCTTGTAGTTGAATACTGATATCTTTCTCTAGGTTTAGGAAGTTCTCTGTTAGTACCCTTTTCAATAAACTTTCTACCCTAATCTTTCTGTCTGTCGGTCTCTCTCTCTCTCTCTCTCTCTCTCTCTCTCTCTCTCTCTCCCACACACACACACTCCTCTTTCATGCCCAAAACTCTTAATTTTGTCTTTTTAAGGCTATTTTCTAGATCCTATAGGTGTGCTTAATTTCTTTTTCTTTCTTCTCTTTGTATTTTCAAATAGCCTGTCTTCATGTTCACTGATTATTACTTCTGCTTGATTGTTTCTGCTATTTAAGATAATTATGCATTTTTCAGTATGTCAGTTCCCTTTTTTAGCACCAGAATTTCTGCTTAATTCTTTTAAATTATTTCAATTTCTTCATTAAATTTATTTGATCAGATTCTGAATTTCTTCTCTGTGTTATCTTGGATTTTGTTGAGCTTCCTCAGAAAAGTTATTTTAAATTATCTTTCCGAACTTATATCTCTGTCTTCAGGATTGGTGACTGCTGCCTTATTTAGTTCATTTGGTGGTGTCATGCTTCTCTGAATGATCTTGATGCTTGTGAATGTCCTTGGTGTTTGAGCATTGAAAAGTTAGATATTTATTGCAGGCTTCACAGTCTAGGTTTGTTTGTACTTGTCCTTGGAAAGGCTTTCCAGGTATTCAAAGGGATTTGGGTCTTGCGATCTAGTCTTTGGTTGGATTACCAAGCAGAGACTCTTATTCTTTTTCCTTACTTTTCCCCAAACAAATGGAGTCTTTCTTTCTGTGATGAGCTCTCTGGAGCTGGAGGAGGATTGATATTAGCACCCCTGTGGCTACCACCACTGATACTGCACTGGGTCAGGCCTCAACCCAGCACAGCACTGGATTTCACCCAAAGCCCATTTTGACAACTGCCTAACTTATGTTCACTCAAGGCCCATCACTTATGTTAACTCAAGGCCCAAGGGCTCTACAATCAGTTGGTGGCCAATCCATCCAGATTTGTCTCTTTCCCTTCAAGGCAAGTTCTCCTTGGCCTCTGGCAGGTCTGGAGATGTTGTCGGGGAGCCAGATGCTAGAGTCTGAAAGCTTGGAAATTTACCTGGTATTCTATTCTACTGCAACTGAGCTGGTACCCAAGCCACAAGACAGTCTTCGCTACGCTTTCCTCCATTTTCTTAAGCAGAGGAGTCTCTCCCCATAGCTTTCACCCACCCCAGGCTCATGGTGAATACTTCCTGGCTATCACTGATATTCGCTCAAGGTCCAAGTGCTCTTCAGTCAGGTTATGGTGAATGCTGCCACTCCTGAATCCCTCCCTTCAGGGCAGTTTCCTTCCCTCTGTTCCAGGGCAGGTCTATAGGAATGCTGTCCTTGAGCCTAGGTCTGGAATCGGGAACCCCAGGAGTCCACTTGTTACTTCACCCTACTGTGGCCCAGCTGTTACCCAGGCTTTAATACAAAGTCGCCTTTGCTCTTCCGTCTCCTTTCCTGAAGTAGAAGTTGTCTTTCCCCATAGCCACCACTCTGGGAATGTGCTGGGTCACACCCGAAGCCAGCCAGGCTCTGAGTTCTACCCAAGGCCTGCAGCGAGTATAGCTTGTGTTCTTGACCCTCCATTTCAGCTTCTATCTGCAGAACAATAAAATACTGATTTTATTGGGATTTGAAATTCTTTTGGTAATTGTCTCTGGGACTCCATTCAATCATGGATGTGTAGAAGATTCATGGGTATAGACTTGAATAGTTAATATGTTTATGGAGCATATTCTATTGCCAGCTGTCTTCTAAATACTTAAACTTTACATTGATTCACTTACTTAATCTCCATTGCAGCTATATAAAATAATGACAACATTCTGCCATTTTTTTTAGATGAAAACTGAGGCTCAGAGTGTTTTGTTACTTTCTCAAGATCTTACTGCTAGAAAAGATGTATGATCTCCTCAATGGTTGGAACTTGCTTCATCCTTGCTACCTGAGGTTGTGTATTTATAATTATCTTTGGCTTTACTATGTGTTGATTATTTTTGGTGACCCGTTTTTCTTCACACTAGACACATATCTTCCTCCATTTTCTTAAGTTATCATTGGTGCAAAGTTTTTGTTTGGAGATAATGAAGCGTAATCGTTAATGGAAAGCATAGTATGGCATTAGAAACAGTTTTAATATTGATGCCAAACTTTACCATGGTTAGAAAACTATTTAGCAGATTTCCTACTGGCATGTCCTTCTTACAGCCTCACACATGTCACATCATTCTAAGCCAGGGCCTCTCCTCTCCCTCTTCTCTCCATTCCCACAGCTTCACATACTCTACTTGGGCAACCTAGGGAAAAACAAAATTCCTTTCACTTTACTATGCAGGGAAGTTCACCTTTCTCTTTTTAATTTCCTCTTATTTCAAATCACGCATGAACTCTTACTTTTCATGTTCAAAGAATATTTTCCAAATATTTTCCTAAATAAAAAAACCACCTTCACTAACGTGTAAATGTAGCTCCAGTTACTTTTTGAAAATTTAAATACCAATGTTTTCCTTTTTGCTACGTCTATTAATAGCAAAAAATAAAAAAGAACTTAAATGTGTGATTATAAAAAATTTAACAAATAAAAGACATTTCCATATGATGAATTATGTGTTTAGTTATACAGGAAAATGTTTAGTAAACAGTAAGTTAAGAAAACAGATTGTAAAAGATTACATAGAACACTATGTGCAGCTTACTACATTATTTTAAACAAAAGATATCAGAATCCCTATTATATATACCAAATATTACTTGTCACAGACTATAACTAAATGATCTTCTCATGGCCTATTCTAACATGTAAGATCATTTTCTTTTACTCAAATACTGCTAGTCACTGTTATTCCCTAATATTACCTTTACTAATGGAAAATAATAACTAAGGAGTTTCTCTGTGCTTAATACAGTTCTATGCTCTTCACAGGTATGAACTCACTTAAAGTCATTCAAAACAACCCAGTGAGGCACATACCACCATAATCCTCTTTATAGCTGATTAAACTTACAAAGAAGTTAAATATCTTGTGCAATTGATAAAGCAACAACAGCAAAGCCAGGTTTGAACCCAGGAAGTTTGGTTCTGGACCCTACACTTTTATCTACTAAGCTTGAGTGTTTATCTTCTTGCCTCTCATTCTCAGATAACATTTTTTCCTACTTCAATTGGTTCTGCTTCAGTCAGCCTTTGCCATTTCCAATGTGTGCTTCTCTTTTAGGGCGGAGAGATAGGAGTGCTTAGAATAAACATCTAACTTCTTAAATCAATAACCCTAATTTTACTCACAATATTAAATCAATCATTTCTAATCAAAGGAACATTTACAATAGCTTCACTGCATCTCCCATGTAGAAAGAAATTAAGTCTTTTCTTCATTTATAAACTTCTTACTGTTCTATGCAGGTATAGAGCTATTTCCAGTGACTGAGTGGCTAAAAGTCTGGTTGTCAGAGGCTTGGGATGGTGATTATATACTTTATGTTACTTGCTGGTCAACCCTTTCATTGTGGAAGAGCTCAGAGATAAGAGGGTTTAGTAAGCATCTGGTGACTCCAGTGATAAACTTGGAGAAACCCCACACATATAAATAGTAGATTGTGGGTGAAATGTTTTTTTTCATTTATGCCTGATGAGTCTTGGGTTAAGAATGATGGGTAGGTGATTTCCATATAACCTAGTGACACTGAAAACAGCTTTGACAATGGGCAAAGCATTTTCTTCCCTCATCTCGGTTAGTCAGGCCCTTGACAGACCCTGGATCACCCTTGGCTCCCAGTTGTTTACCTCCTCAGGGGCAGAAGGTAACAGCCAAGCTGGCAGGAGAACAGTAGGTCTCACAGGACTTTGTCATAAGGTCGTGTTTTCATCTTGTTGCAATCTCTGGTTGGCTGGACTGGAGTTTCTTCTTCATGAGGGTCTATCATAAATATGTTACCACACAAATTCTCTGTAAAAATTGGCAATTCTTCATATCTGCCTTCAAATAGCTTAGTAATCAATTTCTCTAAAGTTTCCTCATTAAGAATTGTTTTTTCTTTAAGACAGAAGACCAAAGCCAGCTGCACTAGTGTAGGTGCTAAAAAGGGAGAAATTGCACTGATTCCCAGCAGATAAGATTATACGTGTTGTTTCACCAAGGTTTCCAAAACAAAACTAATGATAATGACTAAACATGAAGCTCCTGGGCAAGGAGTTTGCTGGCACATAAACTGATTTTGCTTGCAGATGTGGCTCTCTGCTTCCTGTGGCTGCAGTGGGAGGGAAGGCTTTGGAGGACCATGTGAGATGATTGAAGAGCAAATGTCTTTGCCCTGAATTTTTTAACCTAGCCTTTCCAGTTTTTTGACACAGAATTCTGCTCTCCTCACCTCTTGCTGTTCTTCCACTTCTTATTTTATATGATTAAATATATCCGTTAAATAATTACACATGAGCAATGGCAATATAAGACCATTGCATAATCTCCCATTAAAAACCGTGGGTTCATTCTGACATGCAAGAATTGGCTTGTGCTACTTACTACATGATACCATCCTTTGGGTGTTAGAGTACTGCCCTGTGGCCCTTTGACTGGGTTGCTTTTGTTATCACAGTATGTCAACCTTGATTTGCCCTGTTGTACAGTTATGCTGTCAGTAGCTTAGTTTTGACAGTTTTAGTTATGTTCCCCTTGTAGCATATTGTCACACATACATTGGCAAGAAGAAATGTAGTTTGCTAAATATAAATCCTCCAGGAAAAGGAGAGAAGTATAAGAGCTCTTTGGACAACAACTATAAATGATTTTTGAGTTAATTTGTTTCATGTTGGGACAAGAACAACTTCTACATGATGGAAAAAATGTTTTAATATATAATTTGTAAGCAACTAAGGGTTTTAAAGAAAAAACTAATGCATTATTTTATTCATTTAAAACATCAAAACCCTTTTAATTTTACACAGATTTATATGAAATATTGGTGAAAATAAGGATGTGTTAAAACCTGTCTCAATTATGGAATGAGTTTGCACATGCTATGCTCTACCAAAAGAAATTATTTCTCCATGTGTTTCTGTTTGCTTGTATTCTCAGAGTGTCTATGACTCTAGAAAGGTTAAGAACCATAGTGTGCTGCTGGTACAGACATAGGCTGATCATCTGGCACACCAAAGAGTGGGTTACTTTGGACATATCTGATCGCAGGCACAGGACAACTATACCCAGAAGACTCTGTCACCAGATATCTTGATGACCCTTCAGTAATTGTCTTTTAATTCTATAGGATTCTGGAATTTTTCCGTGATTGGGATAGATGGAAAGGGGTCACATAATGGCTCAGAAGACAAAGACCCTCAGTTTGCCAGCTGTTTAAGTATTTCTCTGTCCATCTTTGATTTGGAGGGTCTGAACTAATTCTATCCCTCAAAATCAGCCCTTTCAATTTCACATGCCCTCCTCTTTCATGAGAGTCCCTGGGCCAAGAGGGCGGGGGCTTGTGTAGTTTTAGCAGAGTGTTGGCAACGAAAAGCAGATTGGACTCAATGCGATCCAACTGAGGAACATTTGCAGGCTTTTTCGAATCATCTCTAGTTTTCAGAATACCATGATTCTGATTTTCTTGGAAGTAAAGCAACAAGAGATAAATAACATTAATAATTGGACAGTCAAAAGAGAATTTGTGTGTCAGAATGGAAATAAGAACCTATTCCATTAGGGAATTCAAAAACAAAGGTCAGGTCTAGATTCTAGTAATAGATATATTATAATTTTACTTTGAAACATAATTTCTATCTCTGTAGTCCCCCCTTTTCTACTAAGGAGAAGTTATAGCAAGGCCAATTTGTGTGCAAAATTAAGTTTTAGTCTTATTATATTTGGCCAGATTATTTCCATAAAGTGCAGCAAGGAGATTGGCCATATTGGCTCCTTTTAAGTTGGCTTTGCTAGAACTTTATTTTAAAATACGTTACTCTAGTTAAAGCCTTGGTAAAGTATTCAGTTCTCCAGTTGTGTCTTTGTGTCCTGTTACAAAAGAAAACAAATTCTTACTCAACTTATGCAAATAATTATGTTACCATAAAGTAAGAATTCTCATGAATCATTCCCAAATTTTGGAGAACTCAGGTAGAGAGAATGGTAAATTCTGCTTACAAAAGTGTATCTTAAAATCAGAGTAACAGCCTTTCAAATAGGATACTGTCCTTTCACCTTGTAACTGGCATCTACAAATCAAACAGCTCTTTGACAGTAAAGTGAGAGCTGTTTATCTGGCACTCCAAAATTCAGGAGCTCTTCACAGTTCACAGTCAGTCTTGTCTTCCTCCCAGTGTGGTTAGCGAAACAGTTGAGCTGTGGACCTTGGTGCATTGACTTCTGATCATGCCATGGAATGTGGGGTTCTCCATGTATCCTGTCCTCAAAGACCAATCACATCAACCGAAGAATGATAAGGGTCATAAGTTTGGAAAGGAAAGCTTTATTTCTCTTAAAGGTTTGTGGCCTGCAGGGTGGTCATTCCGACAAGTTGGGAAGGGTAGCCTCTGGCCAAAAGCCAGAAACTGGGCAATTCCTAGATAATTTTCAAAATACAAACTTCAGCTGGTTAGCCCAAGACAGCATGAAACTATTCAACTCCTGGTTGAACCCATGGTAGACTCCTGACAATAGCAACAATAGCAGGTTTTAGTTTTTAAAGCTATAAGTATATTTTCTTTATCTCTAATCCCATAACTCCTAGCTTGAGTTTCTTCATTTTATATCTTATCTTTAGATTTTTTTAATTTGAGCAGCACTTGAAATAAAAGCTTAGCATTATGATTAAAGTGTTTTATATATATATATATATATATATATATATATATATATATATATATATTTGAGACAGATGCTCATTATGTCTTCCAAACTGGTCTCAAACTCCTGGGCTCAAGTGATCCTTCTACTTCAGCTATCTGTTATGTCTTAAGTCAGGAATCCCTTACATGGCTTTCCAAATAGATCAAGCTTCTAACAAATTTTAATAAGTCAAGATCTTCCTAATTGGTTTCTCACAGTTTCTCAAACAAAAGATGAATGAACCTTTATGCACTGTATTAGGCAAGGGTCTCTAGAGGGACGGAACTACAGAACTTAAATATATATGTGTAAAAACTTACATATATATGTACACACACACACACACACACACACACACACACAGGTTTATTGAGTATTAACTCACACAATCACAAGGTCCTATAATAGGCTGTCTGCAGGCTGAGGAGCGAGGGGAGCTGGGAGAAAAAAAGGCCCTGGCTCAGTCTCTTTCTGTATTACTTTTATGCTGTTTCCCTTTTAAAATGGAATACTTTAAACATCACCCAAGTCATCTCTTGAGTGCCTGCTACTTAGAAATTTCCTTTGCCAGATACCCTAAATCATCTCTCTCAAGTTTAAGCTTCCACAAATCTCTAGGGCAGGGGCAAGATGCCACCAGTCTTTTGCTAAAACATAACAAGAGTCACCTTTGCTCCAGTTCCCAACAAGTTCCTCATCTCCATTTGAGACCATCTCAACTGAACCCTTGTTGTTTGTATCACTATCAGCGTTTTTGTCAAAGCCATTCAACAAATCTCTAGGAGGTCCTAATCTTTCCCATATTTTCCTGTCTCCTTATGAACCCTCCAATCCAACTTGTTCCAACCTCTGCCTGTTATCCGGTTCCAAAGTCGCTTCCACATTTTCGGATATGCTTTCAGCAATGCCCCACTCTACTGGTACCGATATATTATATTAGTCCACTTACACATTGCTGATAAAGACAGATATGAGACTGGGAAGAAAAAGAGGTTTAATTAAACTTACACTTCCACATGGCTGGGGAGGCATCAGAATCATGGTGGAAGGTGAAAGGCACTTCTTACATGGTAGAAGCAAGAGAGAATGAGGAAGATGCAAAGGCAGAAACCCCAGATAAAACCATCAGCTCTCATGAGACTTATTCACTACCACGAGAACAGTATGGGGGAAACCACTTCCATGATTTAAATTATCTCCCACTAGGTCCCTCCCATAACACATGGAAATTATGAGAGTACAATTCAAGATGAGATTTGGGTGGGGACACAGAGCCAAACCATATCACGTTCAAAATCTTTGCTAATATTTAAAACATGACAAAAAATTCCAGTGTTCACTTTTTGCCCCCATAATTTCGGTTTGGCTTCGAATGCAGCCACTTTATCTGCCAATTTGAACACAGTTATCCTTATCCCCTGAAGTGACAAATTCAGTTCATTGAAGGGATTGAATATGTCACACAAGCAACTTTTGAGACTCACCTATGTCACTGAAATGTGCTGCCAGTGGTGAATGGTGTTCTAAAAGAAATCTTTTGATCAGCCCTCATAACTGTAAAACTCTGGCCAGTGATCTGTCTTTAGAAAGCTGCCTCACTTCTATGTATGAGAGAAGATGTGTGTGCTGTGTCCATCTCCTCACAGAGCTGCAAGAACAGACACAAGTGAAGAGCATGTACTTTAATGCGGTTGACGATTTTAATCACATCCTGCAAGATATTGTTAACTTCACATGATGTTTTTTGGCTAGCCAGCATTTCTTTATGAATGACACAGTGCATAGACTCACAGTGACCTCTTCAACACAACTCGTCTTTGACCTGGGCAGAAAGCTGTCCAGTCATGGCAGCCACTCTGTCCATGCATATACTGACACAAAATGACCAACTCAGTTTTTCTGATATGTAATCATTCAAAGCTTTGAGCAATTTTGCAGCTGTGGTGTTGGTTGTCAACAAAAGTGCACATTGCATATCCTTGTGCACATCCTCCTGAAAAATACGTTGCACAAAAGCAAGCATTGTTGCCTTGCTTCCAACATTTTAAATTATGCTTAAAATATAAATTGCATTCCTGAGGCAGAATAACCTAATACGCATCAACCTCGATTGTGTATCATGGCGACTCATTAATCCTCTAACAATCATGCCTCAATATCCTCTGCTACGTCATCAATTCATCTAGTTGTGGTGATAGTTGAAAGAGAAACATGTGCCACCTTTTGAAATGCAGACTGCAGCATCTCCTAAAAGTTCTTGACAAATGTCCTTAGCAGCAGACAGGATCAACTCTTCACCAATAGTAAAAGGCTTCTTAGCTTTAGCAATGCAGTTATCCACTAAGAATGATGCTCTCCGTGCAGACACATTTAGTGAAGTGTTGCTCTTCAATAATTATATCTGTTCTTCATGTTCACATGCTTTCTTTTGATAAACTCCAAAGGCTTGTATTTTAGTGCAGGGTGCTTGGTCTCTTACTGGTGAAACAGTTTTGAAGGTTTCATGGCTTTGATGGATAGCTGGTTACCACATGTTATACAAACAAGATTGGAAAATGTGAATCAGCTTTTGCAATGAACTTGTAATTTAGGTAGGACACCTGGCATTTTCCTTTAAATGCAGTTTTATTTTTATTGGCAGTCTTAGAGTCTTCTGATGTCTCATCATTGGGTCTTTCCCTCTTTTTGAAGAAGCTCTCCAGTGATGTTTCTTTTTTACTCGTTTTGGCTAGGGTTCGCTTGTAGGCTTACCAAAACTGTGACTGAGACAAGTATGCAGTATGGGAATGAGGTGTGGATGGAAATGGTAAATAAAATAATGGGTGGCCCATGCATGGACTGAAATGTATCAGATTCTGACCTAAAGCCTGCCACTGGATACAGCTGTACAATTTAAGTATAGCAACTCATTTGCCATATAAAACCTGCCACCAGATGCAGCTTAATTGTCACTTGCTACTCACTGATAGGATTTTGATGAGTCTGCATGCAATTTATTTATTATGGTTTCTGTGCATTCAAACCTCTCTGCTAATGTTAATCAGTATTTGCAGCTGCTCCGCAGGGCTAGCAACACCCCCTCAGCTCCACCTCAGGTCATCAGGCATTAGATTCTCATAAGGGCATGCAACCTAGATCCTTTGCATGTGCAGTTTACAATAGAGTTCACATCCCTATGAGAATTCAACATTGTGGCTAATCTGACAGGAAGTGGAGCTCAGGTAGTAATGCAAGCAATGGGGAGTGGTTATAAATACAGATGAAGCTTCACTTGTTCACCTGCTGTTCACCTCCTGCTGTGTGACCCAGTTCCTAACAGGACATGGACTGGTACCAGCCTGTGGCTCGAGGGATGGGGACCCCTGGAATATAGGACCACATTTGCAATGTAGAGAACGACCAGGACATTCACTACTTAGGTTTTATTTCTTAGGTTATAGAAGGAAATATTTTTTACCTTAGTAAAGGCTGTGTCTTGATCATAAATTACATTGTATGGGAGTCCTGAGTCTCAATCACTCTTGTAGAAGGCAAAAGAATGAAGTTCAAACACAATTGTGCAATCAAAGGAATTAATAAAAGAAGTATCTGAAAACAGCAATTACTGACTTTAACAATAGTTGATATTTCTAGTATAACAATAGTAAATACTAGTCAGTATTTACCCTGGAGCTATGACATTAATACTAAGCCATTGCTAACACTTTTTTGGATACAAATGATTATTGGTTCCTCTTGAGCCATCAAGAATGATGACAATTGTGGAGACAGTAGCATCTGGCAGCAGCTACCTCCCTTTTTCTCCACTCCTATAGGGCTTCCCAAAAGAACTGTTGTCTTCTTGGGTTACCATTGGCTCCTGTACTTTTCTTCTCCCCATGGGTACTTGTTCTGATTTTTAATACTCCTATAGGGACCTGCATGGCTCCACAGTCATAACATTCACACCCTGATTCAGAAGATGAAGGCATATTTTGTGCTTTATATATTTAAAGTAAAATGTAGACATTTATGAAAATTATGTTTAAAATATAAATTGCATTCCTGAGTCAGACTGACCTATGGCAAACTCTTTTAAAATTTTCCTCTGCAATGCATTTTTTCTTTTTTTATTTTTTAACTGATTTTTTTTTTTACATTACACTGTGAGACTATTATACGTTAACTCTGATGACAGTCATACCAAAATAATGACAGTGTATGCTCTAGTAATTTAACAGAGTGAAACTTTTAGCATCATCCATTCTGAATCATTAATAGAAAGCTCAATGCTGGTGAGCTTCAGTGGAATTGGAAGGAAAGGCATAGACATCATGTGTAGAAAGGTTATCTCAAAGGGAACTGTTATGATCATTTGAGACTGTAATAGTTACTTATCTTTCTTTTTATGTTTCTATTGTCATAGAAAATATAGCGAACTTTTACTCTTCTACCTTTTCTTTAATTTACAACCTAATTTCCAGTAGCTACATTACAGTAAACTTTTCATTCTTCTCTGACATCACTGAGCACATAGCAGGTGTTTGATAAATTCTTGTTGATTAATGGATATGAACAAATAAATACTGCACCTGCAAAACTGTTCTTGGGTTTTTAATAATGCCTATAAAAGCTCAATGTACTATAGCATACCATACAGTACAGTTTTTCTGCTTTCTTTTTGTTTCTAATAAATCAGATGTGGTTGATCATGGTAGTGTTCATGTCACTGTGAATCTGGTGTGAATTGGCGGTCAGAAGTCTAGCAGGATGAGGAGGACATCTACCTATAAGGGTGACACTGAATGGTGAGGCAGAACCTGAGCATGGTAAGGGAGAGGTCCATGTGGGTGGGTGATCTTGGTGGGCTATCATTTTCTGAGCAAGTTAAGGAGGAAGTTCATGTGGGGTAGGGGCTAAGATAAAGAGAGTAGGGTAAGGGAAACATGAAACTGGCTTTTGAGTCCTTGGATGGGGAATAGGTGATGGCAGAGATGGGAATCTGGCTACATACAGAGGAATTGATTAAATAAATACATAAATGAAAGAGAATGGGAGTCAGTTTCTTACTGTTGTAAAAGGTGTTGTAAATATAGCAAAGCAGAAGATTAGAATGAACCCTGAAGATTGGGTTCAACACTATTGGTGTGAAGTCATGGTTTTTCATATAAATAAAGATAGAGAGATATAGAAATATAGTTGTGTGTTTATAAACACTGTGAACATTGGTGTATGTGTGTCTCTGTATGTGTTATGTACATACACACATATATTCACTTGCTCTGTCCACTGAGAAACTTTGGAATAACTATTCCCACAAGAATGGATCCAAGGGTTCTTTGAGAAACACTGCTTTCAAGCCTGGAGCAGGGGAAGTTTGACGGGTCTGGGTCATCTTGTGGCAAAATAAATAACTCAGACCTTCTTGGAGGTATTTCCACTGGCTGAGCCATGTTATATTTGTACATTAAAATAATTATGGTTTTAACAGATTATAGCTCACTATAAAATAAAACAGCATGAGTCCATGGTGATATAATTAAATAAATGAATAAACCAAAAGTTTGATAAGAAACAGGATATTTAAATAGTTTAGAAGTACCTCATCACAAAAAAATAGTTATAAAGCAATTTCACAGTAGAGGAGGACAGATGAAAGGTCTCATGTCAATCTGGTGATCAAAGTGAACACTATTATTAATAGGACAAATTAAAATTATGTCCCAATTGTAATACCAGAAATGTGTATAAGATCAGGTAAACACAAATTGGAGAACATTATAAAATAGCTGGCCTGTAGTTGGCAATGCATGAAGGTCCTCTAAGTCAAGGAGAAAGTAAAAAACTCTTGCAACCTTTTACTAGAAATGTGTACAAGTAAACACAACAGGTGAATCTGAATGCTTAGGTTATTTTGCTATAAGGACGTTACTGGGACAACTGGAGAAACTTGATTGTTGTCTACAGATAATATAATTTTATTAGTGTTTATTTCCTGATATTGATAGTAATACGGTTATACAAAATAAAGTTGTTGTTGTTTTTTTTTTCCAGGAAACACAGAATTTGCGATTGAGGGACAGTGGGACATAATATTAGCAATTTATTCTCAAGTGGTTTAGGAAGATAAAAGATTTTGTGCTGTACTTCTAACGTTTTTCTAAGTTTATGGTTATCTTAAAAAATAGTACAAGAAAAAGCCCCTCCTATGTTCAGTGTAAGAAAGTGTAAACAAATTGCTTAAAATAAATTTCAGAAGTGATTCCAGTAATTGTATCTAAGGATTAATCAATGCATCTACAAGTGTTGTTTTCATACAAATTTTAAAAAGTTATTATCTTGTGGAAACCTAGAAACAGTAAATTGGAAAGTTTCCTCTTGAATATTTTTTATAACTGGCAAGAATATTTCTTCACGTGATAGAGAATCAGAGCTATCTGAAATTCTCTGGGAACATAAGATTTAAAATGTTTACATCACATTTTGTTTGGCTTCATTTTAAATAAGAATTCTCATTAGTATTCTTATTTTGTGATCATAATTGATCCCACTCTTGATTAGTTAAAATAATTCTTTTAAACATCAACTATTTTTCTGTGCTATGATAACAAGTGATAGCTTGTAAAAATACAGGACTTTTAATTCATTACTAAATGGTCCTAAGATTCTTATTATTTTCCTCCTTCTCTTTCCTACACCTTTGCCTCTGCTCCTTACTTCCTTCTTTTCCTCCCCTACTCTCTTTTTCTCAGTCAGGAATAATAAAATGCTAATTATTACAGCACATGTTTAACACTGTGCTAAATAACTAGGTCCAAACAATAAATTTGATGAGAAAAAAGAATTGTTGGAAATGAAGAGGCATCTGTCATTATGCATAGATAACAAGATGATATAAATGGAAAAATCATGGAATTTAATGAACAAGTGTTTAAGACCAAGAGACTTAAACTATTAGAAACATTTAGTTTTATGAGAAGGGCCACTGAGAATGGTGGCACTCTAGTTTTAGTCTCTTCTTACCATGTGGAAAAAAATAATTTTATATTGCCTGGCTGTTCCATAAGAAGTCACCTTGTTTTCTTTAGAAATAAAGCTTCTATGGGTTTATGTCATTATTTGGAAGAAGTGTCATTATAGAAAATAGAATTGGGCTGGGAGCCAATAGATTTGCTGTTTCCCCCAGACATCCATTTTCAGATATTCACTTCCCTTTTCATTTCCTTATGCAAATTCATAACACCAGCAGATTTACATATTCAAATACATAAAAATTTATATTCTATATTTACAATGGAGTTTAATTCTCTTTTTATTTGTATGACCTTGGAGGTTATTGACTTTTTTTATTGTTTTTATTACTTTCATGTATCATTGCAACCTTTTTGAGCCATTGATCCAAATTTTTAAATAGGTGCATTAACTCAGCATGACAAAGTAGAAAATACTAAATTCACAATTATAAAAAGTATATTGCAAATGGTGACAAATTCATCAGGAGAGATGAAAACACATTATGTTAACTGAAAAATAGGCAAGAAGAATGGCCTGCAACAACTTTTCAGAAATGTAACAAGATTTCCATGCAAATTACATCATTTCACATCATAAGTTTCTGAAATGTTTGTTAACATAATCACTTTATTGACTTTTTCTTTTGAAGTTTCCATATTCTTTGCAGACCCATTGAATGACCACTATGGACCACCAGATGTTTGTAAATGTCACTTGAGGAGACTCTGATCTATAATACATATTGAGGAAGGAGAATTGAGGCAGCATTTGGGTTAAAATTACTCTGAAGTGAAATAGCTAAGGGAAGCCCCTCACTACTGTCCTGTCTTCATGCATATATATATAATTTTTGGAGACAGAGTCTCACTCAGGGTAGAGTGCAGTGGCACAATCTTGTTTGTCTTTTGAGACAGAGTTTTGCTTTTGCTGCCCAGGCTGGAATGCAATGGCACAGTCCTGGCTCATCCCAACCTCTGCCACCTGGGTTCAAGTGATTCTCTTTGCCTCAGCCTCCTGAGCAGCTGGGATTACAGGAATGTGGCACTGGCACAATCTTGGCTCACTGCAACCTCTGCCTCCTGGGTACAAGCGATTCTTGTGCCTAAGCCTCCTGAGTAGCAGGAATTACAGGCACCCACCACCATGCCCGGCTAGTTTTTGTGTTTTTAGTAGTGTTGGGGTTTCTCCATGTTGGCCAGGCTGGTCTCTAGCTCCTGACCTCAAGTGACCTGCCCACTTCAGCCTCCTACAGTGATGAGATTATAGGTGTGAGCCACCATTCCGATCCCATGTATTTCTGAGTAGATGCTCAAAGCCATATCCTAGCACTGAGACTGGACTTGATACTTTCTTCTACATTTAATATTTGTGGCCTTATTTATTTATTTATTTATTTATTTATTTATTTATTTTACTTTAAGTTCTGGGGTACATGTGCAGAGCATTCAGGTTTGTTACATAGGTATACAAGTGCCATGGTGGTGTATTCTCCTCCATCATCTACATTAGGTATTTCTCCTAATGCTATCCCTCCCCTAGCCCCCTACCCCCTAAAAGGCCTGAGTGTGTGATGTTCCTATCCCTCTGTTCATGTGTTCTTATTGTTCAACACCCACTTGTGAGTGAGAACATGTGGTGTTTGGTTTTCTGCTCCTGTGTCAGTTTGCTGAGAATGACAGTTTCCAGCTTTATCCATATCCCTTTATATGGTATCAAAGTGTGAAAACATCCATGATGATGATGGTGCTTTAGAAATCATTGGGTTGCTGGTCCAGTCCCTCATGGGACCTTTTTTCCATATAAAGTCCCTTAGACTTTGTCTGTTTCTCTATTTTCAAAAGGCCACATTAATCTCAGTTTAAGGGAAATTTTTCAGAAATATTTTCCATAAAAGTTAAATCTATTATTTTTGGTTATTACAATAAGAGAGGAACCTTTCTGAGTTCATATATTATGATATTTGATGCCTTTAGATAAAGAAAGCAAACAAAAACCTTCAAATTGCATTGAGACCTATTCAAACATGGAGTCCTTAAAACATTTGTATAGGCATGTGCCTTTGGTTTCTGCATATTGAAGGCATTGGACACTCTAACAGTATAGTTATTTGGGTATGAAAAAATGATATAAATGTATGCATGTGTGTGAGTGGAGGGAGAGAAACAGGTAGAGACATGAGCGATTCCTACTTCACAATACTCCAAGGATGATTCTCTTTGCTAACCTTATGAAAAGTCTTTGAAATGGAAATATCTGGTGTTTCCAGTTTGGACAAAATTACAGAATTCTAATGAGTTTTCTTGATATTTGCTCTGACCTGATTCAGGTCAGCTTCTTTCTTGTAGTCAAAAAGCAGAGGAACAGGAGGTAAACCTTTCCTTCCTCATTAATGTTTCAGCGAGTGATCTTAACTCAAGCACTTCTAATTAAAATGTAAAGATCATTAGTATGCACTATTAATAGAGGTTTTTCTTTCAACTCAGAATGCTCTGGATGGAGGTGCCAGGCACACTCCTGCACCCACCGGTGCTGAACAATTGCTGCTCTTGGCAAGGTTTCAGAACAGGTGGGGGTTTCTGTCTGTTACTGAGCTGCTGGTAACAACTGCAGCTTACTTCAGGCTCAGGGGCAAGGAAACAGGAGGCAGAGCTAGAGGAGCCAGGAGGGGAAACAAACTGCAAAGGCAGCTTTTCCCTTACTCCTCTCAGTCTCCCTGGGTTGGTGTTGCTGAACGAGAAAGAGGCAGAGACATACTAATGCCAATAAGAAAGGCGTTAAGTAATGTTTTTTAAATTATTTACTAAAAAAGAAAAAAACTGAGATGTATATTCATAGGGTACAGATCATATTTTTCCTTTTGAGGTTGAGTAATTCAAATATCTATGTAATCCCCAATATGCAAAACCTTCCAATTTGTGTTACCTTTTCCTAAAGATTCATATTACTTTTGATTTGATATTTAAATTGAGATATTAACTGCTATGTGATGGTAAGAAATTTTAATTGAAATGGCTAAGTTATTTTGAATATGAAAAATTTTATTAGTTTAATCTTTAAAGGCCTATTATATAAGAATAAAATGAAGATTTAACCTAATAGCTTGTAATATTTATGGCTTATTTTTTATGTATTGTGCTAATAAGACTAAATTGAAGAGAAATAATAAAGAGCAAGTTAAAATATAGACAGCTAAGTCAATGTCCCATTACATGGTCTTAATCTTAGGGACATTAATGTGGGGATTTAAGATAAATCAGCAATAAGAATTATGTCCATTGTGTCCCATGTACTTTAGTAATTATAGAAAACTTTTGTGAATTTCTTGTTTTTATTTGTTTCTCTACACCATCATCTGAACTTCTAACCCATTTCAATTAAGTTACAATATAATTAGTGTTTCTGTTAAAATATTTGGAGATAATAGAGTAAAAATAGTTTCTTCTATAATCAGGGTTATTATGTTGCCTTCATTTGTGTTATTTGTGATTTCAATTCAGTCAGACTCAGTGGCAAATACTCATCATATACACATACATTTTTACGCCTTTCATCTTCTCGATTAATCATGCTTAAACTATTTGAGGAAGATATGTGAACATCGACTTTATACTGTTATTTCATAGAAAATTCATTCAGGATTAAGAAGTTCGAAGACTTTGAAAACTCACACTATATTGTGATGGGGAGTAGATGACTGTTATCTCCCAGCATACCTTCAAGAGGAAGATGCTGGGTTTTAGTCTGCATCATAAATTTAATTCTCAATCCCACACATGAATTGTTATAACTTGAAGGCATCAAGAGATCAATCTACTCTGATAGAAAGAATGAGTGGAAGGAGTACAGTTGAGGTCAAGGAAGAAACATTATGAATGACTTTCTTTTGTAATAAACATAGAAATTGCCCAGCTTTTCCTTTAGATAAGATTATTGGAATATATTGGGACAGGTCCAATTGTTGCTTTTTCCCCCCAATAGAGATGATTTGTTATCTATACATCAATGGATCCAATAGTCATAGTTTTATAATAGTTAACAGTTATAATTTAAGCATTTATAAATAAAAAATAGATCATATGTTTCATTGTTAAAAGTGTCTCATATGCAAATACTTGCTTATTAAAAAATATATGTGAGCATCTAAAATCACCAAGGGATTAACTCTTAGCTATTGAGGATTCACCCAGTAAGCCAAATGTAAATGTTCTGTGAAAAAAGACTGATATGGTTTGGTTCTGTGTCCCTACCCAAATTTCATCTTGTAGCTCCCATAATTCCTACATGCTGTGGGAGAGACCTGGTGAAAGATACTTGAATCATTTAGGCAGTCTTTCCTGTGCTGTTCTCATGATCATGAATAAGTCTCATGAGACCTAATGGTTTTATAAAAAAGAGTTTCCCCACACAAGCTCTCTTTATGCCTGCTGACATCCATGTAAGACATAACTTGCTCCTCCTTCCTTCCACCATGATTGTGAGGCCGTCCCAGTCATGTGGAATTATAAGTGTATTAAACCTCTTTCTCATAAATTGCCAAGTCTCAGGTATGTCTTTATCAGCAGTGTGAAAATGGACTAACACAGAAACCTTGGGTAAAACAAATGGTCAGTGCACTTCAAGTTGAGCTTATCAGAGCCACAAAACTATAACTCATTGGAACAGTGCTTTGGAAACTTGAGTGGGCATCAGAATCACCTGGACACCTCATTGAATTCATAGTCCTGCACTCCACCCTCAGAATTTCTAACAAGGTCCTAGGTGATGCTCATGCTGCTGTCTTGGGATCCCGTTTTTGAGAACCACTGCATTAGATAATGTCAAAATGTTTTAAAATATTTTTTGCCTTATTTTATATTCCTATTGGGCTAAGATTTTAATTTTTTCTTGTGAAGCTCATCAGAAAAAATGACCTTAACATTTTGTAACATCACTACAAGATGCTGTCAGAAATTATTTTCACACTCATTTTGGTTATATACACGTCAACCAACATGCATAATGTATATCTAAAACATATGTTTTTTTATAATGATGTAGCATCTATATGTCTAATCTACCTAATTACTTATATATCTCTGTCATCTATCAAAATATGACTTTATGCTGGATTTGTTTGATTTCCATTAAAGTAAATATTTTCGTTATTTTTAAATTGGAAGTTGAGGGTGGTGGTTTGGAAAAGGTTAGAAGCTGAAGGAAAATCTCTAAGGATTTAATATCATAGTTTTCTTAAATTGACCTTAGTGACTCATACATTATTTTTTGCAGAAAAAAATAGTAAATAAAAATAATAGGATATCTTAAAATATCAAATATCTTGAACAATTCTGTCCTTTTATCAAAAGTGCTTCAGCATTGGGGTATTCCAATCTCTGAGACTGATGATATTATAAAAATATAAAATTGCAAGTATATGTGAATTGTTACTTTGGGTTGACTCATATATATGTTTTGTTTCCTATACTTTAGATTTCATTCTTTCTACTCTGTTCTCAACCTAAACAGAATTTTAAGCTCCTAGTCAATAGCATAATTCTAATGTCTATAAAACCCTGCCTGGCAACTGGGTTGTCAGGAGCAGATGTTAGGTGAATAGCTGTGAAGCATCTATGTGAGCTGCCCACTATTCCTTGCTTCAGCTCATACAAGGGCTCATACTCTTTCTCCTTCTTCATCTACCACTTGACACTTGATGAGAGATTTAAAAATCAGGGAGCATTATAAGGGGCAGGTTTTTTAGTGGAGGAGTTTCCCTTCCTCCCCCCTGGAGTCTCAGTGGCTGCTCTCAATGCCCTGATTGTGGCCATGCCAACTGCCTCTAGTGCCTTATCCCCACATCTCCTGTTATCTGGAGACAAGTTAGGTAAATAGTTGAGGCTCCAAGTATTTTTTTGCAAGATTGCCTCTGATTTTTTTCCAACATGGGTTTGTCATTTGAGGTATGGCAGATCAGCAGGCATTTCTGAAAGTTTAACACTTATGTCTACTAAAAAAATTTTAAATCTTTGTTAGATTAGAAACAACAAGGGTGTTATGGAAATGGAATTATAGTTTTATACATAAAGTATTGAAATATATTAAGAGGTGAAGATTATATTCACAGAGACTCTGAGAATCAAAGCAAAAGGTGACACATGAGCAGGTTGAAACCTACATGCATAATTACTCATAGCTATACATGTAAAACTTTCAAACAATAATGTTGTGTAATTGTATATGAAGGCATTCAATGCACATTTTTCTGAAACTTTCTTTTTTGACTTAAAATTTTATCCTGAACATTTGTCCATTTTGACACATAACAGTTGTACTTTGTTTATTTTAATGGTGATCTGATTATCTTTTCCATGATTAGGTTCAAATTGATTTAACCAATATCCTGTTAATGGATTTCTACTGTCTCCATTTTGCTACTCTAGCAAATGATATTGCAATGAACATGTGTGTGTGTCTGTGTGTGTGTTCATGTGTGTATGTGTGTGTGTTTGTGTGTGTGTGTGTGTGAATATGTGTGTATACATGTAGGAGTATTTTTATAAGATGGATTCCTCAAAGCTAAAATTTTTTGGTTAATATGTACACATGCATATTTGAAATTTTGGGTTATTCTTCTAATTGTCTTTTGAAATCCTTTTACCAGTCTCATGAACAATAATGACAGTGAATTTTTTTACAACATCAAGAATAATTTTTTTCACTCCCTCAGCTGTTAATAAGATATTAGAATACATGATGTATTATATATCTTATATGAATATAATATGAACATAATATAATATGGTATAGAACAGATATTTTAATTTATATTCATTTGATTAATATTGAGGTTTTCATCACATGTTTATTAGTTATTTGCTCTTCATCCATAAATTTCCTCATTGTACCTATTGATTATAACAATTGTTTTCCTAGATAGTATTCTAACACTTGTATAGTTTTATTTTACATATTTATATCACTAATCCTCTGGAATCTAGGTTCGAATAAGGCAGGAAGCAGGAATCTAATTTTATTTATTTTCTAAATACATAGCAATTCTTCAAATACTATTTATGGACTAAGTAACTGGCATAATGATTTGAATTGCTGCCTTCATAATATAAAATATTATGCCGGGCAAGTATCTGAACAAGAAATTTCATTATTAGCCAAACTTTCTTCTGCCAAGTATTGCAAGGAATGCAAATAATCTACAGAAGAAACAGCATGTACAAAGACTCAGAGGCATGAGCAGTATGGTTTGGGAAATTCGGAATTTTTAGTATAGTTGAAACTTTAAGTTTAGGAAAAAGATTACAAACATTATTAGAAAGTCCTGGCTGGCCGGGCGTGGTGGCTCAAGCCTGTAATCCCAGCACTTTGGGTGGCCGAGGCGGGTGGATCATGAGGTCGAGAGATCGAGACCATCCTGGTCAACATGGTGAAACCCCGTCTCTACTAAAGATACAAAAAAATTAGCTGGGCATGGTGGCACGTGCCTGTAATCCCAGCTACTCAGGAGGCTGAGGCAGGAGAATTGCCTGAACCCAGGAGGCGGAGGTTGCGGTGAGCCGAGATCGCGCCATTGCACTCCAGCCTGGGTAACAAGAGCGAAACTCCGTCTCAAAAAAAAAAAAAAAAAGAAAGAAAGAAAGTCCATAACAAAATCAATGAAAAAAATAGCATAATTAAAATACGACTCTCCAATAGAAGCATGACATTTACTTATTCTGATTTGTTTTAGATAATCTATACCAGGACCTAGTTTTGCCCTTTTTTATTTTTTGTAGGCCAATATATTTAAGTACAGTGCTTTAAGAAGCCTTTTACTTTTACTCATTATTATTAGCTTTTTAAAGTGAACATTATCATTTATGTTTCTGTAGTTTCCATCTTTCTCCTGGGAAGAAGAAATGCTGAGGGGAAAAAAATGCACTGAGATCTCAGTATTTGGATTTACTATTCCCAAATTTCTGTTTTAATTTTCTGATTAGAAAACTCTTTTAAAACTTCTCTCTCTCTCTCTCTCTCTTTTTTCTTTCCCAAGCAGAACCTAAACATAAGATTACGTGATAGTGGGAGGTAGGGCATATATGCTGACAGACTGTGTATATTACAGTTTTTATTACTAATTTTTCATCTTCAATGTTGACTTTTTTTAAAAGGCAAATATGGTGTCCTGTGTGTTGAAACATGACCAAATGTTGCCTAATTATGATTAGATCTTTCAATTATGATTATGAACACTAACTCAAAATAAATAAACACCCAGAAATAAATCTAGGCACTTATAGTCAACTCATTTTCACAAAGGCCTCAACACACATTGGTGGAAACGACAATCTATTCAATAAACGGTACAGGAAAAATTGGTTATTCATCTGTAGAAGAACAAAACTACATCCCTATCTCTCACCATGTGAAAAGTTAAGTGAAAATGGATTGAAGTCTTAAATCTAAGACCTGAAACTATGAAAATACTAGAAGAAAACATTGGATAAGCACTTCACATGATTAGTTTGGGCAAAGATTTCTTGCTTAAGACCTCAAAAATACAGGCATGTTTACCAGAAGCTGGGAAGGAGAACTGGGCAGAAGGGAAAGAGAGAGTTTGGTTAATGGTACAAAAATATAGTTAGATGGAAGGAATAAGATTTAGTATTTGGTACCATAATAAGGTTACTATGGTTAAGGTGGCTATAGTTAATAATAACTTATTGTATATTTCAAAATAACTAGAAAAGTGGAATTGGAATGTTCCTAACACAAAGAAATAATACATGCTTGACGTATTCCTAACACAAGGAAATTATACATGGTTGCTGATTAGGATACTCTATTCTGATTTGATTATCACACATTGTATGTTTGTATAAAAATATCAGATTTGCCCTATAAATACTTACAAATGTTTTTTAATAAAAAGATTAACAACAAGAACAAAAATTCCACTTTTATGTGGAACACCTTCTCTTTTTATTCTCTTTTTCCATTTCCTTCCTATCAGGTAAGAAAAACACCTTCAAAACGTATTTTGAATTAAGTCAGCATCATTTTTAAGGTTTAATTATTAAGATGTAATTAAAGTGTGGTAGTGTGTACTTTTAAATTGCTGATTGAAATCCACATGTCTCAATGAAATCTTTTGTATGCATCATGCTTCTCTATACCAAACCAAAAAAACCCCCAAAACCCACATTGTTTTACATTTACTAATACAATCAACATACTATTCTATAACTCCAAAATATGCATTGAAAGCAATTTAATTTTTGTTGTTGTTGTGGAATGATTGCATGTTTAAGGGTAGTTCTTTTCCAATACTGCATGCAGATATGGAACTCAAATTATGAGAAAATAAGGCAAGGCATGTGAGAGAATGCTGTTTATGATGATTGGTGGCATTCAGAGCCTACATTGGAACATAATGCCAAATTGACTTTGGAAGAATATACAACTTGTTGTGAAACTTGGACATTTTCCATATCCAGTGGTGCCAGACCCTGGTGGGGGTGGGAAGTCTGGGCCACGTCAAAGTAAACAAGTAGATAGAAAAAGCAATGATTAGAAAGACTGACCCCTGAACCATGACATCTCTGAGTTCCCAAGAGCGTCAACCCAAGTTTGACAAACACTTCAATCCTCCTGGTGACATGTAACTTTGGGTGTTGACCACTCAAAGGTTGTTGTTGTTGTTGTTTATATCTAGAAATTCAAATTCTGGGAGGATGCCAAAAGTTTTGCTGTTACAATGTGTGGGATATATTAGTTGGCATTGCTGGCTTGAGAAATCTATTGTTCTGTAGTAGAGAAGCTGCTTGTTTACCATTTTCTCATCTCATTCTGGAAAAAATAAGTGTGACTAGTTTCTGGAAAGAAACTATCTATCTATAGTTTATATATGTATAAATATAATATATTACATATCTATCTATCTATCTATCTATCTATCTATCTATCTATCTATTCTTTCTCTTCCAGCAGACTTGGAAAGGAAATCAGAGAGTGGTTTTCTCGGTACTGACATGCCCAGACAAGACAATGGCACAGTTGAAATAAAAAACTGCAGAAAGACTGATGACAGTCACTTACTTAGGCACCAAATGCGGGAGTTGCAGCTTAGGTTGAAGGTGTGAAGGTGTCTGACACTGCATTTTTTACCTTTCTTTTTATTAAGAGAAGGTAAATATGCTGTGATGTTTCTTTTTTTCTGGAAAAGCATTAGAACCTTGTTAATTATGGTAGAATGAACATGGGCAGGAAAAGGAAAAATATAATTTCAAGTATAATGGTGCATGCTGGAAATACAGATTGGCAAGCATATGGGGTTCTGGCATCTGGACAGAAGCCTTCATAACCATCTGCTTTCTCAGAGGTTGCTTTGGCAATTTTTGCAGCAATTCCAGTGATTCACAGGTCTGGGCTAAGAATCTTTAGCAAGCAGCTAAAGAGGGCACAGGAACATAGAGGCAGTTACTCAGAGCTTCCGTCTGCACATTAGTTTCATTGTTCTGGGTACTATGTCACTTTAAGATGGTCTATGTGCCAGTATTTCATTGTGATGGCAGCAGATGTTACTTCATGCTAATATTTTTTACCCATTTTATTCACCAGGTGACACTCAGTTTTGGCCTTGGGAATGAATTCCCTCTGCTGGCTCCACAAGATGTGAGGAATATGTGAAAAGACTTGAGTTCTGGTGTGTTCTGAAGCATGAAGACCTAACAGGTAACCTTCAGCTCTCCTTGACTTTCTCATTATTCCTAATGTTCCTGGGAATTTTAGAAATTCCTCCATGCTTTCTAGTAACTAGGGTGGTTTCAATAATATTCTAATAAAACCTCATGTGAACAGTCATTTAACAGAAGACCATTATGGCTAATTACAAAGTAAAATATTGACTAGCAAATGCATTATAGATTAAATCTTTATATTAAATTTTTATCATAAAATACTACTGGTTGAGCATCTATAATGTGTCAGCTAGTGGGATAAACATTTTAAATGTAAAAGTTTAATACAAAGATGTCAATGGAAGAGCTTGTGTGTGAGAATAATAATGGTACAGCCCTCTCAGAAGGGCCATTTATTGGTGTTATTAGCATCTTAAATGCATGTGCCCTGTAACGACTCACTCCTTCCTAGTTGCTTTACTAGAACCCCATTCTATCTATGCTATTGAAACATTACCATATATACATAAAGCTGTATATGCTAATTGTAGGATTATTTGTAATGAATAAAAATCAAAAGCAACCTAAATGTTGATAAATAGGAAAACTATTACATGCGTTTTGGAAATGCCATGCTATGGAATATCACAGAACTATTTTAAAATGTGAGACAGATTTGTAAGGACTGATGTGGAAAAATGTTCATGGCCAACTTTTTCAGTTAAAAAAAACACACCCTTGTTTTAGAAGGGTATGTAGAACATATTCCTATGTTTTTGTTAAAGACACCCCCATATATATATAGTTAAATCTGTAAATGCATATAAGTCGTCTGTTATGAACTGAGTGAATCTTTGTGTCTCTCCAAAATTTAAATGTTGAAGCCCTAACCCCCCTTTGGGAGACAAGTAGAGTTAGATAAGATGATGAGGATGGGGCCTCATCATGGGATTAGGACCCTTTAAAGAAGAGGAAGAGACTAGAGCTCTCTCTCTCTCCATCATGTGAGGGAAGCAAGAAGTCAGCCTTCTGCAAGCCAGGAAGAGAGCCTTCATCAGAATTCAACCATGCTGGCACCCTGCCTCCAGAACTGTGAGAAATAAATGACTGTTGTTTAAGCTACCCAGTCCATAGTTTTTTTAGTAGCAGCCTGAGCTGACAAAGACAATATAAGATTCCAGGTAGACTCTATTGCATGACTATCTGTGAGATGAGGTGGGAAGAGGGATACATTCTCCCTTGTCCAGCGTATACTTCTTTATTGTTTGAATCTTTGTCAAGTATGCATTACTTTTATAGTTGAGGTAGGGAGGAGGGAGGAGGGGAGGAAAGAAGAAAGAAAGAAAAAAGGAAAACAACCTCTGTGAAGCCCCAAAGTCCACACTGCTTTTTCATGAATTATTCTGTTTACCATTTGCAGAATATTAAATTACCAATGTCTAAAGCCACTTCCTCCTTGGATGACCTTAACGGGGTGGGTTGGGGGCTGGGGGAACCTCTCACACCCTCAGCTCCTCCTAGAAAATAAATGGGCTTTACAGAAGAGACTAGTATGTTTTGTGAAGTATTTTCAAATATATTGTTGAAGGAAACTTAAATGGAATATTAAGTTGGAATTAGATTGTATTCACCTTTTAGGGGAGTACAATTTTTAGGGGAGTAAAAGAAGAATTAGATTGTATTCTCTTTTTAGACTTTAGGTTCTAAAGTCATGTCTCTCCTGGCTATGATGTCTTTTTATATTTTTTTACTAGATTATGACCTAGTGGAGTCCTCTAACACATTTATTTATCTATTAAGCAGAGCCATCAGTGTTAACCTGCTCCCTTTTGTCTCAAAGTGTTTGGCTTTCATTTTCCGCATAGAATATATGTAAACTGTTTAATTTTGGTTTTGATCTTTAGAAAAATTCCATGAGACACTCTTGGTTCTAAAACATCTAGAGAGCCTGGGTCTTCAGAAATCTTCTCATGGTTTTGGTGGAGGCTATAAATGAATTATCTCCAAGATGGTTTGCAGAGTAGATCATGTGAAAAGTTGAAAGAAAGAAAAACAAATCACAATATCAGACCCTAACTCAAATCTACAAATTGCAATTTTGAGGGGATCACGTATAATAGTCTTTTTTAAGCAAAATTCCTGAAGTATCTTTGTGTATCTTGCTGAAGACTAATAGTTGGAAATAAATCATCTGATATTTATCACAAAAGCCCGTGAATGAGACCACAAAGACAAATATCTTCAACTTTCTGGTGAAGCACATATTGGCATGCAAGCTTTGTCTATAAAATGTGTCTCTTGCTTATGACGGGATGTAGGGATTATGAGTAAGACAAATGCCAGATGTAGGGAAGGATGGTCAAGTGCTGCAAATGGAGTGAAAGTTTTGGCTTAAGAAAGTCTGTAAAGGACCCTTCTCTCAAACAGAGGTACCAATATTATCTGTTCTCATACTTGGGTGAGCATCTGAAGACTAATCACATTTTATAAACTCTGTGACTCAGAAGTGCCCCTTTCTTTGGGCTCTCAAAGATCTGAGGCTGTTACAGGGATTTCCGTTAGTGATTTTGAACAGCTTTTAAACAAAAATCAGATTCCCCGATTCTAAGTAATTTTTATCTGTGATAGATTATTAGAGCTACAAAGAAATGCTCAACAAAATCTCCTATCCTTAGAGGTTTACAAATAGTGGAAGTAGTATAAGACGGTGAATGTCAGAAAAATAAATTTTGATTTATTTATTAATGTAAACTCCTGATTAGTTTTCAGTTATCAAAAAACTACAGAGGAAGAGTCTATGTCATATAAACAGATATTTATTTTTCTAATTTAAAAAGTTTTATGGAAAATTCCAAACATACTCAAAAGTTGAGAGAATAATGCCATGCAGCTGAGTACCTGTTAACCAACTTCAATAGTTAACAATACCCTGCCATTTGTTTCCATGTGTGCCCCATTTTTTCTGGAGTATTTGAAAGGAAACCCCAACATAATATTTCACTATAAAAAAGACATTGAAAACAAAGACTATCTACTGACTTATTATTTGAAATCTCAAATTGTTTTATATTTTATATGTTGCCTCCACGTTAAAGTTGGAGAGGGATAACATGGGGAGAAATGCCAGATATAGATGATGGGGAAGAAGGCAGCAAACCACACTGCCATGTATGTACCTATGCAACAATCTTGCATGTTCTTTACATGTACCCCAAAACCTAAAACACAATAATATATATGTATATATAACTAGCCTATGCACTCCAAATGGTCAGAAGATTTTTTTAAAAAGTAAATATAGTATAGAGAACAAAATCATAAAAGAATAATTTTTAAAGATGTGCATAATATAAAATGCAAAAACTAAAAGGCTGGAACAAAAGAAAATGTGAGCAAGCTTACAAAATAAAATACAGCTAGTGCTCAACTTACGACCACAGTTGGTTCCGACAGACCGGTCATAACACGATTTGGTCGTAAGTTGAGTAGGCTATATGTGCAGTACTGTGAAATGATGTTATAAAAATCTTTAAGTCATATTTTATCATAATTCTCTTTCATTATTGTTATACATCATAATTTTCTTTGTTCATTTTATGCTATTTGTATCATCTCTACACCATTTTGTTTCTTATTTTTACATTCGTCAGGTTTAAGTAAAACAGTGCATTACCAATACAACTGGTTTAATATTTGCAAAACATACAAAATTACAAAATACAGGTGCATACAAAAATACAAAATACAGGTGTAAAAATACCATAGGAAACATTTTCCCAATTGCAAAACATATCAAAATATATAAACATGTACGAAACATTTTATTAGCCACTGATGCTTGGCTGCGGATCATTGATGTCATCATCTGAGGCAGCAGTTGGGGTTACCGGAGTTGGTTTTTTCATAAACATGGTGAGATTTGTCTGAATTGTATGTTTCTTTTTTTCTTCATAAATTTCCCGATACGCCATCCGTTCAATCCTTGCAAATTGTCCGATGTTTGGGTCCATTGCTTCGAAATGTATAAGAAGTTTATTCAGTAAAGATAAACCGTCTGATAATCCCTTAGTGGTGAACTTTCTTTCTGGCTCCTCCTCTTCTTTCTTTGCTTCTCTTCTTTCTTCTTCCGCCATTCTTTCTTTTTCCAGTTCGATTAGCTCTTCATTTGTAAGTTCATCAACATTGAAAATCTGTTCTGCTAGATATCCCTCATCTGTAATTAATTCATCCAGCCTATCAACAAACGTATGTGCTCCTTCCTCATCCACACTCGCTGCTTCTCCAGTCACTCCAACGCTATGCATTTGGAATCTTTTCTTGAATCTCTGGAACCAGCCAGTGCTTGCTACAAATTCTTGACTGTAATGTTCTCCAGCACGCTCCTTCAGAGTCTGAAATAGACTTCTCGCCTTCATCTGCACAGTAAGAAGACTTAATGGTGTCCGTTTTTGAATTTGATCTTCTATCCAAATATATAGCAATTTCTCCATTTCATGGATGGGCCCGCTTCGTTGCTTTGTTATAACTGTTGATCACATGGGTGCAGAACCTTTCACAGCTTCACGAATTCTTTATCTTTCAAAATCGTCGACACAGTCGAGTATGATAACTTCATATCACGTGCGATCACATTCACTTTCTGTCCTCCTTCGTACTGCTTGATTACCTTCATTTTTGTGTTGAGATCGATGGCCTTTCTTTCCTTCTTGGCAGGCTGAGGCGTGGACAAAGACAATTTCCTCTTGGTAGACATCTTGGGAGGGGTTTGATGAAAAATATCCAAGACACACAAAACACGAATTGCTGTACTGAGTCTGGGATAACAGTTGAAATGGTGCACGCGAAGATGGTAGTGCTGCTGGAAGCTGGTCCGCACTGTTGTATGCCCAGCTGGGCAACGTTTGCACTGCCAGATGCGGAGCAGTCGTGGTTAGCGATTGTGAACATAAAGTCGAATGGTCGTAAGTTGCATAGGTCGTAAGTCAACCAATACCTGTAGGTTAAACCAAGAAAAGTAAATATTTATGAAAATAAATTGAAATGGGGCTTATGTTCTGGCAGAGACAGTCTCACATTCACAAGTAAAAAAAATTCAGTGAGGTATAAATATATTGATATAGAAAGGCTAGCATCACTTTTGTTTAGCATTGTATTTTAGAACTTAACCAATGCAATAAAATTTTTAAAGATGCAGATTTGATTACTGAAAACACAGCAAAATTAATTGAAGAAGTTATGACCAATAAAAAAATAATAAAGTGAACAACATAAGATTATCATAAGAACCATCAATAAAATAAGCTATAAGATAATTTTTAAAATAATATATGTTAAAGTCCTTTTAAAAGCAAAATTATAGTCTGTAAATGTTTACTTTTTAAACAGTTATTTGGTTTTTAAAAAATAATACACTTATGTAACATACAAATTTTTTAACTATAATATTGTTCATTAGCTAAGAAATAGTTAAGAACAATCAAAATAATCTTAAATATCTGCTTATACTGTCCATAACTGAGAAAAATACAGAGTTATACATAAGATATTTACATTCATTTATTTTTTTGTAATTCTCTTACCCAGTAAAGTCCTCAAAAATATCAAAGGTGTTTACTGGGTTTCCTCTATTTAATTATAGCTCTAATCAATAATGCACTAACAATCAATTTAGTACGGAAAAGTGTTTCAAAGTAGATGCTGACTATTGTGTTTCTCATTTATCTGCTCGTTCAGTTTCGAGAAGACTGATCGACTCAGCAGCTCGCTTACAAATATTGGTACTTCTTGTTTTTTTCCCACACTTAAATGGAGTTCTCAATTGTTTACTTGTTCCAAGTCCTCTAGCCTGCAGAGATGACTTTGATCATTTGGATTTAAATAAAGTTGCTTCAACTCCTATAATGAAACACTAGGAAACCCTGTGAGAAATTCTTTTTCCATCTCAATATTTCAGGAGATCTTTGTGGGATTCAAATTCATTATTATCTCCTCTTGCTCTATTTCTCTGTGTCTACTGAGCTCCCCACTCTTGGGCATTTTGTTATTTTGCTGCCTACCTTTGTTCCATCCTGGAGACTGTCAGATTGTTTCACCTTCCAAAGGACCATCCTCACAAGACTGCATGATCAGCCAACTTTTACTGGTGTTTTGGGAGGAATCCAAGAATAATTGTTTTATAACTGCCTCAATTGAATTTGGCACATCCCTATCCCTTGCCCACCTACAGATGCCCAGCTCCACCCAGAGGGCTGTGGCACTCAGTTACTTTGCAGGGCATTTTCCTCTCCTTCCCTTGCCTAGACCCTTTGTTGTGCCCCTGCCCTTGAAGCTTGAACTTCTTACCTGTTGTGCTGAATCCTTCCGTTCTCTTTGATTAACTTATCTGACTGATGGACTGTGCCTGAGTGCTTCACCTTGTGTATTCAGAAGACAGTTTTTCTAAACCCACAGTGTTATCAGAAGGTGAAAAACATGTCATTCTCCCAGGAGTTGGGGACTGTAGTCAGGTGCGGCTTTAAATGGCAATTTTTGTCTTCTTGGCTGCAGGTGCTTTCATCTTTATCTTTCTCTCTTCTCTCTCCTCGCTCTCTTCACCTCTCTATTTATCAAACCACTTATCCATATACACAGTATTACTATATGTATGAACAAGGGCAAGCTCACATACACTTAACCATTCCTTGGCTGTTCCTGAGCTCGTATCTCCAGAAAGCACATAAGAAAATACGATGTGGGCAAGTTAGACTTCCTTGTAAACATGGGGAAATTCTCGTATGGGTTGCTTCCCACATATGCTCCTCTGGATGATAAAGAAGAGGGATTCTATGAAGATTGTTTTATGCTGGGGAGGCAGTAAATTGTCAGAAGACTTCACAGAATGATAGAGTCTGGAGACAGAGCAAGAGAGAGAACCCAAGAAAGGCATCCCTTTATAACATAGCCACTTTACTTATGTTTTGTTTACATACTATAACAATGTAAGCTTATTTTATTGTTAGAGAGCCAACTTAATTTTTTAATAGTCTTATCAAAATTTGACTCTATAGCACCCACTCATTGAATGCTTTGGGTCTGTTCTCTGGAGTCTTACAAAATACGTTTATTCATTCTTTCAAAGAACAGCCTTTCAAATATTTGAAAACAATTCTCCCAATTTCCCCATAAAGTCATCTTTTCTCAGGCTACATATCTTTTGTTTCTTCAATGATTCCATTTATTTAGTATTGTCCAGACCCCTTACTTTCCCTACTGTAGTACTTTGGAGTCATTCCATTTTGTCACTGTACACTCTCAAAGTGCCTTATCTAGCAGAACAACTTGTACAAAATAGATGGATAAATGCTGACAGAATTTAATTTAACCAAGCATCATATTATATCCAATACTGTGTCTATCTTTCATCTGGGCATTATACTTTTATTAATACAACATAAGATTGTATTAGCTTTATTATAAATCACATTGACTTATAGCATAATGTCTCCTAACCTTGTTTTTATACTCTTACATTTCTTCATTTGCATTTGGTTATCTGATTTCCTGAATCTAAATGCAAAATTTTAAGTTTATCTTTATAGATTTCGTTTTGTTGGTTTTATCCCATCTTTTCACCCTTTTGAAATTCAGAATTTCAATCTCGTTATCAAAAATATCAGCTTTTCCACCATTACTTGAGCCATTTATAAATGCATTAGGTTCACCTTTTGTCTCTATCCAAGGCTTTGTTTCTTAAGGTAACAGTTCCTCTCAGTTATGGACTTGTTACACTTTCGTTGCTTCTGGCGCTGGCTGGCATTGTAGGACCACATGCCTTTTGGGAAGACTGCAGGATATATATCAGATCTGATCATACACGTGCATAGTCAGCCACCATGTGGCATCTGTGGAGTTGTCCTCCCAGCTTCCCACGTCTATGAGTCTTTTAAGCATCCACATACACAGATTCTCACTTCTGTCACTCAGTACCCCCAAGAGCATAACCACTGCCATCTGTTTCCAGGCATCAGGCCTGGATGTTGCTGTGGCTGAAGCCTCTCATTTTCCCATGCTCTGGCCTGTCCCAGGCTCTCCTACTACTGCTGTTTCCCGGAATCACTCAGGGTGCCAAAGTTCAGTAGGAAAGTAGAGGGAGAATATCTCCTTCTAATTTCAGTGTTTTGTATACCCTCTCATGTGACAGTATTTTTGTAGAAGTTGCTTGTATTAGTTAGTTTTTCTTTTTCATTTTGATAATGCTGTCCCACAAACAATATCAACATATATGTGTTATACAAAAATCAGCATTGAATTTTGACTTATGGATTCATGGATTGGCTATGACTCTACTGGACTCAGGTGGAGGGACTGAGCTTGTAGGTTGCAGTTTGCATTCACATTACTCCATAAATCATCTGCTTCAGATTCAGCAGTTACTTGGGGTAGGTGCTTCTAACAGAAATGGCAGAAGCTCAAGAGCACTAAGTGGAAACAGATAACACCCCTTAAGACTTCAGAATGCACTGCAACTTATGCATACATACTCTTGGCTCAAACAAGTTACACGGCCAGGAAGTGTATATTCCAGTCATAGCCATGGCAAGGACAGGGAAAAATAAATTTTGGCGACAAATCTTTCATTTTCATGTCTTCTTTTTATTTTCTTTTTATACACTACCTGAGTCTAGAGGAGGTAGAAGAAAATCCCTTTGATAAACACCATATTAGAATTACCTCTTTACTATGAGCTATAGAGCTTTGTTAGTGCTTCGGATCAATTTTTCCTCGACCTTTAAGATTATTATTATTTTTTTTTGAGATGGAGTCTTGCTTTATCGCCCAGGTTGGAGTGATGTGGCACGATCTCAGCTCACTGCAACCTCTGCTTCCCAAGTTCAAGCGACTCTAGTGCCCCACCCTCCCAAGTAGCTGGGATTACCGGTGTGGTCACCATGCCTGCCTATTTTTATTTTTTTATTTTTTTATTTTATTTTATTTTGAGATCGGGTTTTCCCATGTTGGCCTCAAACCCCTGGCCTCAAGTCATCTGCCTGCCTTGGCCTCTCAAAATGCTGGGATTATAGGCTGAGCCACCGTGCCTGGAGTTTTTCTCTCCCTTTAAGATGTTTTCTCTTCCTGAGAGCATCCTAGCAAAGACCACAGCAGGGTCACCTCACCAGTTAACCAGGCATGCCTCAACCAGTTTGAAATAGCAATAGGCATATTTAGGCTCAAGATGAGAAGGTTTTGGGTCCCTTTGATACATTCTTAATCAATCTATGGAAAGAGGTGAGACTCCATACTGTACAACTATAAAGCAACTTAGTTTTCTCTCTGCTTCCTTTAACCTGCTCAGGGCACTGAGTGAGTTCTTTTCACTCTTTCCCCTAGGTTGGAAGCAGGAAGGGAGGAGAGGTAAGGGCTGAGAAAGTTTGTTTTTGGCTGGAACCAATTTGGTATTGGTTTCTCTCGGCCTTGGCAGGTATTTAAAGCTGAAATTTTGTCTTGTGGGGAGCACCTGTGGGCATCTTTCCTCAGTGCCCAAACTGCAAATCCCTAACATGGTAAGAACCTCTCCCGCAAATGGCTGTTTATATTCATGTCAGTGTTCCTTCTGCCGAAATAGCCCTACTCTTGGCTTGGTGCCCAGGCAGACAGCCCTTTAGTGGGTTACACATTTGGATTTAGACACACATATACACACTCCTTTGATCTACTGTCAGTGTTTTGTTGGAAATCAGAAAATAATACCCCAAGATGAGGGCCTCAGAAGCAGTCTCAGAAGCAAAATATTTCTCTGACCTCCTTCTATCCATCTGTGTCTCAGTCCCATTCACCCCTGAAATGAGCTGTGGAAACTAGAATCTGTCTTCTTCAAGGCTGGTCATAGAAACTAGAACTCCTTTTCCCCCAAATCAGTCATAAAACCTACAAATATTACCCTAACTTTCCTTCTACCTTTCTGTGTAAAAACTGGCCATAAAGAAAATTATCTGACTTACCTTGTTTGAGTTTAGTTCCCAAGACCCTCATTCCAGAGAGCTTGCTACCCCATGCCCAGAAGGAAGGAATACTGTTTAGAGAGGCCAAGAAGAATCTAGCAAGACAGACCTTGCTGGATTTCCCCGCTCAATCTGTTAGATCATATTCTTTTTATCCAGTCATATTTCTACACGGCTATTCATACTTTGTTGAACCTAATAAAAATGGACAATTTACCCTGTATCTTTGGGACTTCATTTTGAAGGCTCCTGTACACCATTAATGATAATTTTTATGCCTTTTAAAAAAAATAATTAATCTGCCTTCATGAGTTGATTTTTCAGCAAATCTTTTGAGGAAAAAGGAGAAGCTTTACTTCCACTCCTATAGTTCCCAGTTACTGCCTCTTTATTATTGTCACAAAGTGTTTTAGCTAGTACCGTTTCAAAAGTGAGATGCCATTTTACTATAAAACCTAAATTCCCAAGGGCTACTTTGAGTAGTCCCCAAGAAGCGTTTCTTCTCACATGACTGAGGCCAGAGAAAAAGATTTCACTCTCTTCCCATCTCATTCCCTCCACAAAGTGGGCAGTGCTATAGGTAGAGGGGAAGGGATATGTGAGGATGACTGTTGCAGCGCATTGATGATTTTCTCCACTGAGACACTTCTGTCCTCTTGCAAACCCTCGAGGTGTGTTTTGGCTGGCAACTGCAGAGCATGTTTTGGCCTCTTATGTTTTTGGCCTTTTTCAAGTCTTTCATCAATGGTCTAGTACCCTTATATTTTTGGAATGTGGAGAAACCTGTTATCTACTGCTGGCATGTCTTACTGTTAAACCTAGAATTATAAGCTCTTTGAAGTGAGAGATCTGAACGTCTCACTCATTTCAAAAATGAGAAAGTCAAGTCTCAGAGAAGTAAAACAAATTTTCCAAGATTATGTACAGCTTTTTGCTATAAAAGCCTTCAAGCTATGTACAATATGTGCTAATAACCTATATTTTCTCAAATTTACCACCTTTAAAATGGCATAATTAAAAATAGAAGGTCAAGGATTATTGTAAAGGTTAAATAAGTTAATGTATAAAAATCTTTTAGCAGAACTCGGCATAGAGAAAACACTCTTCTACCTCTTCTTCTTTCCCCAAAGGCCTATGTGACCAAGATTGAGAATAGAAGCAAACAGAACTAAAACTGTCATCCATTACGAATCAATTTGGCAAAAATTATCTTCAAAGTTATAAATCCTCATATTATCAAAGAATGAGTCACAGAAACCTTCCATCCCTGCTGGTGGACTCCCCAATGGCAGCCTAATTTCTGCTTTGTCTATAATAGCAACAATTTAATGAAAACACATACGTTCTAAAATAAGGGGAGATTTTAAGGTAAAATTGACCATCATTACAATGAAACATAAAATGACCACTAAAAATGCATGGACAAATATAAAAATGTATTAAATGAACAAAAGCAAGTTTCAAAACTGTGAAATATAGTATGATATCAATTTTGAAAACAAAAAAGAGATTATATATATTTCATTTCTGGAAGGATAAACCTAAGGTTATGAACCCCAGAGGTTATCTTGTGGTAGCAAGCTATTAGTGACTTTTATTTTTATTCTTAGCTGTGCTTCTCAAACTTTGTGCAATAAACATTTTTATTCTTAAAATAAAAAAAATTGAGTAGAAGATGATTGTGAAGTTGAAGAATAGTGCTAAACTTTAGCACAAGTGAGTTTCGTCAGTAGTATGTTCTGTTGGCAGAGGAAGCTCTAACTCCACAGATGTGCAGAAGGTTATGCTCACTGTCTGATCCTCTGCCCAGAAGCAATGGCAGAAATGTTGAGAATAAGAGATTCTTTTCAGCAGGAGCAGCTGTTCCATCTGAGCATGAGCCTCCAAGGCTTCATAACATGCTCTGGAAACTGTTGTATAAAAACAGTAAATCTGACAAGAGAAATAAAGGAATGCTTTAAGTCAGTGAAACAGTTGGCAATGGTTGCTTTTCTGGAGAGGCTGAAGAGAAATAATAGGCTCTCTACTCATTTTATTTTTCTTTAAATATGGTAGGATAGAAAATGAGTTGTGATGTTACATGAAAATTGAGGGGAGAGTAGACCAAGTTCATACACTGTTTCCTTGATCTACAAGGGTAGAGAATGCCTCTCTCATGGGAGAGAACTTTCCCCTTGTTTTACTAGAAAAACATGCAAACTGTATAACCAGCAAATGCTCAAATATTCACATAATGGCTGTCAGACAAGTTCAGTGAGCTATCTAACTATTTAGCAAATTTGATTCTTCTCTTCATTCAAAGGCAAGGATAAAATTTCTATATTATGTTAAATTTAAGTATTGCTCACACTAAGAAAGAAATGAAGGATCAATGACAACTGAATTTTGTTTCAATTTAAACAAACAGTAGTTGAAAAGTTGAATTTGTAATAAAAACAAATATTCAAACTCAGTACAAAAATTAAAACTATTTACATACAGAAATAATTTTTTCTTTGGCCTTTATGTGTGTGTGTTTGTGTGATATTCTTTTGGGGAAATAAAAGAAGATGATTATCTGCTACTTCATATAATCCTATGGGAATCTAAAGTGACATACTATTTTATATTGAAGCTCTGGCTATAAGAAAACATAAATCTAGATATCATTTAGATGAATATGCTCTTCCAAATATAAAAACACTTGGCTCAAAAACTAGATTGTGAGATGGCTTCAGTTGGGAGAAATCATGTCAGACGTGTAATATTTTATTAGGGTGTTTGGGGTAACCCCTATGGTTATGACCTATGAATTGAGGTGATCACAGGTCTTGCAGACATAAAATATTTGTATACTGGATCATTATGAGAGAGGTTCAGACTTCAGCTCCCTGGAAATATATTCTTATTTATAATGACTTAAATTAGGTAATTGTATCTACAGTATACAGCTCTCTCATTTGTTAAAAGATGCATCACACAAAGGTTCCTGTTGAGTTCCTGTTGCAAGAACCAATGTTTTACCAGTGTAGAGACATGTGTATGCTCTATATTTTCTGTCTTGATCATGACAATTAACTGCTGGTCTTTTGTGAAGTATAGGTCAGACCAGTGTCAGGATAAAGCAAGATTATCACATGAATTCTACCCTGGAAAAAGCAATTCAAATAGGAAAAGGACATAGCAATGAGAATGGCAGTGGAGAAATCCACATCTTGCCAAGAGCGGTGTTTTTCTCAACCAGAGAAAAGTTCCAGACCAATTGTCAAAAGAATTCTATGACTGGGAAGGAGAAAAGTAATAGAACAACTTGGCAGGCAATGATCACAATTGATTTGATGATATTTAAGTGAACCCGTAACTATTAAAATGTCACCTCATTCAGAAACTGATCGAGATTCAGGCTTAAAGGCCAGGAAACTGCAAAGCTGTGATAAAGCTTTCACTATCAATAATTGCCTTGCTTTCAACTAGATGGCTGAGAATGCATCAACATTTCAGTTATGGGGTTTAATTTGTTAATATGCTTTCCAGATAAAAAGGCTTTTAAAGAATTCAGAGCAATCTTCAAGTTTTCTTCTTATAATACTTAGCTCTAACCAATTTCAGATATGGAAAATTTAAATAATGTCCTCCATTAAATTCTCATTAATATTATCCTGACTTAGGGTATTCAATTGTTTTGGACACTTGGTACAGGAAATAAATTTGTTGGCCATTGATCTATTATAATGAGAGGCAGATATACTTAAAGTTGATAATATTTTAGTTCCTATAGATTTGTGTTCACATTCAGAGTAATGAAATATTAATTAGACCCCTTTATTCCATAAAATGCTAGAGAGAAAATAGTAATTTTAAATGGTATTCATAGCATCAACCACAATGCAACTTATCAAAGACATCAATAATATATCAAAGAATTGCATATTAAAATGGTATTTTGTCCCTGCAGAAAAAAATACCTGTATTAAAAACTTTGTAAATGTTTTAATTCTGCAAAAATATATTTGAGCCCTCAATGAGAAAGAATTTACAAAAAGACAAAGTATTTTTGATAACCATAGCCTATTTAAGGTCTTATTAAAGTATATCTGGTTAGTAATAAAATGGAAAAGTATTAATTTTGGTGAACTGTGTGAGTTTTTGATATATTGATACTTAAGACTTTTTCCTTTCGTTATAAAAAGTGTGTTTGATAGTGGAGGAAATGTTTCTGCCACAATATATTCCTATCACTGAGACATAAATGGATGTTTTCAAGGTTTGAATTGAAAATATGTTAATTTTTCAAGCTTTCAGATTTCAGGAAAGATTGTTATTGTCCAGAGAAAAACAAAGAAAGTATTCGATTTTTTACACTCTTAAAAACTCAAAACTGTTCCATCATTCAAATAAAGTCAGAAACTTCATATTCTCTGATGCAATGTTTTCACAGATAGATGATTAGGTTTTTTGAAAAACCTTACCAGGTGCTGTGTTTTATATAGTACTGTATGTGTTTAGACATGTGGTTAAGCTGATAAAGGGAGTTAAGCTCCAATGTAAATTGTCTCATTAATTTTTAAAATATAATTGCAGTTCATTATTCCTTTAAATTTGAACACTCCCAAGTGATTTAAAGTGTCCTGGCATATCAATATTATTATGCTTTTGAAACATAACTTTTAATTAGATACATAGGCTGTGTAAGAACATCAGATATGAAAGGTTTCTTGACATTGATATATCTGTGTTTTATAGTAAACAGTGGGTAAAATAATACCTGGAAGTTTGTAAATCTGTGTTTTCTCATGAGAAGCAGATTGTGAGGTGGAGAATTGTGTGCAGGAAGTTTAACAGGGAGTGAGCTCAAAAACAATACTTGTGGAAGATGAAGGAAGCAGGATTGACAGCAGGAGAAGATAAGCTTCAACATAGATAAATCAAAGCTCTCAGATGATTCCACAGCTCTGCAGGAGGAATGGATCTACCAGGGTGATCCTGAATTGGGATAATGGGACTGGGCCCTTGTAACCTGACATCAGCCAGGTAGAGGATGTAGACCTAGAAGCAGAGGTGCAATTATTCATGAAGTGGCTCTTTTCAGCCCAGAGCAAACTTCAAAAGAAATCTAGTTTGGGAGCAATCTTTCTTGCAGTTTTGGGAGGTAATTAGTGCTTCAGTTCTGAAGAG